>NC_044198.1:868019-1175519 GCF_900880675.1 Sparus aurata
AAACAGTAGAGAGACCAGAGTTCTCTGTCAGGCAGAGGTGAGAGAGTTGTTGTATAAAGTGATGGATTGTGGCAGGAAAGATTTCTTGTATCTATTGCTACGACAGCGAAGCTGAAGCAGTCTTCCAGAGAAGGTGCTCCGCTGTCTGACCAGTGTGAGTTGGAGAGGGTGGAGAGGATTATCCATGATGGATAACAGTTTTTTCAGTGTCCTCCTCTCCACCACAGCCTCCAGAGTGTCCTGTTTGCAGCTAATCACAGAGCCAGCCTTCCTGATCAGTTTGTTGAGTCTGTTGGTGTCGCTGGCTCCGATGCTGCTTCCCCAACAAACCACAGCAAAGAAAAGTACACTGGCCACCACAGACTGATAAAAGATCTCCAACATCTTGCTGCACACATTGAAGGATCTCAGCTTCCTCAGGAAGTAAAGTCTGCTCATCCCCTTCTTGTAAACAGCTTCAGTGTTAGATCTCCAGTCCAGTCTGTGGTTGATGGTAACACCCAGGTACTTGTAATCCTCAACTACCTCCACATCCTTTCCCAGAATGCACAGAGGTTGGAAAGCCGTCTTCCTCTTCTTCCTGAAATCTATCACCATCTCTCTGGTCTTGCTGATGTTCAGCCGCAGGTGATTCTGTCCAGTCCACTCCACAAAGTTGTCCACCAGTGCCCTGTACTCCTCCTCCTGTCCCTCACTTATACACCCAACAACAGCCGAGTCGTCAGAAAACTTTTGCAGGTGACACGACCCGGTGTTGTACTGAAAGTCAGTGGTGTATAAGGTGAACAGGAAAGGAGACAGTACAGTCCCCTGTGGAGCTCCTGTTGAGTCCTGCAATAATGAAACCGCAGCGCATTCTGTGGCTTCATTTCAGGCTCTTTATTGACTTCACAAATCCCTTCTGCAAAATCCTCTTCACCGTGACCCGTCGCGAATGTCTCTGTGTGCTCTGAGCTCACGCTGTTGCCTCTCCACCGCATCAGACAGAACACTGCCCATACGGACAAACTGTGGCCTGCCTGTCAGGTAGTCAGTAATCCAGGAGATCATTGTGTCGTCTACACTCATCACCCGCAACTTCTCCCCCAGTAGCAGTGGCTGAATGGTGTTAAAAGCACTAGAGAAATCAAAGAATGTGATTCTCACAGTGCCTCCTCCACCATCCAGGTGCGAATGGGCTCGTTGCAGCAGGTAGATGACAGCGTCATCAACTCCCAAGTGGGGCTGGTAAGCAAATTGCAGAGGGTCTAGCAGGGCTCTCACCTGCGGCCTCAGGTTGGCCAAAACCAGTCTCTCCAGCACCTTCATGACGTAAGATGTGAGGGCCACTGGTCGATAGTCATTGAGGTCTGATGGTGTCGACTTCTTTGGAACAGGAACCAGGCAGGAAGTCTTCCAAAGCACCGGTATTCTCTCCTGACCCAGGCTCAGGTTGTAGAGGTGTTGTAGGACAGGAGACAGCTGGCTGGCACATGTCTTCAGGATCCTGGGGCTGATACCGTCAGGGCCTGCAGCCTTCTGCTGGTGGAGTCTCTCCAGCTGTCTCCTAACCTGGCCTGCAGTCACAGTCATGCGGGGGAGGCTGCTGGTGTCTTCAGTGGTGGACGAGGAGGTGGAGGAGGAGGTGAAGGAGGAGGAGGAGGAGGAGGATGAGAGGTGCTGCACAGGAGAGCTCACAGCAGGGGAGTGAGGAGGGAGGGGAGGAAGCATTTGGGGCAGTGTGAGTGTGTTGGGGTCTGGAGGTGTCAGGGAGACGACTGAATGCTGTGAGCTGAACCTATTGAAGAATCTGTTCAGCTCGTTTGCCCTCTCCAGGCTGCCCGATGACTGTCTGCCGCTCACCTTACACCCAGTGATCTGCTTCATACCAGTCCACACATCCCTCACATTGTTCTGCTGGTGTTTGGCCTCCAGCTTCCTCCTGTAGGCATCTTTACAGGCCCTCAGCATATCTCTGAGTTCATGCTGCACTCTCCTCAGTTCTTCCCTGTCTCCAGACCTGAACGCCCTCTTCTTCTTGTTAAGAAGGGCTTTCAGGTCATTGGTGATCCACGGCTTATTATTAGGGAAGCAGCGTACAGTCCGAGTTGGCATGGTGGTGTGTTCACAGAACCTGATGTATTCTGTGATGCAGTCGGTCATGCTGTCGAGATCCTCTCCATGTGGCTCAACAAGTGCATCCCAGTCTGTCGACTCAAAGCAGTCCTGTAGTGCTCCTAGTGTGGACAGGCTGCCGCTGAACAAGAGGCATATACTTAGGGGTCAGCAGAACCAGGTTGTGGTCAGATCTTCCAAGCGGGGGGAGGGCTGTGGGACTGTATGCATCCTTAGCATTTGCATACAACAGATCCAGTGTGTGTCTCTGGTGGGGCAGTCAACATACTGGTGAAATGTTGGGAGGGTTTTGTCCAGTGAGACGTGATTAAGATCCCCAGTGATGACAATAAATGCGTTAGGATGCTGCGTCTGTATGTGGGCAACAGCGGAGTGGATGACGTCACAGACCACCGCTGAATCAGCTGAAGGTGGAATGTACACACCGATAATGATGGCGGATGTGAACTCCCGGGGCAAATGATAAGGCCTCATCCCCACAGTCAGCAGTTCAATGTCCGGGGTACAGAGACGTTTCTTCACGTGAACATGTCCGGATTACACCACCTCTCACTCACATACAGTGCAATCCCTCCTCCTTTCTTCTTTCCGCTGCTTATCACGTCCCTGTCCGCCCGAACAGTGCTGAAGCCGGGAATCGCCACGCTGTGGTCCGGGATGTTTGAGTGAAGCCATGTCTCCGTCAAACACAACACACTGCACTCACGATATTCCCTCTGAGCCTTTATCAGCGCGGCGAGCTCGTCCGTCTTGTTCCCCAGAGACCTCACGTTCTCCATGACGATCGCCGGTACAGCCGGTCTGTGTCTCCTCTTCTTCACCCTCCATTTCACTCCGGCTCTGCAGCCACGGCGTCTCCTCCGCAGCTCCTTCAGGTCCTCAGGCCTGGCTCCGGGTAGCAGTGCAGGTTCACACAGCGCAATCAGCTGGTCGCGGGTGTAAACAATGCGCTCAATGATGCGCTCCTGACCCTCCGTTGCTAGGGCTAGCAAAAACACCAACAGACTCAACAAACTGATCAGGAAGGCTGGCTCTGTGATTGGCTGCAAACAGGACACTCTGGAGGCTGTGGTGGAGAGGAGGACACTGAAAAAACTGTTATCCATCATGGATAATCCTCTCCACCCTCTCCAACTCACACTGGTCAGACAGCGGAGCACCTTCTCTGGAAGGCTGCTTCAGCTTCGCTGTCGTAGCAATAGATGCAGGAAATCTTTCCTGCCACAATCCATCACTTTATACAACAACTCTCTCACCTCTGCCTGACAGAGAACTCTGGTCTCTCTACTGTTTTGTTGTATATATTATTATTGTTATAGTATATTTTCCATATTTTGTTTTGCTGTATATATTATTATTGTTTATTGTTTATAGCACACTGTGCACTGTATATATACACTATGTATATATTGGATTCTATTTATGTTATGTACAAAGTGTTTTATTTGAGGACCCACTACTGCTGTAACAAAATAATTTCCCATTATTCCTATATCCCATCATTAAAGTAATTCTATCTATCTATCTATCTAACATATTTTACACTTAAACATCCTGTGCTTAATGTGCCTGTCACTGGAAACATCCCATGGGTGACAAAATGCCAAAGTTGAACATTTTTAACCACATTTTTCCCCATTTGTCTGCTCTTAATTCAGCAGAGCCTGTAACAGGGTCGGATACCATTTCTAATTTCCCGGTTTTGTTCCTCATGTTTTCAACTGACTCACTGGGACAGATGTGCTTAAACTTCCAATGGACTTATCATTCACACAAAATTCACAATCACTCTGATCTTCCCATACAAGCGTAGGGTTGGATCTCATCAAGCACACACTAACTTTGGGTAACTTATTCAGCCAGGTGGTTCGTATGACACATTCGTTCAGAGCAACGCGCCCCTGTAAGTATACAAGCAGTATACTAGTCACTGAATGTCACCACAAAGTTTATTCTTTATACTTATTTCGTATATATATTTTCACTCATACGCCCATTTTATTGTAGTGGGGCCTCATATAATACTGTACTGTATCATATCATTATTACAGTAGCTCATATTGGATCATATTATATTTTCTTTCTATTATGCTATTATATCATTATGTTACCTGTTATCAGGTATGCACAAATCACTCCTATTCAATTTCTTACTCATCTGTAAGGATTATCTAGAACTCTTTTGTGGGGTGGAGAGTTGCTAATTCTCCGAAGAATGTTAGACTCAGTGTGATGAATCAGATCTCTTTAATACATGGTGCATGGAGGGAAGGTCCAGAATGTTAGCGCTCTAGTCCGCTAAATGTTACTGACTTAACTACAACAAAGTGGAGGTCACATACTTTTACTCCACTTCATGTCTCACTTCCTCTCAAAACAATGACTCCCTGATGTTTTATTAGGACAGTAAATTTCATCTTATCTACCCTCCTGTAACCCCTCATGTAAATTTAATTGCCCCTCATATAACTTTCTGACACACCAATAGGGAGTCTCTCCTACTCCTGTCACATCCTGATCATATTCTTTACAGCACACTGATTACTGGATGGAAAAGTATGTATTACCAACTTTAGTCAAATGCCACAACTTTTGACTAATTTCTTGTTCAGTTTGTTAATGTCCAATTTCCTCATCAAAATATGTTTGTTCAAGCCAAAAATGCGTTCTGACACCTTGAGTTTCTATGTAATAGTCATCAGTAATTATTTCAATTTTTATTTTCATTTTTCATGCTTGTATCTGTGTTATCACCCACCACTTTATCCTCATCCCTTAACTTATTATCATATTATATAATTCTATTTTGTCTATAATTATCAGTTGTTTTCATTAAGCTTCTCTTATTATTTACTATTCTTCAATTATTTGCTATTCTCTTTATTATTTACAATTCTCTTATTGTTTATGTCACACCGCGGTGAGGTTTGTCCTGTCTTGGGTTTTTGTCTTGTGAATTTCATGTTTTATTTTGAAAAGTAACTCTCCTCTCGTTTCAGGTCACTTGCCCTTCCTCTTGTGTCACCGGTCTGGTCTTCCCTGATCCCTGATTGTTTCCACCTGTGCTCCCTCCCCTCATGTGTATATAGTCCTTGTCTTCCCCTGTCTTCGTTGCCAGAGTATTTCGTTCGTCTTCGTCAAGTACGTCCAGCCTTATTCACAGCCTTGTTCATAGCCCTGATATTCCCTTCAGAGATAAGTATTGCCAAGTTTTGTTTTTTCATATAGTTATCCTCTGTTGTAGAGTGATTTTGATTTTGAATACCTTTCGGTCAGATTTTCGTTCATTTGTTTGTTAAGTTCTATAGCGTTTGCTTTTCCTCCTGTCGGAGTGTTTTCAGTTCGTTAAAGTTGTTCAGCCTTCTCAGTGTAGATAAGTTTATAGCCTGAGTGCCTTCCTCCTCGAGAGTGACTTTTATTTTGATAGATTTCATATCTCCTAGTTTTCCTTAGATCAGTGTAGTCTTCCTTTTTTCTCCCGCGGGAGCTTATTTTGTTCTTGTTGTGTTGTGCCTGTTTCTTTGGTCCATTGGACCCATAGTGTTTCACAGCCTGTTCCTTTATCACTCTGTCATCAGAGAAACTATATTTAAAAATAAAATCTGTCTTTACAACTGCCCTCCGCATCTGAGTCCTCAGTTTCTGCCCAGGCCTGACAGTTTATTAACTATTATTATTATTACTATTATTATTATTATTATTAGCACCATTGTTATTGTCCGTAACAGCTTCATCCCTTTTATGGGTATGCAGGGTTTGTTACTGGGGCCAATCCCAGTTTCTCTATGGGCAAAGGCAGGGTACTCCCTGGACGAGTCGCCAGCTCATCGCAGGGCCCTCACTGATGGCAGACGTCGCCACTTCAACATGCAGCTCGGCTCAGCCCGGAGCTGGGATTTGAACAAGCGACCTTCTGATCACTAGCCGACCTGCACTACCTGCTGAGCTACAGCCGCTGCCTATATTATTATTATTTATTACTTATTTGTCACAGCACTGATTTAATGCTTTCTCTCTACTCTAAGTCCAAGTTTTCTGCTAAATGCCCAGAGGTTTGGCTAAAGTCTAAATTGCAGCCGCCCTGACAGTGCCCTATTGTTCTCTGAACTGAGCCCAGCTGGTTTTCAAGGTCTCCCCTGATCTATTTTTGGATTGTGTGTGTGTGTTCTACTTCTGGCCCTCTCTCTCTCTCACTTCTACCGTAATTTTTCCCACTATTCTCCCGTCTACTTCTCACAGTGGAAATTGTCCTATTTCCTCCTATTTATCATTATCATTTATTATCATCATTCTTTAGGTCTTTTCTCCGCAATTCAGCCTCTATTCGGTCACAATAATTTAGGTCAAAGGTCCCTGTTAACGGCCACTTAGTGGCTCCAGAGGATACTCTGTGCCACCTTTTCATGCACTCCTGGATTTTTCTGTTTTGCGTTGGGTGTTTTAACATTACTAGTTGAACGGGTGTGCGTTTTGCCCATTCCGTTAGACGCTGACTGGCACAGCTGGTGCTGCGCTACTTTTATCTTCTATCTTTCCTTCTTGCTGCCGTTATCTTTTTGGACTGGACTGCTCCCGTTTCTGGCCCTCCGATTACTCGATTTACTTAAGTATTTTTGTCAAGAAACAGAAAATAATTTTTTCTACTACGTCTTACTACTTTTATTTACTTCTTTAAATTGTTCTGCCTCAATTATTCTTTTATTATTTACACGGTACTCTTATTCCTCTTTTATTTTACGACCTATATTCATGCATATTTCGATTTTCACACTTTTATGAACATATATTTACAAAGGCCTTATGTTATTTTCTTCTATTCTACTCTACAGCTGTTTCACTATAACAGTCCTCTTTCATAGGCGCTGTTCTTGGATCCGCATTATCTCTTTATCGCTCCAGAGAAGGGCACAGCGATTTTGGCTTCTCTGCCAAACAGAACTTCTTGCGTGTCTAAATCGTTCCTGAGAGGGCACAACGGTTATTCGTAAGACCGCCAGTTCTCTTGACCCTTTCCCCCGGGTCGTATGAGCTCTTTGTTCAAATTTCACAACACAATAACACCTTACTCTCTACCCCTTTCCGGGCCGCTTCAACCTCTTATTCTAATCTCAGACCACAGTAACAACTTATTAACGACTTCTCCGGATTTCTACACAATAATAACAACTGACAAGACACTTAGACAACGATAACAATTTGTTCCGACATCAACACACATTTTATCCTGAGCTGATCTGTCCCTTTTCCTTACTCTTCACAGCTCGAGCTATTTATTTCAACAGATAACAGCTTAGTGCAGTTCAATTGTGCAATTATTCTCAGTACTGCTGCATATTTTACAATATACCATACCATTCCACTTCCAAGACTCAAACACATACAAATCCACATGAAAATTAACATGTTAAAAAGCATTTTTTCACATTCATCCATCTCTCATTCATACATATTTTGTTTTATCATTAAAAGGTGGTTAGTGCATTTCATTCAGGAACACTCTCGTCATTGCTTAAACCATTTATTGCGACAAATGATATACAGTTAGACTTGGCGCTGAAGGCTCCGCTCCGGGAGCTCCCCGGAATTGACAAGCAGCATGCTAGGTTGATCTGGGGAGCACAATGCATACCCCCCCGGGATGGAGTCAAAGCGGCTAGATAAATGGCTCCGTTTTAGACTCAGAATGAGCAGGTGGAGGCTGGGGTGGTGGTGGCAGCTTGCCGGCAGCAGTGATGAGCATGCAGCAGTGTTGAAGGGGAGATCAGTGAATGACGGCTGGTTTAAATGGACCGCCTGATTTGGAAGCGCGGATGTGGTTGGTCGGAGACTGGAGCTGGTCGGTCAGCTGGCTGTCAGCTGGCTAAGGCTGGGGCTTGCGACTTTCGTGTCCTGCATGAATTTGCGCTTGAGCTTCATTTCATTCAGGAACACTCTCGTCATTGCTTAAATCATTTATTGCGACAAATGATATACAGTTAGACTTGGCGCTGAAGGCTCCGCTCCGGGAGCTCCCCGGAATTGACAAGCAGCATGCTAGGTTGATCTGGGGAGCACAATGCATACCCCCCCAAAGAACAATGGAGCTTCAGCGCCAGCCTAGGTGAGCCCATGCAAGCATCAGCCAATGTTAGAGAACTAAGTGTGGCAGCAGCTTGCTGCTGACCTCTGTAATTAACCGGGTGCAGCCATGCATCCCGGGGAGGTCATGCTACCTTAGTGTGCCTGGCTATGTGTTGCAGCAGCTTGCTGCAGACCTCTAGAACTAAACGGACGCAGCCATGCATCCCGGGGAGGTCATGCTACCTTAGTGTGCCTGGCTATGTGTTGCAGCAGCTTGCTGCAGGCCTCAGGTGATTTGACTAATCGGGAGCAAGCATGCACCCCGAGGAGGTCACACTTACCTTGGTGTGCCCGCAGCAGATCTTTAGATTGAATTATTGATCGGGCGCATGCATGCAGCCCTGAGAGGCCAGGCTACCTTAATAGACACAATGAACCCAGCCATCCACTACAGTGCAGCATTTATTCATTTTAGATTTGCATGACGGAATGATGAAGGGTCTTGCTCATGGCCTTCTGGGCAGACACGATTTCTCCATTTTCAGGGCGGACGTAGCGTTCGAAAGCTGAAGACGACCAGCGGCCCATCGCCTTGACTGTTGAAGCTGGAACAACCTTGGCTGCGGTGGTTGCTGCCCCGATGCGGAAGGAGTGGGAGGTGAACAAGTGGGGAGGCAGATCGCAGTGCTGGCAGATAAGACGGAGGCGAGTAGTGAACCAGGACCGGGACGCGGGCCTTCCTTTGTCAGTCAGGAACAGGGGCTCGTTAGGATTTGAATGAGGCCGCTGCTGAAGATACCGGATCATGGAGGACAGAGGACAGAAAGCAGAGTTAGTTTGAGTGATTGTTACAGTTGAACCTTTACCTTCTTTATCTGTTTTGGAGTGCTTAAGGTGTATAGAGTACATGTTAGCTTTGATAGTGATGTCTGAAATGGTGGGGTCGAGCAGAGGATTAAAGGAATCTGAACTGGTGGTGAACTCGCTGCACCTAAGGAACCCGTAGAACGCTGTGAAGAAAAGCGCTTCTAGCAGAGAGTCTTTGTAGGCCCCAAAACACCCTTGTCTTAAGTGGGTCACCATTTTGTGAATTAGAGTCAGGGAAAAGGGAAGGCGCTTATCCTGGCTTCTTGGCTGCTCCTTATTTAGCCCCTGGAAGAGGAGGCGGATGGAGGGATGACCGAGAAGGTTGCTGATGGAAGGATCTGCACATCTCAAATGAAACTGTATGCCTGCCACTGATGCTTTAATGGAGGAAGGTTGCATTTTTCGGGATTGAAAACAATGAACTACGAAGGCACAAATCATGGGTATGTTTACAGGCATCACAGGAACAGAGAAAGCTGCAGAGAAGGTAGTGAAATGAGACCAGGCAGATTCATACATCCTTAAAGTGGATTTTGCAAGTCCCTTCCTCATGTAGTGAGAAGCCGAGTTCATGTAGTCTTGGAGGGTGCCCTCTAATCGAGTACAGTCTGTGCGAAGGTGGGGCAGACCAGGCCTTGACGAGCTGCGTTGGGACAGAGAAGTCTGAACTTCTGAAAGTTAAATCAGGACAGTGAGTCAGCAATTGAGTTATTGAGACCAGGAAGGTGAGCGGCGTGGAGGGTGAAATTACACATGACAGATGTTAAGCGATGGATGAACCTGTTGATAAAGGGGATGGAGGAGCGCCCTTTGTTGATGATACTTACAGTTGCTTTGTTGTCGCAAAACACCACGATTTTTTTCCGGCACCAACCTGAGCCCCAGAGTAGACATGCCACTACCACGGGGTAGAGCTCCAATAATGCAGATGATTGAGCATTTTGGGGCAGAGAAAGCATTTCTTTTGGCCACCCGTCTGCGAACCATAGATTGTTGTAAAACCCCCCGAAACCAACAGAAGGAGCTGCGTCGGTGAAGAATTTGAGGGATATGGACGTTTCTGGCTCTTCGTTGTGGAAAAAGGATATGCCGTTCCAGTTATCGCAGAGCAGGGACCAAAAACGAAGATCTGATCTGCAGCCTTCGTCTAGGTTTATGCGGTCGTGGAGATTGTTTACCGATTTTGAGAGGTCTAGCAATCTGGATATGAAAGATCTGCCCTGGGGAATTATTCTCATGGCGAAGTTAAGGTGACCTAACAGAGATAGCAATTCTCGCTTCGTCATGGTGGCTACATCTAGAGCGGCTTTCATGATTTCGCGGATGCGAGTCAGTTTCTCGAGGGGCAGCGATGCCTGCATTTTGACGCTGTCGAGATTGATGCCTAAGAATTCTATCTCTTTCTTAGGGCCGGTAGTTTTTTCTGCCGAAAGGGGAATGCCCAAGTGAGAGAAGGTGTCTTTTAAAATGCTTATGCAACGGTCTGGTTTGGCATAAGGATGGTCGACCACCAGGAAGTCATCTAGAAGGTGCAGAACGAAAGGCAGTTTGTGGTTGTTTAGCAGGATCCAGCAAAGTGCTTCTGAAAGGGAATTAAAGATGCAAGGGCTGCTGCGGCAGCCAAATGTAAGTCTTACCAAGAAGTACGTTTTGTTTCGCCATTTGACGCCGAAAAGATGCCATTGAGACGGGTGCAGTGGCATGACCTTGAAGGCGTCCGTTATGTCGGCCTTGCTTAGCCACGCCCCTTTTCCTGCTAACTTGATGAACTTGATGGCGTTATCCACGGTAGCGTAAAAGAGAGAGAAGGGGGCGAGTGGAATGAGGCTGTTAATACTTGGGACGCTGTCGTCGTGAGGGGCTGACAAATCTATGATGAGACGCTTTTTTCCCGAATATTTGCGGGTTGCTATGCCCAGGGGGCTTATGCGGAACGTAGAAAAGGGGGGGTCGTCGTAGGGACCAATCATGTAGCCTTTCTCAACCTCTTTAGCTAATAATTTGTCCACCATCTCTGGTTCTTTTAGGGCCGATTGGAGGTTATTGCAGACATGAGTGACCTTTGGGAGGAAACACAGCCCCGCGACAAAACCCTGAATTAAGCCTGTAATTAGGTAGTTCACAAAACAGCGATTTGGGTGTTTCTTCAAGGAATTGCTTAGCCTGGAGACGTTGACTGGAGTAGATGGTTTATTCAGGTCTTTTTCACCAGCCGAGTGCGGCGGGGGCACACGGACCTGGGATGGCTGTCTCCACAATAACTGCAAGCATGTATGAATTTACAGTTAGAAAATCTGTAGACATTTTCATTGAAGTTAATGCAAAGCGGAGGTTGCCATGGTTTACTCTTTGGGTTCACCTTGGTGATGATTTTGTCTGCCATTTTTTGAGACACTTGCGAGGGCTGGCCATGCTGGATCACAGTTTTAGGACATAGGCTTGCTGTGTGTGAAAAGGATCCGCACACTGCACAAGAGAGAGCTTGGTGCCCTGTGAAATGTCTGCTGATCAAGTTCAGGTCCATAACAGACCAGTCTAGTCTTTGGTTGAATTTTTGGATGTAGAGGGCTGCTTTGGCTGAGAATGATTTGTGATATTCATAAAACAATGTACCTCCATATGACATGGCTAGGTCTGAGATGATGGCTAGATATGTGTCCAGCTCTGCTCTACGATCTGGGTACACTTCACAGATGACGTCTCTGAAGATGCCGAAGGCTACGTTGAACTCTGCCATGGTTACATTTTTTGACAGTCTGGGGTCACACTCTTTTAATATTACTGCGACATCTCCGCAGTCGACCAGACGTCTGCCAGAGGAATCAGTGGAGCACAGAAGGATTTTTACCAGATTAATGTCATTACCTGCTAGGATCTGAGCCCTCAGGTGAGGAGAGACGGCCGCAGCTGGCGGAATGAAGGGGACTCCGGTCGGAGCGGCTGGGACCGCAGTTCCCAGGGATCTGTGCGGTGTGATGACGATGGGGGGCGTGCCAGGTGCTGTGGTCGCCGGTGATACGAACGGTGGTCCGGGCTGAGGAGATGTGTTTTGGTGTGCGCTGGTAGACGGACCCTCCAGGCGATGGATTCGGGTGTCCAACTCGTTGAGGGAAGACTGGATGTTGGATAGCGCGGCCAGGACTGGATCTTGGATATGATGATCGATGTGGGCTCTCGGGCGTTTGGCAGGGATGCTAATGCTAGCGTCAGTGAACCCATGGCTAGCGTTAGCGCTGGAACGAGAACCGTGCTTCTTTTTTGCTGTGCACTTTTTTGAAGCGGCAGAGGGGGTGACAGGAGGAACGGCGGCCGCGTCCGGGACGTCGAGGTGACGCATGGCCAATTGGAAGAGCTCCCCATGACTGGCCCCCGAGGGAGCGGGGATGTTGCAGCGATAAAGAGCTTCCAGGAGTTTTGGGACTGGCCAGTCTTTTAATGACGGGCCTTTCTTTTTTGCCAGCCGGGAGCTGCGGCGGACCTGGCGGCTCTCTTCCGGTGTTCCCTCGGACGCGTCTTCTTCTTGCGAAGTTTCGGGGACGGGCCCGTCCGAATCGGACGAGTCGTCCGGCTCAAGATGGGACATCATGAGCCGAGAGGTGGTAAGTAGGCTACTCACGATATTCAATCAGATTATATGCTCAAGCTTGCCGGCAGCAGTGATGAGCATGCAGCAGTGTTGAAGGGGAGATCAGTGAATGACGGCTGGTTTAAATGGACCGCCTGATTTGGAAGCGCGGATGTGGTTGGTCGGAGACTGGAGCTGGTCGGTCAGCTGGCTGTCAGCTGGCTAAGGCTGGGGCTTGCGACTTTCGTGTCCTGCATGAATTTGCGCTTAAGCTTCATTTTTCATAATTATCAGTTTTAGGTTCTTTTGGAGAGGTTTTAGGACAATACCTGAGACTTGTGGGCTGGGAAGGTAGACGGCATCACTCGTAAATGAAGAAAAAGTATAAATATATCTTTTAATGGTGTATGTGGGGTGCACCTGAGATCCACTGTCCCGTCCCTCCCGGTCCGCCGCCGCAGGCTGTAGGCATATAGGCTCGCCAATATGTAGTGGGAGACAACTATCCTTATCCGTCAAATTATTCCACTATCAGACCTTGTAAATCCACTCAAAGGTTAAAATCCAAATTAAAGGAGTAACAGCTCTGAGTCTAAGTCCAGACCAGAGGTGAAACTGCTCAGAACCTAAGTCCAGACCAGAGGTGAAACTGTTCAGAGACTAAGTCCCAAAATTGCTCAGAGACTAAGTCCAGCAAGAAGAACAACCAGAAGGTAAAATGCAACCTAGTGTTCTTCACTCAACATGCTGAAAATTGGCACACAGCAATATGTGAGCAGTTTACTCACATTGGCCGCGTTTCCCAGATTCGATCGTTCTTAAGGACTTAAGAAGGCTCTTAAGAAGGGTTCGGCTAAGAAGGAGCGCAAAGATACGGGTGTTTCCCAGACGCGTTCTTAACTGCCTTCTTAGGAGAACCTTAAGATCAAGCCAAAGAAGCTTCTTAAGAAGTTCTTAGTGGAAGCTGTCCTGCTTGAACTGAATCAATCGATGCCAGGCTCATCGATCGACCCCCACAACCGTGCCCTGTTCCTGTGCGCCAACCAGCAGGGCCCGGTGTCCGCATGCGGGGAGGCGTAACAGTGCGGCCCGCAATAACGACCTGCACCTGGAGAGGAAGAAGCTGGTGGTGCTGCGGGGGATAGAGGGCCAACTCGAACGACAAACTGCCCTGCAGGAAGAGATGGTCCGGATAAAGTAGGAGAGGTTGGAGCTGCACCGGAGACAGCTGGTGCTTGCCGAGGCGCAGTTCAACCGTCCCTTCATCTCGGTTCCAATCATCCTTCCCCAGGATTCAGGTGCGGGGCATTTCTATTTTTTATCTGCATTACGCAATGTATCCCGTTCAGTTTCATTAATCAATCTCCCTTCATTGCTCCTACCAAACTCTCCTCTGCCAGCCTTCTGCCCCACAGCTGAGTTGGCCCACATGAAGCTGTCGTGTGTGCCTCCTGGCCACCTGGCGACGATGTCAGTGATGAGGCCATTGTGGTCCACCACCACCTGGGTGTTGATGGCCGCGTAGTGCTTTCTGCCGATCGAGCACAGATCCACCAGGGAGGGATTGTGGATTGGAATGACGGTGCCATCCACCACACCCGGGGGATCCCAGCCACTGCGTGGAACCCTTGGTGGACC
Source organism: Sparus aurata (assembly GCF_900880675.1). Classification (NCBI taxonomy): domain Eukaryota; kingdom Metazoa; phylum Chordata; class Actinopteri; order Spariformes; family Sparidae; genus Sparus; species Sparus aurata. The sequence goes on from NC_044198.1 coordinate 882,265, forward strand.
TGGCGGACCTCGTCCCGTGTGGAGGGCATCTTTATGTGGGCCGGGCATGGCGCAGGAGAATCGGTGTCACAGCTGCCACACTCCGTGACACCGATGCCTTGCTGAGGCCGGTGCCGTCCCCCACCACCTCCAGGAAGCTCCCCACTACGTAAAAACGCAGCACAGCCAGGAGCTGCACCTCTGGGCTAAGGGGAAATTTGCAGCGGGTTGCTCGGTCTGACAGCACGTCCAGTGGGGAGAAGTGCTGACGCACGTATGCATTTATGTAAACTGTCTGGCTTTTTGTATGTGTCGTGCTATAAACTCATATATGCAGATGTGTGTGTGGGAAAACTAAAACGTGTAATTCAATAAAAAGTTGTTGTTTTTTTTCTTCTCTACTATTAGCCTATGTTTCTTGCACCAGTGGTCCGCAGGATATAAATTTCCCTGATGCGGCTTGATCACTGAGCATTTGGTCGCTAAGAAGGCTGTTAAGAGTGGGTCAGCTCGATCTTACATTTCCTTCTTAGTGAAAGATCTTCTTAAGCTAAGAGCGACTCTGGGAAACACATCCTTCTTTCACAGCGTTCTTAAGAGCGCTCCTAAGAAGATCTTAGCACTTAAGAGCTTCTTAACGAATCTGGGAAACGCGGCCATTAAGAAGAACGGGATAAGCAAAGGCAGACAGATTACTGCCTATGAAGATGCAAACAGCTCAAGTCCCATCTTAACAGTAAACATATATCACAATGGAACAGTTATGATCCAGGGATCTGAGAACAGTCTGGATAACTCTGATAACAGCTTCACACACTGAAGACTGTGGCAGCATCAAAAGTGTCTCCTCCTCCTCCTCCTCCTCCTCCTTCTCCACAAGAGCTCCAGACCAGGTCACTCATCTCCAGCAGACCTCCACCTACACCATACTCTGAATCACCAAAACTCTCCAGCAATCTCAGAGTCCTGAAGGAAGGTATACTTGAGCGAGAGTTCATAGAGTTCAGAGAGAAGACACTGAGCAATCTTCAAAGGTCTGATAACAGCCATTTAGTGGAGGAGATGTACTCTACAGTCAAACATCAGAGATACCAGATAGATGAACTCCAGCTAGCTGTTAGAGAACTGGAAGAAGACAACCGTTCACTGAGAGGAACACTCAAGAGAGTGATAGAGGAGCTGGCATCGGCCCACCACTCCAGCCCAAAACAGTCCCTGCACCAGGAGATCCAGCAGTCCCTGCTCCAGGAGACCCAGCAGTCCCTGCACCAGGAGACCCAGCAGTCCCTGCACCAGGAGATCCAGCAGTCCCTGCACCAGGAGACCCAACAGTCCCTGCACCAGGAGACCCAACATTCCCTATACCACGAGACTCAGGGTAGGAAACCAGAGACGTCTGCCACCCAGACATCTTCAGCCTCTCGCCCCCAAATTTCTCCTCCTCTCTTCACTCTGGATACCACAGACCTGGGGACCCAGAAAAGGAGGCCAGAACCTGCTTCACACAACAACACAGAAATAATATTTCTGTGTGATTCCAATGGAAAGTACATCAATATGAAACGTCTCTTCCCAGGCAGAAGATCCAAGATGATTTGGAGTCCCACCATCTCAGAGGCTATAAAGAAGCTGGCCACTATAGACCTCCAGGGTGTTAAACACATCCTGATTCACACTGGAACTAATGACCTCACACACAACAAGGACATACCTCACTCACTGCGACAAGTGGCAGTGAGAGCAACCTCAGTGGCCCCTACAGCCAGGGTAACCATATCCACCCTGTTACCCAAAAGAGATGTTCCTCAGCATGAGATCAACAAAATCAATGCTGAACTATCCAAAGCCTGCACAGGAATACCAAACGTCCATATGGCACATCACATAGAGATCCTTTACCAGCACCTGTATGACGGCCTACATCTGAACCAGAGCGGTGTGCAACTGTTCATCAAAGATATTAAAGATACAGCTCTCGACTGCAACAGATCAGCACTTCACATCACCAACAAGAGCACATCCAACCACCGGAACCTCCACAGAAGGTTGCAGTACACTAGAGACACCACCAACAATGGCCGGAGCTTTTCACAGAGACTTGGACCTGCCTCAATGTACTACGCCCCAGCCACACCTCTCCAGGGACCCAGCCCCATCACACCGCTGTACACCTCAGCCCCACCTCCTCAAGACCACAACCCAACCGCACCACACTACACCTCACCTCTTCAGGGACCTGAACTGCAGTTTGTTCTACATCCTCAAGCTCTCCAGGAACAATACAGTTGGCAGCAGCAGCAGCATCAGCAGCCAGCTCAGACTCAGGTCCAGTCTCCAGCTCAAAGAGACAGCTACGCTGCTGTAGCCACCAAACTCAACACCTCACCCACTGAACTGAGTCTAAAGCAGATAAGAGACACCACAACACTACTCTATACTAAATTACTGAGCTAATGGAATGTAGAACAACACTCTGAATAATTCATCATCACTTAACATTTTTTTTTTAATGACATATTTTTGCTTATAAATCTTTTTTTTTGTTTTTTTTCTAGTGGTACACTAATCTGTTAAGGTAAAGAAAATCGCATCTTTCTCGATAAGTAGCTGGAACATTCAGGGCTTATGCACTTACGTTTTTGGTTTAAAATCAGCAAACCCTGAATTTCTGAATAATATTAGAAATGTAGATATAATCAAACTTCTTAATAGGACTAGTTGTTAAAGATCCCTAAAACAGCACAACAATTGGGGTTGGAGCTGTCCTTTTGGGTGGGGTGGAATTAGGCACCGGTCATGCATACTGAATGAAACTTGGAATCAAAACAAAAATCAATCTAATTGTCCTAACAATTATATAGAACTTATTATACACTCTGTAAAACACAGCCATATTAAGAATGGCAGAGATTCAGGTGGTTTACTCATATGGTACAAAGGAGAATATAAAGATTACATCTCACAAGTTAAAAAAAGGTACAAATTACATTTGGATTAAAATTCACTCAAAAGTTCTGGAAAACAACAACAAACTCTATTTATGTGCAATATATATTCCACCCTCAAACTCCCCTTATTATGCAGAGGAGGTTTTTGAGGAACTCCAGAGGAAAATTTCCATCTACCAAAGTTTAGGGTCAATCTTAATATGTGGCGATCTTAATGCCAGAACTGGTAGAGAGCCAGACTTCATTAACTATGAAGGAAACAAACATATCTTCAAACATCAGACTTGCATAAACACACAAAGACAAAGCTATGATAGCATGGTTAACAAACTGGCAAACGGGTACTACAAATGTGTAAAGGCTTGGGTCTGTACATTGTTAATGGCAGAATCAGAGGAGACTCTCTGGGCAGACTCACACAATGCGCTGTGTTAGGTAGTAGTGTTGTAGATTATGCCATTACTGACATTGAACCACAATATATGAATGCATTATCTGTATCACCGCAACAGTCCCTTTCAGACCATAGCCAAATAACCCTTTTTCTGAAAAAGTCATTGTTCACGACTGTGAATCCAAACCCTGAGCCAAGGCCATGGCTATTAAAAGTGGAGACAAGTACAACCCCAGCAATAAGAGGGGCATCTGTGTTAACAGCATCCTGAGTAAACTCTTCTGTAGCATCCTTAACTCCAGATTAATCACATATCTCACTGATCATCATATTCTGTCTAGAAGCCAAATTGGCTTTTTACCCAATCATCAAACATCTGACCACATCTACACTCTCCATACACTCATCCAACAGCATGTTCACAAAAAACACAAAGGAAAGACGTTTGCATGTTTTGTAGATCTAAAAAAGGCTTTTGACACAATTTGGCACGGTGGGTTATTTTTACAACTTCTACAAAATTGAACTGGGGGTAAAATATATGATCTAATCAAATCCAAATATTCTGACAACCAGTGCTGTGTCAAAATTGGAAACAAATGAACAGAGTTCTTCAGACAAGGAAAAGAGGTGCATCAGGGGTGCAACCTGTCTCCTACTCTGTTCAACATATATATCAATAAATTGGCCACTCTTCTTGAACAGTCCCCAAGCCCAGGATTAGATCTACAAGGAAAAGAAATCAAATTCCTCATGTATGTGTCAGGTCGGGGTTTTAGGGAAGACTATGGAAAAGGGGAAGGTGGACCAAATGCAGTTAAGGACGAGAGGCAAGGATATGGGGAAACAAAGGGCGAGCTTTATTTAAAAGCTGAACACAAAAACAGAAGCAGGCAAAACGGGGGCAAGAGGCAAAGTAGCAAATGAAAGCAAGGCAAAGTAGCAACCAAAAACAGCAAGACAAAGTACAAACCAAATAGCACAAAGTTCAAATCAAAAATGCAAAATGCAAAACTCAAATCCAAAACACATACCGTGGGGAACAAGGAACAGACAGGAGCAGGCACATGAACAGGAACATGGACATGGACATGGACGAGACAGAGGCTGACAATTACAATGACCAGACAAGGAGTGAAGGGAACACAGAGACTAAATACACAAACACTGATGACAAGACGAGGAACAGGTGAGGTGGACCAACAGGTGAGATAACGAAGGGGAGGAGCACATGAGAACATGAAGGGACCAGGGCAATTGACAGAGGGAGCATAGGAAAAAACACAGGAGAACTTAAAGGACACATGAGGGCATGGGAAAAACAAGACACAAGACAAAATACATAGACAGAAATCAAATACAAGAAACTACAAGACAAAACCAGACACAACAACCAAGAATCTACAGTCATGACAGTACCCCCCCCTCAAGGGACAGCTCCCAGATGTCCCTCAAAACTTAAGTCCAAGTGAAGCTGGGAGGGTGGAGGGGGGTCAGGAGGAGGGCCAAGGTCCAAAACAGGAGAGTGGAGGCGAGGACTGGAGCCCACTGGAGGCCGGGGGCGTGGGCTGGGGCCCCCTAGAGGTCGGGGACGTGGACTGGGACCCAATAGAGGCCGGGGACGAAGACGAAGACGTAGGCGTTCTGGAGGCCGGCGACGAAGACGAAGGCGTTCTGGAGGCCGGCGACGAAGACGAAGGCGTTCTGGGGGCCGGCGATGAAGACGAAGGCGTAGGCGCTCTGGAGGCCGGCGACGAAGGCGAAGGCGTAGGCGCTCTGGAGGCCGGCGACGAAGGCGAAGGCGTAGGCGCACTGGAGGCCTGCGGCGAAGGCGTGGGCTGGCACCCACTGGAGGCCGGCGGCGAAGGCGAAGGCGTGGGCTGGCACCCACTGGAGGCCGGCGGCGAAGGCGTGGGCTGGCACCCACTGGAGGCCGGCGGCGAAGGCGTGGGCTGGCACCCACTGGAGGCCGGCGGCGAAGGCGTGGGCTGGCACCCACTGGAGGTCGGCGGCGAAGGCGTGGGCTGGCACCCACTGGAGGCCGGCGGCGAAGGCGAAGGCGAAGGCGTGGGCTGGCACCCACTGGAGGCCGGCGGCGAAGGCGAAGGCGAAGGCGTGGGCTGGGACCCACTGGAGGCCGGCGGCGAAGACGTGGGCTGGGACCCACTGGAGGCCGGCGGCGAAGACGAAGGCTGAAGCCCTCTTGAGGCCGGATCGCTGACTGGGAAACCCTCCTGGGCCTTGGCCGGACCACCAACAGAGGTTCGCAGGGAGCTGGTGGCCTGTGAGCCAATAAAGGGTCGCTGGCGGCAGACGACCTCAGCCTGGCCTCCGACCAAGGAGCTGGCACTGGACTTGGCACGGGACTTGGTACTGGCCTCGGCCGGTCCTCCGACCAAGGAGTAGACACAGGACTTGGCGTGGGACTCGGCCGGGCCTCCGACCGCGGAGCAGGCGCTGGACTTGGCGTGGGACTCGGCCGGGCCTCCGACCGAGGTGCAGGAACGGGCCTCGGCCGGGCCTCCGACCGAGGTGCAGGGTCTGGACTTGGCATGGGACTCGGCCGGGCCTCCGACCGAGGAGCAGGGACAGGCCTCGGCCGGTCCTCCTGACAGGAACAGGCGCCATCGGGTCCGCCAACTGAAGGCCGCTGGCAGGTGTCGACCGGGCCGCCGACTGAAGGCCACTGGCAGGTGTCGACCGGGCCGCCGACTGAAGGCCACTGGCAGGTGTCGACCGGTCCGCCGACTGAAGGCCACTGACAGGTGTGGGTGTCAGCCACACCTTTAGTGGTGCAAACCCGGCAAGCGCTGGCTGTGCAGTTGACAATGGAGTTGGGGCTCCATTGCCAGACTTCAAGGAGCCAGGACGCTGCCGAGAATGTCGCTTTCTTGGTGGAGGCATTTTGTAGGCCAGGCGGGTTCCACAAAAAGGGGACATTTTAGCTGAGGCATGGGCTGAGGCATGGGCTGGTAGCTTGGCTGCGGCTGAAGAAACCAAGGCCTTTCTGAGGTTAGTCAGCTCCGCTATAAAGAGTGCGACACACGGAATTTCCTTCAACCAAGGTCTAATAAACAGTTCTTCATCAAAACTTGCTATGGCTCTTAGCTTCTTTTCTGTGTCAGCCTCTCCACTGACAACCTCCAACAGTCTGTCCCCTAGCCTACAAAGCTGTAGGCTGTAGTCTGCTGGGTCCATTTTAGGTCTGGTCATTCTGTCAGGTCGGGGTTTTAGGGAAGACTATGGAAAAGGGGAAGGTGGACCCAAATGCAGTTACGGACGAGAGGCAAGGATATGTGGAAACAAAGGGCGAGCTTTATTTAAAAGCTGAACACAAAAACAGAAGCAGGACCTAGTTCTACTGTCCCCAACAGAACATGGTCTTCAGCAGAACCTCTCTCTGCTGAATACGTTCTGTCAAAAGGCACGCAGGGCCTACTATAGCATCAAAAGCTCACTATATAAATTCAATCCCCCAATTACAATTTGGCTAAAACTATTTAACAGTGTAATCAAACCCATACTTATGTATGGAAGTGAAGTATGGGCCCCTCTAATTACCCAGAGGCATACCTCATTGGACACAACCCCCACAGAGAAATTTAACCTTTAATTCTGCAAGGAAATCCTCAAGGTCCACAGAAACTGTCCAAACTATGCATGTAGAGCAGAGCTGGGACACTTCCCTCTCTCTCTACACGTGATCAAAAGGTCGATTAAGTTCCAGGTTCACTTAACACAAGCTGATCTTTCCCTTTCTCAGTAACAGTCTCTGTCCAGAGACAGACCCTCTGAGAAACACCAGAGAAACCTGCCACCTCAAAATTCAAGACCTCCAAAATCTCTCCAAAACTCACCTAGCATCTATAGACAAAAACAACAAAATGACTTAAATTGACAATTGGAAGAACGAAATTAAATCCATCAATAAATTAGAATGCTATTGTTTACTGGATAGAGAATATTTTCCAGCACAACATCTGGTCAGCATAAAAAACCCCAGACAGAGACGCACATTAACAATGTACAGACTCACCAACCATCAACTACAGGTAGAAAAAGGTCAGCATCAGAAAGAATGGAAGCCCGGAGAATTAAGAGTATGTAAACACTGTCTCCTCTCCTGCCCCCTTTACCAAACTGAGGCAGAGGCTTTCCTCCAGCAGATAACTGCAGCAGATCCATCATATCAGGAAACAAAATGTGATGAACTGTTAAAAGTATGTCTGGGAGAAGATCCACAATTTATAAAATTAGCTGCACAATATTTAACACTCTGCCATGATGCTAGAGAAACACGAATGCTGATCAGAACCATTATTGCTATAGTATAATATTGTTGTTGTTGTTATTATTATTATTATTATCATTATTGTTATCATTTAATATGAACTATATGTATATATATGTTTTCATTATATATGACAACTTGTAATTGCCTAATGATACCCAATCTTTTTAATCCTTCCACACACACATTATTCTCTTTTTTTTCTCTTTAAAGCAAATGTAAGTTGAATTGAATTATATACATGTATAGAGAGAGAGATAGATATATAGAGAGATAGATAGATATCTATATCTATATCTATAGAGATAGAGAGATGGAGATAGATAGATAGATAGATAGATAGATAGATATTTACAGATCATATTTACACCCTACATACCCTAATTGATAAACATATAAACCAAAATAAAACCAAAATGTATGCCTGTTGACTGTATTGACTTCCAAAAAGCTTCTGACTCTATTTGGCATGATGGATTATTTAACAAAATTATTGAGAGTGGTATAAGGGGTAAAACATATGATATGTTTTAATCAAGCAGGAAAATGAAAGGCTCAAAAAATATCCCCTCACCTTACATGGGATCAAAACATGGTAATGTCTGCTTTTGGCGAGGGGGGGGCTCTCTGCATCTGCTGTGTGTTTGGCTTGCAAATGATATTTGAGACTCAACAACTCATTTCATGTCGACAGTACTTGCAGATAACTTTTGTCCTAGGGAATGAACGATCTTGCCGTGTTTTGAAAGTGACTTTGCCATTCAAAAGTCGTTTCTCCGTTTCCATTCACTTTCGCTTTTCAGTCCACCGTGTTTTTCCCGGACGCCAACCCTGCTTCTTGTTCTTCTGATTCCCTTTCTTTTTCTTCTGCTGCCCTCTGGATCAAGACTACAGGTGCCACCGAAGGCCGTAAATCAAACAATGCGCGTTTCTTTTTTTTTTTAATACCGGGCATTAATCGGGGGTTAAAAAAATTAACGGCGTTAAGAGGATGTTGCGTTATAAATGCGTTATTAAGTAAATTTTAGCAGCCCTTAATTTTTAGTTTTATTTTTTACCGATTACCTGAAAATTTATTGTAAATACTGTTTTCCTTTATTGTAAATACTGTTTTCATTTATTGTTATCATTATAACTTGTAATACTTGCTTTGGCAATATGTACAATGTTACGTCATGCCAATGAAGCCATTTGAATTTAATTGAATTTAAATTGATAGATAGATGATAGATAGATAGACAGATAGATAGATAGATAGATGGCAATCAGACCTCCACTCTGGCATTTCATGTAAAACCACCAGAATCTACCATGTCACGTCACACCACCACACTCTGGCATGTCAAGTCACCACCCCACATTCTGGCATGTCACGCCAGACCACCACACTCTGCCATGTCACATCACACCACCACAGTATGGTGTGTCACGTCACACCACCAGACTCTGGCATTTCATATCACACCACCAGATTCTACGATGTCATGTCACCCCACCACATTCTGGCATGTCACGCCAGACCACCACACTCTGCCATGTCATGTCACACCACCACAGCATGGTGTGTCACGTGACACCACCACACTCTGGCATGTCACGTCACAACAGCAGACACTGGCATGTCATGTCACCCCCCAACATTCTGGCATGTCACGCCAGACCACCACACTCTGCCATGTCATGTCACACCACGACACCACCAAACCAAACTCTGCCATGTCATGTCTGGTGACATGACATGACATGCCAGAGTGTGGTGGTGTGCCACCACACTCTGGCATGTCATGTCACCAGACTCTACCATGTCGCGTCACACCACCACACTCTGGCATGTCACGTCACGCCACGACACGACACCACCAAACCACGCTCTGCCATGTCACGTGACACCACCACACTCTGCCATGTCACGTCACAACAGCAGACTCTGGCATGTCACAAAACACCAACACACTCTGCCATGTCATGTCACACCACGACACCACCAAACCACACTCTGCCATGTCACGTCACACCACCACACTCTGGCATGTCACGTCACTAGACTCTACCATGTCGCGTCACACCACCAGACTCTACCATGTCAGGTCACACCGCCACAATCTGCCATGTCACGTCACACCACCACACTATGGCATATCACGTCACTCCACCAGACTCTGGCATTTCATGTCACACTACCAGAATCTACCATGTCACGTCACACCACCACACTCTGGCATGTCATGTCACTACCCCACATTCTGGCATGTCACGCCAGACCACCACACTCTGCCATGTCATGTCACACCACGACACCACCAAATCACACGCTGCCATGTCACGTCACACCACCACACTATGGTGTGTCATGTCACACCGCCACACTCTGCCATGTCACGTCACAACAGCAGACTCTGGCATGTCACAAAACACCAACACACTCTGCCATGTCATGTCACACCACGACACCACCAAACCACACTCTACCATGTCGCGTCACACCACCACACTCTACCATGTCAAGTCACACCCCCACAATCTGCCATGTCACATCACACCACCACACAATGGCATATCACGTCACTCCACTAGACTCTGGCATTTCATGTCACACTACCAGAATCTACCATGTCACGTCACACCAGCACACATTCTGGCATGTCACGCCAGACCATCACACTCTGCCATGTCATGTCACACCACCACAGCATGTCGTGTCACGTCACACTACCACACTCTGGCATGTCACGTCACAACAGCAGACACTGACATGTCATGTAACACTACCACACTCTGGCATGTCACGTCACAGCAGCAGACACTGGCATGTCATGTCACCCCCAACATTCCGGCATGTCACACCACGACACCACCAAACCACACTCAGTCATGCTACGTCACACCACCAAACTCTGGCATGTCATGTCACACCACGACACCACCAAACCACACTCAGTCATGTCACGTCACACCACCACACTCTGGCATGTCACGTCACCAGACTCTACCATGTCGCGTCACACCACCACACTCTACCATGTCAGGTCACACCGCCACACTCTGCCATGTCAGGTCACACCACCACACTCTGGCATGTCACGTCACGCCACGACACCACCAAACCACACTCAGCCATATCATGTCACACCACTACTCTATGGCGTGTCATGTCACACCACCACACTCTGGCATGTCACGTCACAACAGCAGACACTGGCATGTCAAGTCAGCCCCCCCCACATTCTGGCATGTCACGCCAGACCACCACAATCTGCCATGTCATGTCACACCACCACAGCATGGCGTGTCACGTGACACCACCACACTCTGGCATGTCACGTCCCAACAGCAGACACTGGCATGTCATGTCACCCCCCATGGCATGTCACGCCAGACCACCACACTATGCCATGTCATGTCACACCACAACACCACCAAACCACACTCTGCCATGTCACTTCACACCACCACAGCATGGCGTGTCACGTCACACCATGACACTCTGGCATGTCATTTCACCAGACTCTACCATGTCGCGTCACACCACCACACTCTACCATGTCAGGTCACACCGCCACACTCTGCCATGTTACGTCACACCACCACTCTCTGGCATGTCATGTCACACCACGACACCACCAAACCACACTCAGTCATGCTACGTCACACCACCAAACTCTGGCATGTCATGTCACACCACGACACCACCAAACCACACTCAGTCATGTCACGTCACACCACCACACTCTGGCATGTCACGTCACCAGACTCTACCATGTCGCGTCACACCACCACACTCTACCATGTCAGGTCACAGCACCACACTCTGCCATGTCACGTCACAACAGCAGACTCTGGCATGTCACAAAACACCAACACACTCTGCCATGTCATGTCACACCACGACATCACCAAACCACACTCTCCAATGTCACGTCACACCACCACACTCTGGCATGTCACGTCACTAGACTCTACCATGTCACGTCACACCACCACACTCTACCATGTCAGGTCACACCGCCACACTCTGCCATGTCACGTCACACCACCACACTATGGCATATCACGTCACTCCACCAGACTCTGGCATTTCATGTCACACCACCAGAATCTACCATGTCACGTCAAACCACCACACTCTGGCATGTCATGTCATCACCCCACATTCTGGCATGTCACGCCAGACCACCACACTCTGCCATGTCATGTCACACCACCACAGCATGGTGTGTCACGTGACGCCACCACACTCTGGCATGTCACGTCACAACAGCAGACACTGGCATGTCATGTCACCCCCCATGGCATGTCACGCCAGACCACCACACTATGCCATGTCATGTCACACCACAACACCACCAAACCACACTCTGCCATGTCACGTCACACCACCACACTCTGGCATGTCACTTCACCAGACTCTACCATATCGCATCACACCACCACACTCTGCCATGTCATGTCACACCATGACACCATCAAACCACACTCTGCCATGTCACGTCACACCACCATACTATGGCATTTCACGTCACTCCACCAGACTCTGGCATTTCATGTCACACGACCAGAATCTACCATGGCACGTCACACCACCACACTCTGGCATGTCATGTCACCACCACACATTCTGGGATGTCACGCCAGACCACCACACTCTGCCATGTCATGTCACACCACCACAGCATGGCGTGTCAGGTCACACCACGACAGTCTGGCATGTCACTATACAACAGCAGACACCGGCATGTCATGTCACCCCCCAACATTCTGGCATGGCACGCCAGACCACCACACTCTGCCATGACATGTCACACCACGACACCACCAAACCACACTCTGCCATGCCACGTCACACCACCACACTCTGGCATGTCATTTCACCAGACTCTACCATGTCGCGTCACACCACCACACTCTACCATGTCAGGTCACACCGCCACACTCTGCCATGTCACGTCACACCACCACACTCTGGCATGTCACGTCACGCTACGACACCACCAAACCACACTCTGCAATGTCACGTCACACCACCACACTATGGTGTGGCACGTCACACCACCACACTCTGGCATGTCACGTCACAACAGCAGACAGTGGCATGTCATGTCACCCCCCCACATTCTGGCATGTCACGCCAGACCACCACACTCTGCCATGTCATGTCACACCACGACACCACCAACCACACTCAGTCATGTCACGTCACACCACCACACTCTGGCATGACACGTCACCAGACTCTACCAAGTCGCTTCACACAACCACACTCTGCCATGTCATGTCACAACAGCAGACTCTGGCATGTCACAAAACACCAACACACTCTGCCATGTCATGTCACACCACGACATCACCAAACCACACTCTCCAATGTCACGCACACCACCACACTCTGGCATGTCACGTCACTAGACTCTACCATGTCGCGTCACACCACCACACTCGACCATGTCAGGTCACACCACCACACTCTGCCACACCACCACACTATGGCACATCATGTCACTGCACCAGACTCTGGCATTTCATGTCACACCACCAGAATCTACAATGTCACGTCACACCACCACAATATGGCATGTCATGTCACCACCCCACATTCTGGCATGTCACGCCAGACCACCACACTCTGCCATGTCATGTCACACCACGACACAACAAAACCACACTCTGCCATGTCACGTCACACCACCACACTCTGGCATGTCACGTCACCAGACTCTACCATGTCAGGTCACACCGCCACACTCTGCCATGTCAGGTCACACCACCACACTCTGGCATGTCACGTCACGCCACGACACCACCAAACCACACTCTGCCATGTCACGTCACACTACCAAACTATGGCGTGTCACGTCACACAACCACACTCTGGCATGTCACGTCACGCCACGACACCACCAAACTACACTCTGCCATGCCATGTCACGTCACACCACCAAACTATGGCGTGTCACGTCACACCACCACACTCTGGCATGTCATGTCACAACAGCAGACAGTGGCATGTCATGTCACCTCCCGACATTCTGGCATGTCACGCCAGACCACCACACTCTGCCATGTCATGTCACACCACGCCACCACCAAACCACACTCTGCCATGTCACGTCACACCACCACACTCTGGCATGTCACGTCACCAGACTCTACCATGTCGCGTCACACCACCACACTCTACCATGTCAGGTCACACCACCACACTCTTCCATGTCACGTCACACCATGACACCACCAAACCACACTCTGCCATGTCACGTCACACCACCAGACTCTGTAATTTCATGTCACACCACCAGAATCTACCATGTCACATCACACTACCACACTCTGGCATGTCATGTCACCACCCCACATTCTAGCTGTCACGCCAGACCACCACACTCTGCCATGTCACGTCACACCACCATAGTGTGGTGTGTCACGTCACACCACCAGATTCTGGCATTTCATGTCGCACCACCAGAATCTACCATGTCATGTCACCCCCACACATTCTGGCATGTCACGCCAGACCATCAAACTCTGCCATGTCATGTCACACCACCACAGCATGGCATGTCACTTCAGACCACCACACTTTGGCATGTCACGTCACAACAGCAGACACTGGCATGTCATGTAACACCACCACACTCTGGCATGTCACCTCACAACAGCAGACAGTGGCATGTCATGTCACCCCCAACATTCTGGCATGTCACGCCAGACTACCACACTCTGTCATTTCATGTCACACCACGACACCACCAAACCACACTCTGCCATGTCACGTCACACCACCACACTCTGGCATGTCACGTCACGCCACGACACCACCAAAGCACACTCTGCCATGTCACTTCACACCACCACACTATGGCGTGTCACGTCACACCACCACACTCTGGCATGTCATGTCACAACAGCAGACAGTGGCATGTCATGTCACCCACCCCGCCCACATTCTCGCATGTCACGCCAGACCACCACACTCTGCCATGTCATCTCACACCACCACACTCTGGCATGTCGCGTCACCAGACTCTACCATGTCGCATCACACCACCACACTCTGCCATGTCATGTCACACCATGACACCATCAAACCACACTCTGCCATGTCACGTCACATCACCACACTATGGCATATCACGTCACTCCAGCAGACTCTGGCATTTCATGTCACACTACCAGAATCTACCATGTCACGTCACACCACCACACTCTGGCATGTCATGTCACCACCCCACATTCTGGGATGTCACGCCAGACCACCACACTCAGCCATGTCATGTCACACCACCACAGCATGGCGTGTCACGTCAAACCACCACACTCTGGCATGTCACGTCACACCATGACACTCTGGCATGTCATGTCACCCCACAACATTCTGGCATGTCAAGCCAGACCACCACACTCTGCCATGTCATGTCACACCACGACACCACCAAACCACACTCTGCCATGTCACGTCACACCACCACACTATGGCATATCACATCACTCCACCAGACTCTGGCATTTCATGTCACATCACCAGAATCTACCATGTCACGTCACACCACCACACTCTGGCATGTCATGTTACCACCCCACATTCTGGCATGTCACGCCAGACCACCAAACTCTGCCATGTCATGTCACACCACGACACCACCAAACCACACTCTGCCATGTCAAGTCACACCAACACACTCTGGCATGTCATGTCACCAGACTCTACCATGTCGCGTCACACCACCACACTCTACCATGTCAGGTCACACCGCCACACTCTGCATTGTCACGTCACAACAGCAGACTCTGGCATGTCACAAAACACCAACACACTCTGCCATGTCATGTCACACCACGACACCACCAAACCACACTCTGCCATGTCACGTCACACCACCAAACTCTGGCATGTCACGTCACCAGCCTCTACCATGTCGCGTCACACCACCACACTCTACCATGTCAGGTCACACCGCCACACTCTGCCATGTCAGGTCACACCACCACACTCTGGCATGTCACGTCACGCCACGACACCACCAAACCACACTCAGCCATGTCATGTCACACCACTACTCTATGGCGCGTCATGTCACACCACCACACTATGGCATATCACATCACTCCACCAGACTCTGGCATTTCATGTCACATCACCAGAATCTACCATGTCACGTCACACCACCACACTCTGGCATGTCATGTTACCACCCCACATTCTGGCATGTCACGCCAGACCACCACACTCTGCCATGTCATGTCACACCACGACACCACCAAACCACACTCTGCCATGTCAAGTCACACCAACACACTCTGGCATGTCACGTCACCAGACTCTACCATGTCGCGTCACATCACCACACTCTACCATGTCAGGTCACACCGCCACACTCTGCATTGTCACGTCACAACAGCAGACTCTGGCATGTCACAAAACACCAACACACTCTGCCATGTCATGTCACACCACGACACCACCAAACCACACTCTGCCATGTCACGTCACACCACCAAACTCTGGCATGTCACGTCACCAGCCTCTACCATGTCGCGTCACACCACCACACTCTACCATGTCAGGTCACACCGCCACACTCTGCCATGTCACGTCACACCACCACACTCTGGCATGTCACGTCACGCCACGACACCACCAAACCACACTCAGCCATGTCATGTCACACCACTACTCTATGGCGTGTCATGTCACACCACCACACTATGGCATATCACATCACTCCACCAGACTCTGGCATTTCATGTCACATCACCAGAATCTACCATGTCACGTCACACCACCACACTCTGGCATGTCATGTTACCACCCCACATTCTGGCATGTCACGCCAGACCACCACACTCTGCCATGTCATGTCACACCACGACACCACCAAACCACACTCTGCCATGTCAAGTCACACCAACACACTCTGGCATGTCACGTCACCAGACTCTACCATGTCGCGTCACACCACCACACTCTACCATGTCAGGTCTCACCGCCACACTCTGCCATGTCACGTCACAACAGCAGACTCTGGCATGTCACAAAACACCAACACACTCTGCCATGTCATGTCACACCACGACACCACCAAACCACACTCTGCCATGTCACGTCACACCACCAAAATCTGGCATGTCACGTCACCAGCCTCTACCATGTCGCGTCACACCACCACACTCTACCATGTCAGGTCACACCGCCACACTCTGCCATGTCACGTCACACCACCACACTCTGGCATGTCACGTCACGCCACGACACCACCAAACCACACTCAGCCATGTCATGTCACACCACTACTCTATGGCGTGTCATGTCACACCACCACACTCTGGCATGTCACGTCACAACAGCAGACACTGGCATGTCATGTCACCCCCCCCCCCACATTCTGGCATGTCACGCCAGACCACCACACTCTGCCATGTCATGTCACACCACGACATCACCTAACCACACTCTGCCATGTCATGTCACACCAACACACTCTGGCATGTCACGTCACCAGAATCTACCATGTCACGTCACACCACCACACTCTGGCATGTCATGTTACCACCCCACATTCTGGCATGTCACGCCAGACCACCACACTCTGCCATGTCATGTCACACCACGACACCACCAAACCACACTCTGCCATGTCAAGTCACACCAACACACTCTGGCATGTCACGTCACCAGACTCTACCATGTCGCGTCACACCACCACACTCTACCATGTCAGGTCACACCGCCACACTCTGCATTGTCACGTCACAACAGCAGACTCTGGCATGTCACAAAACACCAACACACTCTGCCGTGTCATGTCACACCACGACACCACCAAACCACACTCTGCCATGTCACGTCACACCACCAAACTCTGGCATGTCACGTCACCAGCCTCTACCATGTCGCGTCACACCACCACACTCTACCATGTCAGGTCACACCGCCACACTCTGCCATGTCACGTCACACCACCACACTCTGGCATGTCACGTCACGCCACGACACCACCAAACCACACTCAGCCATGTCATGTCACACCACTACTCTATGGCGTGTCATGTCACACCACCACACTCTGGCATGTCACGTCACAACAGCAGACACTGGCATGTCATGTCACCCCCCCCACATTCTGGCATGTCACGCCAGACCACCACACTCTGCCATGTCATGTCACACCACGACATCACCTAACCACACTCTGCCATGTCATGTCACACCACCACTCTCTGGCATGTCACGTCACCAGACTCTAACATGTCGTGTCACACCACCACACTCTACCATGTCAGGTCACAACACCACACTCTGCCATGTCACATCACACCATGACACCACCAAACCACACTCTGCCATGTCACGTCACACCACCACAATATGCTGTGTCACGTCGCACCACCACACTCTGGCATGTCATGTCACCCCCCCCACATTCTGGCATGTCACGCCAGACCACCACACTCTGCCATGTCATGTCACACCACGACATCACCAAACCACACTCTGCCATGTCATGTCACACCACCACTCTCTGGCATGTCACGTCACCAGACTCTAACATGTCGTGTCACACCACCACACTCTACCATGTCAGGTCACAACGCCACACTCTGCCATGTCACATCACACCATGACACCACCAAACCACACTCTGCCATGTCACGTCACACCACCACAATATGCTGTGTCACGTCGCACCACCACACTCTGGCATGTCATGTCACCCCCCCACATTCTAGCATGTCACGCCAGACCACCACACTCTGCCATGTCACGTCGCACCACCACACTCTGGCATGTCACGTCACCACACTCTACCATGTCGCGTTACACCACCACACTCTACCATGTCAGGTCACAGCGCCAAACTCTGCCATGTCACGTCACAACAGCAGACTCTGGCATGTCACAAAACACCAACACACTCTGCCATGTCATGTCACACCACAACACTATGGCGTGTCACGTCACACCACCACACTATGGCATATCACGTCACACCACCACACTCTGACATTTCATGTCACACCACCGGAATCTACCATGTCACGTCACACCACCACACTCTGGCATGTCATGTCACCACACCACATTCTGGCATGTCACGCCAGACCACCACACTCTGCCATGTCACGTCACACCACCACAATATGCTGTGTCATGTCCCACCACCAGAATCTACCATGTCATGTCACCCCCCCACATTCTAGCATGTCACGCCAGACCACCACACTCTGCCATGTCATGTCACACCACGACACCACCAAACCACACTCTGCCATGTCACGTCGCACCACCACACTCTGCATTGTCACGTCACAACAGCAGACTCTGGCATGTCACAAAACACCAACACACTCTGCCATGTCATGTCACACCACGACACCACCAAACCACACTCTGCATTGTCACGTCACAACAGCAGACTCTGGCATGTCACAAAACACCAACACACTCTGCCATGTCATGTCACACCACGACACCACCAAACCACACTCTGCCATGTCACGTCACACCACCAAACTCTGGCATGTCACGTCACCAGCCTCTACCATGTCGCGTCACACCACCACACTCTACCATGTCAGGTCACACCGCCACACTCTGCCATGTCACGTCACACCACCACACTCTGGCATGTCACGTCACGCCACGACACCACCAAACCACACTCAGCCATGTCATGTCACACCACTACTCTATGGCGTGTCATGTCACACCACCACACTCTGGCATGTCACGTCACAACAGCAGACACTGGCATGTCATGTCACCCCCCCCCCACATTCTGGCATGTCACGCCACACCACCACACTCTGCCATGTCATGTCACACCACGACATCACCAAACCACACTCTGCCATGTCATGTCACACCACCACTCTCTGGCATGTCACGTCACCAGACTCTAACATGTCGTGTCACACCACCACACTCTACCATGTCAGGTCATAACGCCACACTCTGCCATGTCACATCACACCATGACACCACCAAACCACACTCTGCCATGTCACGTCACACCACCACAATATGCTGTGTCACGTCGCACCACCAGAATCTACCATGTCATGTCACCCCCCCACATTCTAGCATGTCACGCCAGACCACCACACTCTGCCATGTCATGTCACACCACGACACCACCAAACCACACTCTGCCATGTCACGTCGCACCACCACACTCTGGCATGTCACGTCACCACACTCTACCATGTCGCGTTACACCACCACACTCTACCATGTCAGGTCACAGCGCCACTTTGTTATAATACCACTGACAGTTGACTGTGGAATATTTAGGAGCGTGGAAATTTCACAAAAGGGCTTGTAGCAAAGGTGGCATCCTCTCACATTTCCACGCTGGAATTTTCTGAGCTCCTGAGACCAACCCATTCATTTACTTGGATGGGTGAGTTAATACTTTTGGCTATATAGTGTATATACACAGTTGCAAGAAAAAGTATGTGAACCCTTTGAAACTGCCTCAATTTCTGTATAAACAACGCACTCTGCTTGAACTAATACACACAAACAATTATCTGTTTTCATGTTTTTATTGAACACAACTTGCAAACATTTACAGTGCAGAATGGAAAAAGTATGTAATCCCTTGGATTTAATAACTGGTTGACCCTACTTGGACAGCAATAACCTCAACCAAACGTTTCCTGTAGTTGCAGATCAGACCTGCACAATGGTCAGGAGGAATTTTGGATCATTCCTCTTTACACAACTGTTTCAGTTCAGCGATATTATTGGGATGTCTGGTGTGAATCGCTCTGTTCAGGTCATGCCACATCATCTCAATCAGGTTGAGGTCAGGACTCGGACCGGGCCACTCCAGAAAGACATATTTTCCTTATGTTGAAGCCAATCTGTTGTTGATTTACTTCTGTGCTTTGGGTCATTGTCCTGTTGCATCACCCATCTTCTGTTGAGCTTTAATTGGTGGACAGATTGCCTTAAGATTTCCTGCAAAATGTCTTGATAAACTTGGATGATGATAGCAATCTGTCCAGGCCCTGAGGCAGCAAAGCAGCCCCAAACCATGATGCCTTCTTCACCATACTTCACAGTTGGGATGAGGTTTTGATGTTGGTGTTTTGTGCCATTTTTCCTCCATACATTGTGTTGTATGTTCCTTCCAAACAACCCAACTTTGGTTTCATCTGTCCACAGGATGTTTTGCCAGCAGTGCTGTGGAAAATCCAGCTGCTCTTTTGCAAATTTCAAACATGCAGCAATTTTTTTTTGGACAGCAGTGGCTTCCTCTGTGGTGTCCTCCCATGAACTCCATTCTTGGTTAGTGTTTTTGTATCGTAGTTTGTCAACAGAGATGTTAACATGCGCCAGGGATTTGTGTAAGTCTTTAGCTGACACTAGGATTCTTCTTCACGTCATTCTGAAGAATTGCTACAATAACAGGCCAGGTGATCGTGGCGGCGGCGGGCAGGTTAGGCCTGCCGGCAGTACTAGGTGTGTTGGCTGTAGTTTCAATACACAGATTTATCTTAAACCTCAACTTTGATCTGTGTTCTACTGTAAGCTATCGCTGTTTTGGATCCCGTTTGTTTGTGACCCCACACGAGGGATGTAAAAATTTTAGCCTCGGAAAACAAGCTCTACTACAAACATTCCTTTACCCTGGTTGGTACAACACAAGGAACAAAAAAACAAGCAGAACAGCATGCAACCGCGCAAGAACTGAAACTTTACAGATAACTCTATGCCTTCTACTTTCTGGCAACATTCATCAATGCCCAGGACCATCCACACCTGTTACTGTCAACCAGCCTCAGGACTCCGGCTCTCAAACGCACAACTTCTGAGGTAACACTCCGATCTTACACCTTATTAATAAAATTTTTAGATTTTTGGCACGGCCCTGCTGCACTTCTTTGTCCGAGCTGTGCTCGGTCATTTCCTGGATCCAGTTGGGATGAGGCACACGTCTGCTTATTGCCAGAGTGACTGTGGAGGTGCCTGCCTGGTGGCGGGCGCACTTCGCTGCAGCGAGGGCCGCTGCTGGGGATTCGTATCGGCGAGGCGTGGATTCAATCGGGAATGGGGATACGCTCAGGAATCAGCGCTCCCATGTTTGGATATCAGCTCTCATGAGAGTAAGTGTAACGCACTTTACCTGGTTGCATTATATCCAAGTAGAACAACGGAAAAGGACAGCACCGGCGATTGTTATCAAAAATCTCTCCATCACTCCAGCAAAAACAAACAAGCACTGACAATGATGTCCACTGAACCACTGTCTCTCAACAAA
Source organism: Sparus aurata (assembly GCF_900880675.1). Classification (NCBI taxonomy): domain Eukaryota; kingdom Metazoa; phylum Chordata; class Actinopteri; order Spariformes; family Sparidae; genus Sparus; species Sparus aurata. The sequence goes on from NC_044198.1 coordinate 904,138, forward strand.
GCTGTCATTAAAGGTTGTAGGTGTATGAAAAATACTGGACAAGGATCCTTAAACCCGGCAATTGCAAAGTTAAAGAAATATCATATTTTCCACACAGTAAATCATGCCAGGGTCTTATGGGATTCCAAAACCAAACCCAAAGGACTGTTAGGGGGGCATTTGAACATCTGCAACCTCGTTTCTATGAGCAATCAAATAAACCTTGAAAAAACTGGTCAATTCTAATTTGGACTTTTTATGTTTGTCTGAAACTTGGCTCCATACTAACTCTCCATCTGCTGCTGTCAGTGTATCTGGATATAAAGTTTTTAGACAAGACAGGGCCGGGAGTTAAGGAGGAGGGGTGTTGTTTTATATTAAAGAGCATATACTGTGTAATCAGATCCAGTGGATAATAATCTTGAGTGCATTGGTCTCAATGTTGTACTGTCTCCTCAGATGTCTTATACCATTATAGGAATTTACAGACCACCCTCTGCAAAAACTGACGATTTTGAGCAGCTTAAAGCCTTTCAAAAAGAATGTAACTCTGATAAGGAAGTTATTTTATCAGGTGATTTTAATATCAACTGGGAAAACAAAACAGACAGGAAACATTTAAAGCAACTTTTGGATACTTTTGGTTTGGTCCAGCAGGTTTCGGAACCTACAAGAATAACCTCTTTAAGTCAGACACAAATCGATCTTGTATTTAGCAACAAACCAGACAGGATAGTTAAGTCTTATAATATGGTGACAGGTTTGTCAGATCATAACTTGACCCTTTTTGTTCGCAAACACACAAAACGACGGTTTAAATTTGCAATCAAAGAAATTAACTGGTCAGAGTGTTTACAAGGTACTGATGTAGAGGACATCAGCCAATCAGTAATAGCTGTCATCCAGTCAGTTCTAAACAGATTTCAAAAAGCCATTAAAACCAAACATGGCCAAAGACGGTTCTCCCGTGGTTAAAAGGTGAGGTATGGAAATTATTGAAAGAAAGGGATAGTGCTCTTAAAGCAGGAATAAAATCCAAGTTAAGAGTGGACAGGCAAAAATTGTTATGCTGAGGAACAAGGTCACTAATGTGACGGCCTCGCTCTAACCCTTATGTATGTTTACCTTTTTGTAGCCCTCAAGCATCCTCCAGGCCGTCAGCTGGTTGGCTGCACCTTGAGAAGGTGGAGCTAAGAGGATATAAATGGGGCGGCCATCTTAAAGGCTCTCTCTCTCTCTTTTGTTCTGGCAGCTATGTTCATTTCAGTTTGTTTTTGAGTGTGTTCCTTTAATTTAACACTCACACACACACATTTGCTCTACACTACTGATACTTACATTCACACACTTTAGGTTGTTATGTTTAGTTGAATAAATGTTTTGCTGCATTACACTGGCATGTGGACTCTTCTCCTTTTGTTGCGAGCCGTTGAGCCAGGTTCGTAACACTAAAGAAATTAGAAAAGCCAAAGCTAAATATTTTATTAAGGTAATAAATGAAGCAGAGGGTAATACTACAGCAATCTGGAAACACCTAAAAACACTGACAGGGAGGCTTAATGGTAAATCTGAAAATCACTTACAAATATCATAAATGGCAATCTAACTGAAGACGCCAATGCCATCAATACCTTCTTTATTGACTCAGTAAAATCTGCTATCCAAAATGCCCCTAAACGAGGTTACAATCCCATTATCAGTGGGTGATACAAGACCAGTTTTCAATCTAACAAATGTCACTGAAACAGCCGTACTGAAAATGATAGGCTCCTTAAAAAATTCTAAAGCTTCAGATGCTTTTGGAATGGACATCATGCTCCTAAAGAGGTTTAAAGACTCTCTTTCCTATGCTGTCTGTAAGGTCATTACTGCATCCTTTAATCAGAGGATGTATCCCGCAACCAGCTAAATCAGCTAAAATAACACCTATCTTTAAAGCAGGTGATGCAACCTGTATGAATAATTACAGACCTATAAGTATTCTTCCTGTATCATCAGAGGTAGCAGAAAAATGTGTAGCAGTGCATTGATTAGTCATCTTGGAAACAGTCCTTTTATACTGCATCCCATGCAGTTTGGTTTCAGAGCAAATCACTCTACTACAACTGCCAAATGTTATCTGGTTGAAAATATTAAAGCTAAACTTGATAAGGGGGGTGCAGTCTCTGCAGAGTTTCTCGATTTAAGAAAAGCATCTGACACAGTAAATCACAACATACTTTTTTACAAAAATGGCAAAATTCAACTTTTGTTCTTCTGCTTTATGCTGGTTCAAATCCTACCTTGAAAACAGAAATCGGTGTGTAAGGATTAAGGATGTGGTGTCACCTATTCTTAGTTGTAATGCTGGGGTGCCTCAAGGCTCTATTCTAGGTCTGCTACTCTTTAGTTTAAACATCAATGATCTGCCTTCAGCATGTGTTGAAGTTGATGTCCAAATGTATGCAGATGATACAGTAATATATATACATGGAAAAAACTGAAGAAGCTGCTCGTAAACTCGCACAGGTAATGGAAGCTGTCACAAAGTGGCTTGCAGATTCTTGCTTGCATCTTAATGTAAAAAAACAGTCACAAAAAGAGCAAGTGATGTTTCTCAACAAGATTCAATCCATGTATCAGGGTGTAGTGTCAAACTACTTGTCTAAAATTTACAATTAACTGACTTATCAACTATAAACACTCACAGATGGAGTCCTAAATCAAGGATGAAACAGCTGGTCTTCAGGTCAAAGATATTTATTTCACACAGCAGGATACATGCAGTGAGCTCTCCTGGGATGAACTGATGCTCCAACTTATATACTATTCTGATCTGGGGGTTTCCATGCCCCTGGATCCTCCTTCTTTTAGGCCTGATCAATACCCTCATCCTCGATTAACTTCCATTTTTAGATTATACCGGTGTAATTCTTTCCAAATAAGGCCCTAAAAATATAGCCAGACGCGACACTCTCGGCCCCCTCCCTCCTCTGGGCCTTGGGTGTGACATGGCAATAGTCATCTTTTGTTTATTTCATACATAGCATTTATATTTTCCATATACAGCAATTGTGACTCTAGTGGCCTTCTTGGGGATTCCTTCTCCAGTGTTTTGCACAGTGCAGGCCTCCTAGGTACTTTTCTGGCTCTTACACAACACATCTGAGCATTTCTAAATAGGGTGATGGTATTGCAGCTCAGATTTTATACACTACAGTCCCCCCTTTGGTCCTTTATGAGGACCAATACTAAATTGTCCATTAGAGAGCTCAACAAAAACAGTGACAATGGTATGAGTATGACAAGAGTGTGATAACAACCATGCAAACATAAACACATTCTGTGAGAGATTATACATGAACTTCCAGTGTTAGACTAAATCTGATAATGAGTATCAACCTACAGGAGATGTCTCCAACTATGAAGATCATAGTTGATAGCCATCCCTGAGCCATCCGCTGGTCCAGCCCAAAGCATGATGGCCCTGTGATAGTCATTAAACAGACACCTGAACTGACCTAGGCCCAATGCGAGAGGAAAAATTCTCTCTATTTAGCGAGATGAGAGGTAAAACTGCGCTGGCATAAGGCCTTCCTTCTTACCTAACGTCGTACAGAATATACATATACTGTGAGTATATAATACACCAGTGATCACAGTTATATCATGAGTATCAAACATATAGGAGTTACCCAATAAGTGGAGATCCATACACCATCGTTTGTGTGCATGCATAAGTACTTGTGATACTATAAGAAATAAACTATGAGAGAACAAAAGGTAAGAGGAACATGACATGGATCCGAATATGACCCAGGCTCTACTTATGGAGGTAAACCTCCTTAGGTTAGCTTATAGTGAACACTAGATCAATCAGTTGCTAGATCATCATTGCATCACTGAAACCGCCCTTTTGTTTTTGTGAAAAAGATTTTTATTATGGTATGTTTTTTCAGCAGCTGTTCGGGCTTTTGGACAAAGACAGACAAGAGCTTTGACCAACCCTAGCAGCTGCTTCCCGACACCTCGGCTAATCGTTTAGTCATAGTGACGTATCACCCATGGTGTTCCCCTTAGGCTAAACGTTCCTCCAGTGCCCCTATGGGCTTACTGTTATCCCGTATGCCGTACATAAGTATGGTAGCCTCGCTCTAAAGCATGTGATATCATGCAAACCTTCTGATCGAACTTTCGAAAGCGGTGCTTGCTTGCCTTTCACCAAGCACCTCTTTGAACATCCTATATTACTAGCAGTGTTTGCCAAATGGCTGGTGAGAACCCAGAAGCTCGTTTTTCTACAGCCGGGGGAGCATTCAGAAACTCTTCAAAGGGCTCCCATGGGGCACGATAATGTCCATGTGACAGGTCGGCCCTCCGTCCGGAGGGGGCCAGGTACCTCCAAATACCTTTCCCTGTGTGTTGTTTTCAAATGGGTATCTTTGTTGGTTCAGACAGCAACTCCAGCCATGCCTGAACCTTAAGGGACTTGTTGGACCAGATAACATCATGTCCCTTATCCAAAATGTTAATCACATCATGTCCACTATTAAACTCCAAAAGGTAGAATGCACTTGGATAACCTGGGCACAAGGAGAAAGCTTCCCGTATGTGATTGCCATAAGGGTATGGCCACAGAAACAGAGCATAGGTGGCCTTCAGTCTGTAAGACCGGGTGTGTACCCACAAGTTGCTACTTAGAGGCGTAGTGGTGCCCTCATCCACACCTATGCCTTGGAGCAAAGCAAAACCTTCATCCCAATACTGGTGAGGTCTTGGTTCAAAGTACTGCCTGATGAGAGTTCCCCGGTGGCCCCCATGGATCGTCATTGTATTATGTTTGATGTCGCGGGGATCGTCCCATGTCATATAGGGGGTAATGGGATCTGAGGCTTGCCTCCAGGGGTCATACCATGTGTTATGGTAGCTTTCAGATGATGTCAGGCCTACCAGAGTGTTTATTATTTTTGGGCCCGGCTTGTATTTGGCCAATATCTGAGTCCTTGTGTATATACTCAACATATGGGTTTAAAAATTCACCATATGACCATCCTCCTACAGTCTTTCCAGCAAGAACATGCTGGTCACGCAGCTTTTCCCATTGCTGCCATGTCTGCTCATACTCATACTCCATATTGTTGTCAGGGACTTGGGCCACGATGAGGGCAATGTTTCACTGGGCACCCCCACGGGTGCTTCTCTGGGTGTCATAGTGGCTCTCTCCCACTGAGGCCACTCCAGGGGTAAGCATGTTCAGGGCAGCTCTTTGTTGATGTAGTTTTTCGTCGCAAAGACACAGCAGGCCACTCTTTTGGTGCTGCAAGTGTTCCACCATCATCTGCAGATGTGCTTTCTCCTCCTCGAGGTCAGCAATTTTTCTTTCCAAATGGGTCGCTGTGTCACTAAGGTTTCTGTTGTCAGTGCGTAGACGACTCAGAATATGGGCACGCTGGCCAGCCAGAGACTTTCTTCTGATATGAGTTATCAATCTCTGAGCATCTCGCGTCAGGTTTCTGTTCATAAGTCTGTATCGTCTTTTGGGCAGAGTTCCAATGGCGTCCTCTGCCTTAGTCAGAGTCGGGTACGCGCTTAGTTCTTTTGGCAGGACTGCATTTACTGCCTCCACGTTGGTGGCACCCAGTGGTGGACAGTAACGGAGTAAATTTACTTGAGTACTGTACTTAAGTACATATCTAGAGGATTTGTACTTTACTTGAGTATTAGATTTCTTTGGTACTTATTACTCTTCAGTGGCGAACCGTGGCCCTGGACCCTGGGCCTTCACTAGGACCATCGGGCCACAATTTGCAATAAACAATCAAACAAAGCAATAAAAATAATAGCCAGAGCCCTACATGTGACATGCAAGGTCAGCATATCCTCCTGAGACCAGAAAGAAAAACATTTTTTTATACATAATTTAATTAATTGGGATGTAATAAACATATCACCAAGATGATTTTCAAAAATGTTATTGATTTATTGTTTATAACCTGTCCCTTGTAGTGGACATCAGGGTCATTCTTTTCCACAAAAAGTACATTACAAGGCATGATTTGGTAATGATAAAATAATGCATTTTCCTTTTAATTCTTTCTCATTTGATGAATATTGGAAACAAATAAACTGCTCTACTGCCTTGCTCTCTTCCTCCTCATCTCCTGACAGCGCAATGTCTTACTCTCCCTAAATAATCTTAAACAAAATCTTTCCTGCCTCTGTTTCCTGAACTATGGAAAATGGTTAGAAATGAGAAGAAGCAAGTCCCACTGTCCCCCACAAAGGACATGGGTTAAAATGTGTATTTTGAAAGGCTTAACATTAACATACACTTCTAATCTTCTATCTTAATATAATATAGTTAAGACTCACATAAATAAAGATCAACATCCTCAGGATAAACAGAAACAATATCTCTTTATAAATTTGATCACTTAACACCCCATTGTGTGTTACATCACTAGAAAGCCCAGGATGTGCTTTACACAGGACAATAGGACTCAAATAAACAGCATGCATGGTTTTTGAAATAAAGACCTCAGTGTCATGTTAACCACAGTGGACAAAAATTAATTGCCAGGTCTTAAAAAGGTTTCTTTGCCCTAAATGGCTTCATAACACACAAAGGCCATTCAGTAAAACAAGGCACACAAAGCTGGCTGTAAACAAAAAAGTGTTAAAAAAAAAACAGAATATGTTTTATATTTTAGTAGTCACCTGGAATGGTTTTTAATTAACAGGTGTGTCTTGCCAAGAGTTAATTTGTGTTATTTCTTGCCTTCTTAATGTGTTTGAGACCATCAGTTGTGTTGTGCAGAGGTAGTGTTGGTACACAGTTCTATACAGTGAACCATTTAGCCATGAACGCATTAAGAAGGCAAGAAATTCCACAAATTACTCGACAAGGCTTACCTGTAAATTGAAAACCATTCCAGGTGACTACCTCTTGAAGCTGACTGAGAGAATACCAAGAGTGTGCAAAGCTGTCATCAAAGCAAAAGGTGGCTACTTAGAAGAATCTAAAATATAAAACATATTCTGGTTTGTTGAACACTTTATTGTTTACTACATAATTCCATATGTGTTCCTTCATAGTTTTGATGTCTTCAATATTAAACTACAATGTAGAAAATAATAAAAATAAAGAAAAAACATTGAATGAGAAGGTGTGTCCAAACTTTTGACTTGTACTGTATGTTTAGCTGGAATAAAAGTAAAATGTCTAGAATATTCATCTATTCCCTTGAAATATATTCCATCTGAACACATCAGCGAAAAGGGTAACTCTCAGTTGTTTATCAGTAGTTTCATCCAGTGGAGGCATCGCTGCAGCTTGTACAAGACATTACTGTTTTATTCTGAAATCAAGTACTCTGTGTGTGTGTGTGGTGATGAGGTTAAGGGTGCAAATGGCTGGTAGCAGATAGCTGATTGACACCAGTCATGTGTCTGTCATAAACCACATGTAGGGCCCTGAGGTGACACAGAGTTGCAGCAGTAGAGCTCTGTGTTCTGGGCTGTTTGTGGTGCAGCATCACTGGGCCTCCTACCCCACCTGTGTCGGCCTCTTGCTCAACATGTGGCGGCTGAGGTTCTGGTTTGGGCTCAGGCAGCTGTGCGATGTAAATCACAAGGCAAATGTGCAGATCAAACTTTCTTAGAACAGCCCGGTGCTCAGGGATCAGGTCGAACTGCATGATCTCACACAGCAGAGGGTAGTATCTGGACACATGAACTTTGACCTGAGAGTAGAGGTGAGATGAGACAGAGAGAGAGAGTGAGACAAAAAAAACACTTTTAGGCACTTACATCTCATTTATATCAGTCATCGTCTGTGGGCAGATTGTGGTACAGTCACAGGGGGACTGAAAGTTAACTGCAATGATGAGTGTCAGAACAATACGAGAAGAGTGTTGCATCTACTTAGAAATCGTATTAGATATCAATGGAGGTAGCTGAATAGGTGCAATTCTCATATACACTAACTACCAATCCGCTACCACTTAAGGGTCAACAGTCGCAGTGATGGTGCAGTGGGATATGAATGTATCACGTTTGTTCCTTACTTGAGCAGTCATCTCTGGACCTCCTCCCAGGCGTTCTGGCGAATCTTGTTTGTGTTCATACGTCAGACTGCTGGTCTCCTGCTTCGACAGGTTGGGCTTCGACTTTCCTTTGAAACCTTGACCACTCACACATACAGATGCACACAGTTACAGTCACAGCCATTTTAATTTTTCTATTATGATACATTATCTCCAAACTGCTTCAAGAAGCAAAGCAGCCTGAAGAGCTATTCACAGTCTAACTAAGTGTCCATTTCCTTTGACCTGGCAACTGAACAAATGCAAAGCAACAAGGTGCAGACAGTGATTTCTTCCCTACCTGCTTTCCACAGTAAGGTCCTCTGCTGGTCTTCAACCATCACATTCAGCCCCTTGGGAAATGCACACACACATTAATTCATCCTGCTCGGTACAGCTTATGCCTCTAAGCACAACATGCTTATATTCTGTCAAACTTAAAATGTTAGTAAGAGGTACATGTATATTGAATATTTTGAATATCAAATTTTTTGCTGCTTCAACAAACCAATAATATTCATGGTCTATCTAATTTGATGCACAGTTGTGGCACCTTTACAGTAAGAAATAAATGTATGTATAAAGCAGGGCCTATTATTATTATTATGGTTATTGGAAAAAAAGGTACTCACCAAATGAAGATCACTTAAAAATGAAGTCCATCCTGCGATCCTTTTTAACAAAGTGTGCAATGGCTGGGTCATACAGCCCAGCTGGGATGTTTTTGAGCTGCTTTGGTTAAGCAACTCAAATTATTGAATCCCGCGCTGCACCGGGCCCCTTGTCGGGATGGAAAAGCATGCAGTCCCAGCAGTACAGCTTGTTGGTGCGCGGGCTGCCCGTTAGCCACGGTAGCGGCTGTAACATTAGCTGCTAGCTTGAAAATGCCTCTGGTAGCTCTTGCTAGATTGCACCAATCCTGGCAAGGCGGGTGATGGTCCACCTTTCCGGACAATTTCAAGTTCATCCTGAAAAGGCAATCTTGAAAATGGAGTTTCAATAAATCCAGTAATCATACAGCTTTCTTCACTACTAACTGCCGCCATTTCATATGCTCTATTTGTCTCCTGTTCGTTCTTCTCCTCACTTTGTCGCTGAAATCTTTCACGGGTCGCCTTCCTTATATACGTTAATGCTAGGTATCCGCGAATGCCCGGAAGATGCCGTGAAATGATCCCGCCCCCAACTCAGCGAAATATGATTGGCTAAGACACCTGTCAATGTCAAATTCATGCCACATTCACTTGAATTACACGGGCCTTCGTTGCTGCTACCGAAGGCCCTGCAAGGGGAGTAATTTACCCAGATACCAACAGAAGAAAAATTGTGATTGGTCCATTTCTCGTTCCTTTATATTAACCCACTTTCTGCCAAGACAAGTGAGTCCAAGTTTGTAATCGCCTAATCTACAAATTATTGATATTATTTTAGTGAATAGAAACAAATAAATAAGTAAATAATATATAATTCAATACATTTATTTGGAGTACACAAAATGATTTCAATATTTTTTCATAGGCCTTCACTGAATACCTAGAAGGCCCAGAGGGTTCCCCTCTGTTACTCTTACTTGAATACATTTCCAAGACAAATATTTTTACTTTTACTTTAGTTACTTTTAGTTAATTTCTAGGAAGGCTGAAAAGTACTCGTTACTTTCAGGTCTGCTCTTTTTTTTTTTTTTTTTTTTTTCTAAAATACTATTGGACACAAGCTGTGTTTGTCAAAGAAGGAAACCTATCACAGTGCACGCTCTCCACTGAGAGCTACGTCAGTGATGTTGCTAGGTACACGTCCTGCGTCCGTGACGCATTAAAATCTGAAAGGACGCACTAAACTATCCATGCGACCCGGGGACGCACCTCATTTTCCCCATGAAAAACGATACATTGTGAACATTAAACAACTCGTGTTTAATCACAGTAACTGGCAAAAGAAACCTTGTTGTTAGCAGACCGGACAAGCGCTGTTTCAACCCTCTGCGCATCTACTCGGTGCAGACGTGATCCCCTGTACAAAGTATCGCGACATGCTAATTTAGCCCGTCACCGCTGATTTCATTTCAACCAGGGGCGTCGCACCCGTGGGGGATGTGTGTGTTTTAACACCCACACTTTTTCTGCAGTTTTGCACAAACGCCTTACTGCGGCCGGAGTCACTTTCTCCGGCCGCTCTAAGTCTGCACTCACTGCAGCTGCCTCCTCTCCCCTCTCCTCCCTCTCCTGTTGCTGCTTCAAACATGACACCGGCTTTGGGACTGACCGGCTGATGATTGGCTGTTCTGCCTTAAGTCCCGCCTCTCTTACTATGTTAGATTTATTGTTCAGCTTGTGCTGATGATGCGGGAACTACCATAAAATACCAAATAATAGCCGGGCGTTTATTTGTCTCAACCACTTAACAGATCAGGCGTTTATTTGGGACAGGCGTTTAATTCCCTTCTCACAAAAATCCGGGATGAAAATGTCACAAACTTCTCCAGCTTCTCTGTGAAATTCTCTGGAAACGGAGAACAACCAAAAACAATGTCTGTAACGTTCTCTGATGATTATAAACGTTGATTACTCCTGATACGTTCAGTATACAGGTCGACACCAAACCACATGATGTGTTTTATGATGTTTTTATGTGTTTACAGCTGCTAATGTATGTAACGCTGTTACTGTGATGACACATGACAATTAAATATTTAATCTGTCTATAATAACCACATCCTGACATGTAACTGTGATTTTTTATAATCGAAGTACTAATAATAACAATCACGGAGACAAAAAATTAACAAAGACTGCAGATCAGGATAAGAAGCTGCAACTGGCAGTGAGCAGCTCTCTTTTCTATTTTTTTTATAAAATATGATAATGTATAAAATAACATTTAAAGGTAAAAAAAAAAAAAAGTACAGTTGCAGTTCGCTTCTATTATAAATATTATAATTAAATGAATCAAGACAGATGTCACATTTACATGTCAGGGTGTGGTTATTATAGACACAGATTTAATATTTAAGTGTCATTTATCATCACCCCCCGACCCAAAATTGTTTTAAAAAAACACCACCACTACCACCACCACCACATCCATCCCCCGCACTTTTGAAAAGCTTGCTACACCTCTGATTTCAACAATTAAAAATATGAACTTCATAGTGAATAAACCCACGTTTCCACTGCTCGATGCTGTGCTCATTTGTGTAGATTATGTTTTAACGTTTAGGGGACGTGCTGTAATGAAATAAATAAAACATAATCCGGTGGTGGTGATGAAAACTACATTGAATGGCAGCCGCCATTTTGTTATGCCCAAACGGCGTCTGCGCATACATTGCGCTTCCAACGAGATCCCGTTTTTTCTCGAGTAAGCAGGAAAAGGAGAACGCAAAAATGCCACCAAAGAAAAAGACAAAACCTATTGCAGGTCAGCAGACTATCTGAATTTTAGTAATTTATTTTGGTGCTATTTATGTTGCTACAACAATGCTGTTTGATTTGAATGTCATATGTCATGCCACTGTGACAGTTGTTTTGCAATAAACTTTTCAGATTTGGAATTTTATTTGTTTAATTTCAGATACATTTTGAACATACATGAATATATCAGTTTATTATAACCATATCATACCACCATCAAAGGAGTTTAACACTCAATTAAATTTAAGAAATAGAATAATATAAGACAGAAATACATTTTTTTAACTGGGGAGTCAGGACCCATTGAATTTCCCAGGGACCCACTCAACTCACCACCTGTGGGTCCCGTGGGACTCACTACATTGAAAACCTATCAACATCACTGCTACGTAAAAGCGGAAATACGTCATCCCTCCCCATAAGGATACCACCAAAGTAGCCACGCTCTCGACTGCGTTTGTCAACACAAAACCGCGACAATAGCTGCATCAGATGTAGTTTTTTGTAAAGCAGTGATTCTCAACCAGTGGTCTGGGGACAACATTGGTCTTTGAGGGGGTTCCGGTTCCCAACTTAGCTAAATGATAGAGAGTTAGTTGGACGTTGCAGGTTCATTTGGTTACAGTTTTAATGATTGTTCATAAACATCTGCATCTGCAACATCTGCTGTCCTCCTGTGATCCCATTCATTGTATTTGTTTTTATAGGCGTTTCTGCAGGCTTTATATAACATTGTGGTTCTAAAAGCAAGCACATCAGTGCAGCTGGTTTCAAAGAGTTAATTCTCAGAAACAAGAGTTAAAAGGTCCTTAAATTCATTCAGAAAAAATTATAGTAATTGTTTGATGTGAAAAATAAGAAATTTACTCTTACTCTTACTTTTACTTAAAGTAAATTTAAAAGCATGGACTTTTGGATACTTAATTACCTTTAAAAGAAAGTACTTTTTTACTCTTACTCGAGTAACATGTCGACTGAGCTACTTTTACTTGTACCGGAGTAAATTTTGACCAGTAGTATTTGTATTCTTACTCAAGTACTGGGGTCGAGTACTCTGTCCATCTCTGATCCACACACGTGAGAATGAGTGGTATCTAAAGTTCTGACTTCTGTATAGGTTCTGACTTCTGTCTAAGTTCTAACTTCTATCTTATGAATTTAAGAGAATTAAGATTAGGGTCTCGTAGTATTAAAAATGTACTCCCGTAATATTTAATATATATAACCCGACCCTTTAACTTTACCATCTACCGACGGTCACACGACGTTATTAATTTCTTTACCTTCTACGTTATCTGTTGTTCGTCTAAAATTGTCATGTCTTTTATTTTACCCAAATTATTTAGTCAATAAACATATATAATCGTTTGTCTTTGTCTGGAACTTAATTTTAATATGGAGAACCGATGGATAAGTGCAAAGAAGTCACTACTTCAGAATATTGAGACTGAATAAATTGGGTTCAGAGACTGCACACCTTGCATGATCTCACAACTTTTCTTTGAAAAATGCCTCTTCAGCTCAGTTATGAGACAATCACCTGCACTGCATGAAAAGTGGGATTTTCGGCCCCGTAAACGCCCGAAAACCTCCCTAATTTTCGGCAGTTAACGACAATTTACAGGCTGGGAACGTGGCGTTTGTCTGTGCCGAAAATTGTCGGAAACAAACCATGACGTCAGCGGAGCTCCCGGAGGTGCGAACGCCTCTAATTTTTTTTTTTTTTGTTTTTGTTTTTTTTTTTTTTTGTTTTCCAAAATTTTATTAGCATGTTGATGACAAGACCTACATGACGAACAACAAATGTACAGGGAGTATTAATACACAAAAAACAAACAAAAAACAACAGAAAAACAAAAAACAAACAAGCACCAGTAATATAAAGATTAGATAACTAAATAAATTAAGTACTTTATCAAATAAAATAACAGCAGCACCATTTCATCTGGCAGGACAGTCCACAATTTTTCCCAATAGACTTGATGTCTTTAAAGCTTTTTTGTTCTTAGGCACATTACATACAGAATCATAAAAAATATTGAGCTCAACCTTGAACAAAGTTTCATTTGGAATAAATTGAAGAAATTTGGCTTTATGAATATGAAATTTACCAAGCAGACACAGCAATTTTATCACATCATTAATTTCCTTATTGTTAGATTCAACACTCAAAAATAAGACCATATCTTCTGTAATTGTGACCGGGATCTTATAAGACTCCCAAATTAATAAAGACATTTGAGTCCAAAAGTTAGTAGAATGGAGGCATCCATAAAATAAATGAGAAAATGACTCAACGTCTTCTTTGCAGAAGGAACATAAAGGGGACACATCGGGTCTAAACTTGTTAATGAATTCATTACATGGATAGTATCTATGTAAGAGTTTAATATGAACTTCTTTAACTTTACCGGGGATAAGAAATCTGTTAAATTCGGTCCAGACATTCCTGCTGATGTTGGGAAACATCTCTCTCCAACGATGAAAGGAGTTGGGATATTGACTATGAATAGAAGTAAAAACACTCCTTATATGAGCATTATTACAAGAACGTTCCTCAAAAGCCCTTCCACCAAGCCACAGTGTGGGAATCCTTCCTGAGAAAGGTTCATACAGAAATGATGCCTTAATTAGAGATAGTACTTTAGTAGGTATACTTTTAAGTATTCTGGAATGCAAAGAACGGGGGATATCTATTGCTCTTTGTTGGGTGAATTCTTCATAAGTAGCTAGATCCCCAATATCATTTAGAAGCTCATAAATAAACACAATACCTTGGTCATACAATTCCTTAAAAAATAGGGTCTTATTTTTGTATACAACATGTTGATTATTCCATAAGACACGTGTGTGGGGAGAAGTTGTGTTTGAAAGCAATTTTCCATGAGTCCAGGGCTTGTTTATGGAAATTGGCAAGTTTAACAGGCAATTTACTTGAAATAAAATTACACGAAAGCAAAAACTTTAAACCACCACATTTGGCAAACAAATGATTGGGGATAAAAAACCAGGGGGTATTATTATGTACCAAACAATGTTTTAACCAGTTGATTTTAAATATACTATTAATGGTTTGAAAGTCTAAGACATTAAGACCACCTTCTGAGTATTGTCTAATAAGTGTTTTCCTCTTTACACACTCAGTCCTGTTTCTCCAAACAAATTTAAATAAGAGTGAATCAATAGCTGCACACGTTTTCCGATCAACATATAAAGACAAGGCTGGGTATACTAATCTAGATAAACCTTCTGCCTTAGAAAGTAAAACACGACCCATAATAGTAAGGTCTCTTTGTAACCAACAGATAAAAATCGATTTAGATTTTACAATTTTTGGCAAAAAGTTTTGAGAGATCCTTTCATCTGTAGATCTGTTTATTGTAATTCCCAGATATTTTACCACTTTTTTTACCTTTATGCCATCTATTAAAAGAATGTCAGAATCATGTACAGTCATTATCTCACACTTAGTCTTATTAATAGCAAGGCCAGAAGCAACGGAAAACATTTTTAAGGCATCTATAACAATAGGGACTTGAAGTTCATTTTGAAGAAACAGACAGGTATCATCAGCAAGCTGACTGATGGTGAGAACATTGTTACCTATCTTGATACCTTCTACATTCACACAATTAACAATAAATAAATTAAGAACTTCAGCAGCTATCAAAAATAAGAAGGGTGAAATCGGACACCCTTGTCTTATCCCACGTTTTACATCAAAACGAGGAGAAGTACCGTGTGCTAAAGATACACAACTATTAATATTAGTATAGAGTGTTCTTATAATATTATTGAAGTTTTCTCTAAACCCAAAATATTGTAAAGCCTCAAAAATAAAAGAATGTTCGACAGTATCAAAAGCTTTGTAGAAGTCCAAAAACAAAATCAGTGACTTTTCATCAAATAAATCTGCGTAATCTAAAATGTCCAAAACGAGCCGAATATTGTTAGAGATGTGCCGACCTTTCATAAAACCTGTTTGCGTAACAGAAATAATTTCCTCTAGGCATAATTTTAATCTATTAGCATACAGTGCAGCAAGAATTTTGTAGTCTGAATTGAGCAAAGTTATAGGTCGCCAGTTATCAAGATAAAGGAGATCTTTACTGGGCTTTGGAATGAGAGATATTAAGCCTTGCTTCATAGAAACAGTTAACTCATTATTTTTGGCACATTCAACAAAAACGTCCAACAACATGTGTTTTAAATCTTCCCAAAATGTCACATAGAATTCATAAGGTAACCCATCTGGACCGGGACTTTTGTTTGATGGCATTTTTGTAATAACAGACTGCAATTCTTCTATAGTAATTGGACCTTCACAAAGCTCACAGTTCTCTCTGGAGATTTAAGGAATAAATGGGGATACTTTGTCAAAAAAGACACGACAAGACTGAGGGTCAAATGAGGAAGCGTATAACTTTTGATAGAAGTTAGATATAAAAGAAGATATTTCCTTTTCATTTTTAGATAGATTATTGTCAATATATAAAGCAGATATTTTTTTTTCTTCACCTTGTCTTTTCTCCAAATTAAAAAAGAAAGATGAATTTTTTTCTCCATGTTCCAACCATCTGGCTCGAGATCTTATGAACGCTCCCTTTGCCTTTGTTTGGAAAAAAAGATCAAATTTTTCCCTTAATGAGTGTAATCTTAGTTTATCTTCATCACTTGGAACAGGAATATTTAATATCTCATTCAGCTCTCTTACATTATCAGCGTAAGTCTTGCTTCGATCTCTGGATTGTCAAATTGTCTTGAGAACTTTTGACATTCAAACTTTAATAACTCCCACTTTAACATAGGAGTAAATCCAGACAGTGATTTGAATTTGTTGATGATTTGCTTAATACCCAACCGATAATCTGAATGTTGGAGAAAGGAAGCATTTAATTTCCAGTATCCAGGTTTGCTGCGACAAAGAGAATTTGAGTTTGAGATAGAAATATCTATTCCAGCGTGGTCAGTTAAGGGAGCAGCAGTTATATTACATGTTCAGACCAAAGAGGCCAAATCGTCAGAAATAAGCCACAAGTCTAACCGAGATTTTTGGGTGAGATCTGCTTTAAACCAGGTAAAGAGGTTTGTTTCATGTGGGTGTACAATTCTCAGGGCGTCTAATAACGAAAGTTTACTACAGAAATCATATATAATAGGGTTCAAATTATCTTGATTGCCCCTTGCAGGGTATCTGTCTGTACATAAGTTTGGAGCCTCATTAAAGTCACCGCCAACGACAACAGATGCTGAAGGAAATTTGTTTCTTACTTGCAGAATTTTGTCAGACAAAAAATTAAGGAGTGTGACATTGGAGTTCCTTGTATTAAATCCATAAATATTTACCAAAATAAATGTATTATCCCCAGATTTAATTACTACCAAAATCCATCTACCCATATCAGAAGCCTCTGTATACAGAATCTCGCCAGTAAATTTAGGATTGAATAAAATTAATACACCTCCTGAAAAATTAGTACCATGAGAAAATATAGCTTTTCCTCCCCATTGGTTGCGCCAGAATGCTTCATCTTTTGAAGAAGAATGAGTCTCCTGTAAAAAATACATATCCTTATTTTGATAACTACAAAATAAAAATAAAGCTTTTCTTTTAGTTAAATCTCGGACTCCCCGTACATTAAGAGAAAAACATGAAAAATTAACAACGAACATACGTATACACGCAAAACACAGTACACTAATGAACAATGTTACTCAAACAGTAGTTTCTACTAAAAGTTGAGAAATGTGCAAAACCTGAATTCACAAACCAAAAACCATCCTCAGAGTGAACAATCTTAGAAACTGACCCATGTAAATGGTATCACCTTCGTGTTATAAACAAATATAGAAGTATAAACCAATAGAAACATTCTTGGACGGAACAAATTATATGCAAAGCATATGAACAAGTAAAGATCTATCCTTCTTAACAATTCCAAAAAACATCCTGTATATTCAGAAAAGGGGGCAGGAATATCAAGAGAGCGTAAGATTCAGAAAGCATGCAGCTCAGTATACTAAGCTGCATACCCTCTGAATCCAACCTACATTTTTTCACAATCAAACACCTGCTCATGTAAATACCTCATGTCAAGTCCTCCACAGAGATCTTTTTACCACCAATAATAGCAAAAGGGCCGCTGAAGCCTGCTCTCTTGTTCTGCTTCCTCGCCTCCTCCACCAGCGGCCACAGCTTCGCTCTCGCAACCCTGACTTGCTGAGTTAAGTCCTCCGATATCTTCACGTTCTTCTGCTTAAGGACCTCAGAATGTTTTGCGTCCGCCCAGACTTGATCTCGGTGAGCTCGGTACGAAAAGCGGACTATGATGCGGCGCGGTGGATGCTGTTCCTCCCTCCTCCTCCGTGGTCCCAGTCTGTGGGCGAAGTCCACCGTCTTCTGAAGAGAGTCGGCGAGACCAGGTGAGACACGGGAGAAGATCTCAATCACCATCATTTTCGTATTCTCGCCCTCAACCTCAGGAATCCCGGATACCTTCAAGTTCCAGCGCCTGGAGTACGCATCCATGTCATTCGCTTTTTCCACCAATTTCTTATTTTCAGCAGACAAAGATTTAATCTGGAGCTCCAGGGGATCCACTCTGGATGCCAGCTCCTCCACCTTCTTCTCCACAGCTTGCACTTAAGTAAAGAGCATTTGAATACTCTTAAAATTGTTCTCTATGGACTTCTCTATGAACTCCAGCTTCTCCCTGAAGCCATGCTGCGACTCAGTGATCTTGTTAATGGCCGCCAGCAGGACAGCGTTAGAGGCTCCGACCTCGGCTCACGGCGCGAAGATTTTTTCTGTGGGCTAGTGCTCGGAGAAGTTTCAGCCTCCACAGGTGATTTGGCGTAGGTATGGCACCGTTTAAGACTCTCCGCTGACTCTTCCATTGCCGTTTCCTCATCCTCCAAAGTAGACGACATGTCTGCAGAACCAGTTATTTAGCGGTTGGAGCCTTTTTAACAGACAATAGTTTGGACACCGAGCTAGCAAGCAAACAAAGTCACGGTTAACAACTGCGTTAGCTCGTTGTGGGCAGAGCCCGACAGAGAAAGTCCACGAAAAAAAAAAAAACACCAGTGGTTCAACGTTTCACCAACAGGCCTCAAAACAATTTTTTACAACGTTAGCAAACTATTTACATGTTTTCTAGTCTTAGGCAGGCGAATTCAAGCCCCGAACGAAAAAAAGCTTCGGCAGCGCATAGAAAAAGCATCTTACAGGGGCGCCATCTTGGCCCCTCCTCGAACGCCTCTAATTTGCATATGAGTAGCAGCGAAACCACGCCTGGCCAGAGAATGTGTGGGCTGGCTTGAATATCCTCACTCAGTATTGGATGAAACCACTACTCATAAACAAGCAAAATCACTCGTGATTGGTCACCCTGGGTCATTAAACGTAAACCCCGGTGGGAATATATATATATATATATATATATATGATTCATTCATTTATATTTATGATATCATCAATGACATGAATGAATTTACTGAGGAAAGGAACATTTGCCAGGAAGGAGTTGTTTATTCAAAGAACGAGTTTTATTAGCACAAACACAAACACACAGCATGTACAAAGCATAATATCCCCACACAACAAACGGGAAGCCCAAAATCCTACAGCACCGCGAAGTGTCTGTTTTTGCAGACGTCTGTGGTGCTGCTCTTGTACTCCGGAATCGCCTCTCATGTGACAGCAGGGTGGCAGAGCTCGGTGAGCTCCCGGCTGCGAAAGGACGGAGGTCGCACAATTCATCCAGACACCCGCCATCTTGTGCCGTCTTCCTCCTCAGACATCAGGTCCAAGGCGGCGCACTTCCAAAGGTCCACCTCATCCTCACCTAGCACACTGTCTCGCTTCCAGCAGCTGTAAAAACAATCAATAAAGACGATCAGTACTGCGCGATGCACTGCGTATGGATACAACACATCTATTATTTATTAGAATAATAGTCACATTGACCAAAAACGGACCTAATCTAATAAATCTTACCCTCTTTGTCCTCGATCGACTCCGAGCTGAACTCCTCACAGCCTCCGCCTGCGATGCAAGATCTGCTTGTTTGTTGTCCTACGTACTGTCTCGTAATGTCTTACAGGCAGCTGGAAAACAATTAAAAAGACTGGTATGAATAAAGAAACGTAAGTCACAGTAAAATTAAGCGAGGGAGAAAACAGTAACAGTTACTTACACACAATGGCGTCATTATCGGCATCGTGTAAATCTGGACTTGCAGACGTGGCTCCGAGCTAACAGGAGGTCGCGGCCTTGTTATGAGGCGAGGTTAGTCTGTGAAAACAAAATGCTCGCAGCGATAAACCTCCGTGTCCCTCTGCGGCAGCGAAGCTCCGTCCGTCGGCGACATTCTTCGTGGCGACCCGGCAAAGCTTCTCCCGTCCGCGCAGGCCTCCTCTCGACAATGGCCGGGCCGCTAGCCTAGCTCCTGCTAGCTAGCTTAGCCGAACTTGCTTCGTGTCCATTAAAACACAAACACTTCGACTGCGATGGAGAGTCCAACTCACACACTTACAGCACGTCGTCCGACAACAGTTCACAGTCTGTTAGTGATAAAACACGACACACACTGTCCACTGTCAGCTGCTCGACGCCATTAACTCTCCGCTCCTTCTTCCTCGTCACTCACGCTCCGGTCAACCCGGAAGTGTAAAAACTCTTACAGGTCATGAACTCTCACACGCAATAAGAATTACTTTTCAACTGCTTTTAAAACATTCAGAACCCATGAAATTATAGAAAAACTTTTTTTTTTTTTTACATTTTAATATCTTGGTTATCTCAAAATATTTCATGCAAATTTGAACTTCTTAACAACTGGCGTTTTATCTTTAACTTGTTCCCAGGAGAGAGAGAGAGAAAAGAATAAATAATCTTGTTTACATAACATTGGCCATTGCTGATGACATACACAGTAATTAATCTAGCATACTTTCATTAAATAAATCCATTCAAGCTCAAATGTAAGGGTCTATAATTAGGCTATACTGAGCCTGATCTATTTATACCAGAGATTTTCTTAAAATGAAGTTAACACCTCTTAGAAAAAGGTCACCTGGGGTAAAACTCCCCCTGCTACCCTGATTTGCATTTGTATAGCTCACAGCATTTTCATTTACATGTTAAAGCCTCCCCTAGAATCAGGGGGAGGGGGGTCATTGGGGGACAACTGCCAAGCAAGGCCCACGTCAATTTCCGACAATTTACGTCAGTTTTCAGTGTTGCCTGCAAATTGCCGCGTGCAGCAGCAAACCTGAAATTCCACGTCAATCTACAGTGCCGCATACAGACGAAAATCCCACTTTTCATGCAGTGCTGATAAAAGAGTGATCTGGGGATGCCCTCATCATCACAATTTCTCTGTCCTACCGTGCTCATCACCAGTGAGTCAAGAAATCTTGAGCTTATTCTAGGATGTCTTTTAGAGTGTGTTTTACACTGCTCAGCAAGCTCCTCAACCTCTTTCCATAGTTCATCAAAGTAATTCTCAGTTCTGTAGTCCTGGAAAGTGTCTGTAAGGGCACTTACGAGATCCACAGCTCTTGCTAGATCAAGAGTGCTGGACTGGAGCATGTCAGAAAGACATTTGGCATCACCAAGCACTTTACAAAAGGTAACCAAAATCCCTATGAACTGTAAATCTATCTGAGAAAGAAGACCCCTCGCCTCCGCTGATCTTTCTCCACGTCTTTCAAGTGCAAGATCCTACAACAGTCTCAGAACTGCTGGAAGTCTGTCTCTCAGATTACGGCATGCTGTGTATCTGCATGCCCACCTTGTGTCTGTAATTGCTTGTAGCTCCCTGGGCTGCTGCAATGGATACAGCTCTTTCTGAACTGCAAGCCACTTCAGATGCACATAAGAGCCAGACACAAAGTTAAACAGCTGCTGCAGAAGTGCAAAAAAGTCAACAACCTCAGGCACTGCTTTTGTAGCATCAACAAGAACTAAATTCAAGAAATGCGCATTACAGTGAACATAAATTACAAATCTGGCATTGCTTTGAATTCTTGCAGATACTCTGGAATGTTTCTCGCTCATGACGGATGCACCGTCGTACCCTTGTCCCAAAAGGTTATTTCTGTAGTCCAGACCATGTATCTCTAGACAATTGACAATCATTTTACTGAGACCTGCTGCATCAAGGCATAGCTACCTGGAAGCATAGGAAGCTTTCGTGGATGGCACCATTGTAATAATACCTTACAACCAAAGACATTTGTTCCTTTTTTGCAAGTCTTTTGTTTCATCTGCAATGACACTGAACACTTCATTTTCTTTCACCTCTTTTATGATTTCACTCTGTACTATCTCAGCTAAGCCCTGAAGAATTTCATTTTGGATTTGGTGACTTGTGTACTTAGCATTCCCACATGCATCCAGCCTTTTTTCAATGAACTGGTCATGCTTCGCTATCTCATCTAGTATGGCCAAAAAGTTGCCCTCATTCTGAGAGTCTGAGGCTTCTCGATGGCCCCTCTGTGCTATATTTTGGGTTGCAGTCAAAAGAAGCACATTTGCTATTGTTTTCACATAATGTTGATTTTCTTCCACTTTTGTTCGTCGGTTCATGTTGAAAGAGTTTAACATGCTTGTGTTCATCTCAGTGGCTTTTTTACACTGATTCCATGCATACATTGCATTGACATGCATCTCTGATTTTGAGTGGAGTTTAAACCCAGCCTCCTTTGACGCCTTTTTCCAATTGGAGAAGCCTGACTCTGAGGCAAAGGCAGAGTCTGGTGCATTAGGCAGGGAAAAATGTCTACACGCAAAGCAGTAGGAGGAGTCTTTAAGGATTGAGTATTCAAGCCACGAATTGGCTCTGTACCAGGCACTGTAAAATGCTCTCTTCCTTGATCCATGCTGAGTTCTAGGGAATTGTGTCAGACACGGCTAAACTGGACCCTCCTCTTTGCATCTTGAAATATCTGGAATACAAATAAAATGGTCATGGAAACACAGTTAAGGGACCCAGAAGATTATTAGATGATAACTGCAGCTAACTAGTACATTGTAAGACCGAACAGTAAAGGCTTGTTAAAGAAGATAGGTTGTATTAACTCAAAAATTTAAAACAGCTAATTCACAACAAACGGTTTGAGTTATTTGTGCAAATTTCTAATTTTAAGTGTACAGCCCTTAACCACTTTTATGATTATGATGTACTGTACTCAAATCATTTGACAGCAACGCTTAATCCGCGTGACGTCAGCGACGTCACGCACACACGCGCGTACGTCGTTCTTCCCTTCAGTCACCACTGGAGAAGTCCGCCATTATTCTACTGCTCGCCTCGGAAGAAGAATTTGTTGAGACGTTTTCTGCTCGTGAACACTACATACATATTTTGGAAGCGGGAGTAGCGAAAGAGAGTGACATCTTTTTTCCACCGGTAAATTTGCTGTGGGACTACGAGAGAAGACATTTTCAAGAGTGAAACGTGCTGTGGCATGCAGCAAGTTGCTGCATACCACAACATATTTTGTTGTTATGTTTAATTACTTTCTTCTTTCTATGCGTTTAGTGTCTCAGTTTAGTAATCTCATGCCTTTGAAAAATGTGTTTATGAAATATCAAACCTGCTTAATGGTAATTTAAAGTGAAAAGCAGCCGAAAAGTTCAAACCAGTGTGTTTTTTATTACCCTTCCCCCTTCTTTTACAACCAAAAAATGGCGGCATGAATTTTAATCGGCCTTCATGTGTGGGCACGTTTAAACATTGATAGTTAGCATTAGGTTGTACCACGTGTCTTGTAAGGAGAGCCAACGTTAATTATAAAATTTAGACCTGTACTAGGTCTGTGAAATAGCCCTGTCACGGTCACGGCCAAGGCCCAGTGTCCTGGGTCTGTGCGCGGTAACGTTAACCAGTGTGTTACTGAAAACATATGAAAATCAGTAAAAAGGAAAAAAATAAATTGCTCTTATCTGCCTGACAAGTTAAACCCAAGAGAGTGTAGTATCGGCTTGTTTCTCCCATGTTATTAAAGATAAAAGGATTAGATAAAAGGACTGTTTGGATTTGTTGCCTTGGATAAATACTTTAAATATATCTTAAGTAGCCTGTTTAATTGCTTACACCATTACACCCAGTAAAGCCTTCATGCAAACAGGGCTGAACAGTTAAATGAAACTCTATCAAAATCACAATATGACCCTACATACTGCCTACTTATTTTCATATTGCAATATGTGCAATATTTGTTAAAGGAGAAATGGGTGTCAAAATATCACTTTAAATTGGACATTGTCATGCTGCAGAGATGTCCTGGTCTACTCATAATATTCTACATACTTAACAAAACATATTTGTATGGTACAGATCCCCACTAAAATCACACCATATATTTCCTTTGGCAAGGTACAGGGAAACTGCACCAAGTATGAGCCCTTATGTGCTGCTCCTCACCTTGTAACATTTCAACATGCATGTAAACCCTATAGTACAAAGAAAGAGACAATAAATAGCTTAAATGTTTTTGAGACAGTCCCTTTCACCAAAATTAAAAGTTTTTAGGCTATCCTTGAGTTTTGCATGTTAGGGTCCGAAACAACACTATATATCATGCTATACCTGTTATGTTGGGTAAATGATAAGCGTTCAATGCTTCTCTGATATTATACTGTGGATTTATAAAAAGATTGTAGCCTGTCTCATTTTTTCAATCTCCTCTCTCTGCAGGCTGAAACTGAAGCAACTGGCCGATATACAGATCCTTCAGTCTGGTATGTCTATACTGAGGCTATACTGAGGCTTAGGCTTTGATAGGCTTTTCCAATGTCTTGGAGGTGCACACTTTGTGCCACTATCTTTGATACAAGAACACAGATGCTTGAACACTATCGTTTGCATCATAGCAATTTCTCTTCAGTCAGTCCATTGCCATTTCTCTATGATGACTGTGTATGCACATTTCATTCAGTAAACGCATTGAAAATTCACTTAACACGATTACATACTCAGACAGTTGTGCAAAGTGACAATCAGGTGGGATGTGTGTCATTTGTCTGTGCAGTGTGTAAATTCAAAGAACCTTTTAATGACAAAACTCTTCTCAGTCATTTAAGGACACATCTAAAACAACACGAAATGGTGGATGGTCCATTCAAACATTGTCACTATCGTACTAGTGTGTATTCCTCCTTCAATGCCCACAAAAGTAGGAATCATTTAGAGTGTGAAGTCTCAGATTTTAAGACTGAGATTGTCCTGACAGATACTGACTGCCAACCAATTCAGAGCCAAGTTGAATCTGATGATGCTTGTCCCTCTCGGAATTCTCTTGATCTGGATGCTCTAGAGTGTAATCCTCTTGAGTCTGGACATGACATTGGTGAATTGCAAGCTCAACTGAGAAGCAATTTGGCTTCTATGTTCTTGAAAATGCACAGTGTTCTGCATGTGTCAGAGATGGCGACACAAGACATCATTGAAAATTTGGCACAAATATTCACTTTGTCCAAACCCCTTGTGAGAGACTCAATCAGTAAGGTGTTAGCAGAGCATAACCAGTCTTTAAATGATGCCCTTCTTAATGAATTAGTGGAAGCTGTCATGAAAAGTAATGTTTTTGTCAGCGCTACTGCTGAAGGTGCAGAGCTGTCCACTGCTAAGCGGAGGAAAACATTTGTAAGGAGTAACTACCCTCTGGTAATGCCAGTACAGTATGCCGTGGATTCCACTGGACACACAGCAGTGTATGTTCCCTTACTACAGATGCTTCAAACAGTGTTTAAAAGTACAGATATTCTTGACAAGATTCAAGAAGCTAAACCATCGCCACCTGGCATGTACATGTCTCATGAAGATGGAACGTATTTAAAAGAAAATCTGTTGTTGTCAGCAACAGGAGAGCTGAAGTTGTCACTGATTTTGTATGTGGATGACATTGAACTAGCTAATCCTTTAGGCACAGCTAGAAAGGTCCACAAGCTTTGTGCAGTATACTGGTTACTAGCCAATGTACCCAGTATATATCGGTCCAGCCTTCATGTCATACACCTAGGTCTGTTGTGCAAAGTACCTGATCTGCAGAGCTGTGGTTTTGAAAGTGTTCTTTCACCTTTGTTGAAAGACTTGCACACTCTTGAGCAGGATGGCATTTTTATTGAACCTGTCGGCCAGTGTGTAAAGGGCACTGTCATGTGTGTTGCAGCCGATAATTTGGCAGCCCATGGTCTTGCAGGCTTTGTACAGTGTTTCAGAACACACTATGTCTGCAGATTTTGTTGTTGTACTGCAGACCAGATACAGTCCAGAGAAGTTTCTGAAGGAGAGTTTAGCATGAGAACAAGGGCCTGCCATGATCTTCATGTACAGAATGTTGTGCAAGGAGAAAATGCATCTCATCTTGGTGTTAAGGGTGAGTGCGCTCTCAGTAAGACATTGCAGCATTTTCATCCCGTTTCTGGTTTCCCGCCTGATATACCGCACAACCTTTTTGAGGGTATTGTGCCAGTTGAGTTGGCCTTGTGCATCAGTGAGATGATTCGTCTGAAGTATTTCACTCTTGAATATCACAACACAAAAATTCGCACATTTCCATATCAGCACTCTGATAAGCTTGATAAACCACAACTGATCCCCAAAAACTTTGCAGCCAAACGAAGCATTGGTGGGAATGGGCATGAAAATTCCACTCTGCTGAGATTATTGCCTCTTATGGTAGGAAGTAAAGTTCCTGAAGAGGATGAAACATGGGCCGTATTGATGGACCTGAAAGAAATTGAGCAGCTGGTGTTGTCCCCATCTTTCACAGAGGAATCCATCCAGTACATGCAGACAAAAATAAGTGATCACAGACTTCAGGTCTTCAGGCAGTGTTTCCGGACTTTAAGCTTCGACCCAAACATCATTACATTGAGCACTACCCAGAACTGACAAAGCGTTTTGGGCCACTTGTTCACCTATGGACCATGAGGTTTGAGGGAAAACATCACTTTTTCAAAAGGGTGATACATGACACTCAGAATTTCAAGAATGTCTTGAAAATTCTTGCACACAGGCATCAGCACATGATGGTGTATCACCTCAGTGCACCATCATTTTTCAGACCATACATACAAGCCTCAAGTGTTAGCCCTGTCCAAGTCGCCACACTGCCGCAAGTGGCCAAAGACTTTGTAGAGACAAAGACAGACAGCCAAAACATATACAGCACATCAAAGGTCTCCATAAATGGCACAGACTTTGTTAATGGGATGTTTGTTTCTGCAGGCCAGACTGGAGGACTTTCAAAATTCAGCAGGATTGAAAATGTACTGCTTGTGAACAACTCTGTTTCCTTTCTTTGCAGGAACTACAAATGCTGGTACAGTGAGCATTTAAGATAATTTGAGCTGACATCCACCGGCAACTTCTCTGTGCATCAGCTGTCAGAGTTGAATGACATGGCAAGTCTCACAGCGTACAACATTGATGGGCACTTGATGTTAACACAAAAAAGATTTATTTTGATCAGAGATTTGCAGGATTAAAATGTATTTGGAAGTGGGTACCCATACAGTCCCTTGAAACAGTGGAAAAAATAATCTGCTCTCTGCTTAAAATAATCAGTGCCACCAGTGACACTGCCCAGCACAACAGGCCTATAAAGACTAACTGAACAGGTTGTTTTGTTTATTGCAAACACCAGGCATTTGAGGTTAATGATACTCAATGTTTTTCATTCAAAACTGAAAATTTGAAGGAAATTAAATTTTTTTGAGCAAAATTCTGATTATGAGTTGTCCAACTGAATGGTTGTCATTAATCAATTCTCTCTCCCTCTTTCTTATTCTTAATAATAGGAAATGGCAGCTCAAACCTTCCTACTTCATGTCCATACGTCCACAGACATTGTGAGGAAGATGACTGTATCTTCACGTCCAGAATCCGTGGATGAGCTAAAAACTATGATGAAAGAAAAGTTTAAGCTAGACTTTGACTTTAGCCTATCATACGAAGATCCAGATTTTGATGGACAGTTATGTTCCCTTTTAGACATTGAGGAACTTCCACAGAAGACTGTGCTGAAAGTGATCAGTTCTGAGAGTGATGCCAGTTCAGTAGCATCAGATGACACAATAATATTACCTCATGCCATGACTCCAGGCAGGGCTGACAGATGGCCTGATGTTTTTCCAGTGCCCGCTTTTTCTTGCGAGGTAGAATTCTTACTCAATGACGGAAATGCTACATATGACAGAACAGGGAAAAGTCTCAAGTTATCTAAGGGGCAAAAGCATAACATTCTTGAGACCCTTGCTGCTAAAATGAATAGCTTCACAGCATACCCCGATGATATGCAGGTTTCAATGGTAGCAGAAGCACTTGTCACTAAGCATCCCTGTCTAAAAGAGCCAGGCTCTCAGACATGGTGGTATGGTTGGAAAAATAGCTTGAAATTTAAGATGGGGTACTTCCACACTAAGTTGTGCCGTGCAGGATTTCATGAGGTAGCTGTAAATTCTGGGAAAAGGAGCAGAAACAACCCAGACAAACAATCTCCCCGCACTAACATCAAAAGACCAAAGAGGACAGAGGTGAATTTCCTCCCAAACTTCCCAAGAGGTGAAGATGCTGCAAGCCTTGAACGATTGAGACTCCAAATCGTAGATGAAGTGAAGATGACTGACAAGAACCTTCCCCTGATTGGGAAGTTGATGCAAACCACCTTCGCCCTGCGGCGGAAAGAAGTCATCAGTGATGAACCACCTGTTGGTGAGATCCTGGAACGCTGGCCTGCCCTCAAAATGGAGCCTTTTTTAGCAGATGTATCACATGCAATTCTTTTGTGTGGCTGTGTTGGAGAGAACTGGGATAGTTTTACTGTGGTCATAGTAGAATGTCAGTGTTTTACTGTTTACAGGCATTAGTGTGGCATTTTTTTTGCTGTTCATTTTTTCTTTTCAGAAAGGACACATATACATTATACTCTGACTCAAACAGTCATTTTTTTGCAGATCTGTGCAGAGTTTCACAGAATCTCGAAAATCAACCTGAAGAGCTACTTCTATGCTGAGTTGGACCGCCATGTCCCTCGTCTTCAGAGCTTGTTCAGGAAGAAAGCTGCATGCACAGGAAAAGTAGCCGAAGTCCTCAGTCAGATCTTCAAGATTTATTACCTCCAGGTAAGTTGGTTAAGCTTCTTGGTACTTGATAATGATGCTACAGTAGATTTTGGTTTATCTTTGGTAGAACTCTCATCTCTAAAGACATGGGAGGGCTCTTTATTTTAATATGGTGTTGTGTGGCTATGCTGTTGTCGTAGTAAAGCAAGATTATTTTGTTGTTCACACAAGGAACAAGTTGACGTCCATGTCAGACGTGCTGCTGTCCTCCGTGCTCTCCGCATATCTGCATGAAGATGACTCTGGATTTCTGAAGCAATGGGATGTAAGTCAGTATATTATTATTATTTTTTTTTTTTTGGTCAAGGAGTTGCATATTTTCTTTTACTCTAATGCAGTAAATCTTTATTTTTACAAATTGAAAAATTTCAAAAGATAAAATTGTAGTCATCATAGAATGGACGCAAATCAGAAAACAAGCATGTCTTGAATATGCTTTCCACTCATGGATGTCTTTGAAATTAACACTAAAATGCAGTAATCCTCTTCAATTTGTTATGTGTTGTGATTTGATTAAAATGTGGCATGGAAAATTCATGTCACAATGAAAAAACAATTCATTCAGTTATTGAAAACAAAACGTGCTATACAATTGTCATTTAACAACAATAATATGTATTTAATCTCATTTCATCATTTTTGTTTTAATTTTTAAATTTTACATATGCAGTGAATTCTACTTTAAAGGTCTCTCTCTCTGTGCTTCTCTGCAGGAAGCGCAGTCTGACGAACCAAACATTGACGGCATTCCGGTTGGGCTCCTCTTGATCAGTGCCAATTCAACGGATGCTACGTTCTTCTGCCCAGAGAGGGTTGCGGTCGTGCTTGAGGGTAACATAGTTATTGACTCCCCCACATTTGCTGACGCATCTGTCATGCTTTTTGCACTGATCTATGCGCTGCATTTAAGTTACCCAAAAGCCTTGGCCAATACATTTGACTTTACACAGAAAGTCTTAATGGGCCTAGAGGATGGGAAGCTGAAACCCAGGGTGTTGAGCCTTTAAAATGACCTTTGGGCAGTGGAGTAATCTAAGTGTATGGACAAAAAAGACAAGGTTGCTCCTTTACTTGTGATCTGTTCCATGTGCACTTGCACTACAGTCATGTTTTGCACAGAGAAATGTCTTTTTTGAAAACATTTTAGAGGCGTGTTTTGAAAGTATTACTGTTGTTCAATTTTGAATGCTTTGAGGTTCCAAAGTAATGTTTGATGCAGCGTTTATACTGTATGGATATGTAAAACAATGTAAAATAGAAATGGCTACAGCAATACAAATAGTATGGCAAAATGGTCGCCATACTGCTGTTGCCATTTCTGCAATATATGTTAGTGTATTAGGTCACTATCAGAAATGTGATAAATAATAAATAAATAAATAAGTTAACAAAACTGTTTATGGCAAACTTGTACCTTGGATTTGTAAGATATTCAAATTGCATAATTGGTCTAATATAGATATTTCTGTCTGGTTATTTTATCCATAAATAGTTTCTTAATTGATCTTTTTTGTTTTGTTTTGGTAAAGTGACATACCATGCGTTTTGAATTTTTTGATGTTACTGTTTTCGTTTGCACTGGATGGAAGTGAATGGGGTTGGGAGATACGATATATATATATATACCGTGATAGTTGTCAACCAGATCAGATATTTTGCCATGATGTAATTCCTCTTTAAAATTTGTGTTAAGTAGGCCATTATGAGCAATCTGGTAAATTGATGAACAGAACAGTGATTTATGGCAATATTGGATTATTATAATTTTGGCATCAATATGCCTTGACTTGTCAGGTACTTAAAAATGCATAAAAGATTCTTGTTTTAAACTTGTCACGATATATATTAATATCATGATAAAAACTTTAATGTATCATAATAGGGGGTTGTACAGACTGTCCATTTCTACAAGTGATAGTTTGAAAAGCATTCCTGAGGCCATTTCCCAAAGGCCCATGCACTGTTTGTGAAGTATTATCTCAATCTCAACAGTGTTACTGTTAATGTTTTTCAGTTACTTAATAAAGAGTAACTTATGTTTAAATCTGTGTTAATCTGTTTCTATCTCATCCTTACTGACCGCCAGAGGCGGTGCTTCAGCACTGAATGTCTCCATCTCGCGCATGCGCAGGTCGAGTGTTTATACCAACAAAGTCACCTGTGACCCCTCCTACCGGCTAGCCTATATCTTCCGGTGACATCAGAGGATCTGTTCCTTTTCATCTTCTCGCTTCACAGATAGACGTACGTCAGTGAGCTCTAGCTGAACTAAACGCATACTTACTGCTGCTTCGTCGCTAGTAGCCTTGCAACAACCTGTCAGAGCTGTGAGCTGCTCGCCCTCCAAGGGCTGCGACGAGCTGAGACGGGACTTTGTTGCAGTTTGCCGCGGACACCCCTTCGGATCACCATCGGTTCGTCTCTACAACTGACTAAGTATACCAGGCGTAGTGTTACGTTTCCTTTGAGTATCCCTTTCTTTTGGTAAATTAGGTTGGTGAAGGCGTTGTACTCGCTCCCTCTCCCGACATTTGTGCTATTAGTTACGGGCGCTAGCGGTTAGCATTGCCTGCTTGACCTAGCGTCTGTGTAATCGGCTAGCGTTGTCCGCTTGACCTATTGTCTGCGTAATCGGTACACCGTTGGTTGTATCCGTTTTCAGTTGTAGTTTTATATGTTGGTGAAGCCAGTGTACTCGCTCCCTCTCCCGACATCTGTACTACTGTTACATCTGTGAGTAATTTGTACAACTTGTACCCGCCTTTCGTTGTAGTTTTCCCGTGTTGGTGAAGGCAGTGTGTGCGCTCCCTCTCCCATCATAGGTGTTTATTACTATTTTCTGTAACAGCTGCATCCTGAGCTGTGTTTGCTTTCCTTTTGGCAGTTTTACCGGCGTTTTCGCCTGGCCTACTTCAGTTTGTATTTTGCGGCACCTGCGGTTGTGCCCATTGATTTGTTTTTGCGCAGCAAACTGACCCTTGCTGGTGAAAGCAGTGCTCTCGCTCCCGCTCCCAGCATAGGCGGGTGCTGTTGCCCTTGTAGTTAGCAGAAGTGTTAGCCACTAAGGCTAACTGCGTTTGCTGTGCGACACCTGCTGGTGAAGGCAGTGCGTTCGCTCCCTCTCCCAGCATCTGTTGTTTTTCTCAGTTTGCTTGTATTTGAACCAGTTTTCACCATGCTTGGTGAACACTCCTGCTCGGCATGTCTGGCTGCTCTGCAGTCTGAAGATGGTCATGATATGTGTCCTCCGTGCCTTGGCCTCGATCACCTGAGGGAGGGGCTTTCAGAGGACCCGTGCATGAACTGTAGCTTCATGCCCCGGGCTGTGCAGGTTGCTAGACTGGCTGAGGCTGAACACCTGCTGGGCCATGCTCCGGAGCCAGACCAGTTGACCCCAGCCCAGCGATTGCCTCCAGCACAGCCTAGCCGATCTAAACGTCGGGCTGCAGAGGCTGCGGGCGCCTCCTCTGGGAAGAGGGTCAAGGAGTCTAAACTGGCCTCCAGGGTGGACCAGTTGACTGAGGAGCTAAATCAAATGAAGTCCCTCTTCCTAGCCATCCAGTCAGGGACTGGTGCATTGGATGTGGGTGCTCCTGCTCCCCCTGCCGCCATGTTCGAACCAGAGGAGGATGTGCTCTCCGTGGCTGCTTCAGCCACTGAGTTCGCTGACTACGGGGTGGACGTGGTCCCCCAGGACGCTGCCTCCCACACCTCCGGGGCGAGCTCCCGCTCCTCAGCGCGCAGTTGCAGTGCCGGCTCCGAGGATAACTCCATGGGTGCCATCATTTGTATGGCCCTGGCCCGCCTGCATTTGGATGTTCCGCAGGCTCAGCCGGCTCCCGCCAGTGCTTTCTTCAGGCGTGGTCCAGCCCCTGCCACCTTTACTGTGCCTCCGTCAGAAGAATACCTGAGGGAGTTGCACGCATGCTGGAGAGATACTAGAGCTCTCTCTCATGCAACATCAGATGGCCGGACCCTGGCAGCCATGCAGGATGCAGCCAAGTTCGGCTTGGCCCACATGCCAGTGGTTGAGCCGGCTATAGCAGCTCTGATTGTTTCGCCCGATGAGGCTCTGAGGCCGGATGCCAGGTGTCCGCGCCCCCAGTGTGGACGCGTACTTTCATGTCCCCATTGCACCACACCACAGACAATTTCTGCGGTTTGCCTTTCAGGGCCGCCATTTTCAGTTCAGGGTTCTCCCGTTTGGCCTCTCCCTTTCTCCACGGGTGTTCACCAGGTGTGTGGCGGGAGCCCTCTCACCCCTGCAGTCGCGGGGCATGAAGATCCTGCCTTATCTGGACGACTGGCTGGTCTGTGCGCCATAGCGCAGAGATTCTCCTCAGCGATTCTCCTCTCACATGTGGCCCAGCTCGGCCTCAGAGTGAATTTCCCAAAGAGCTGCCTGGTTCCCTCACAGAGTGCACTCTTTCTGGGGGTGACTCTGGATGCCCTTGCCATGAAGGCCTGTCCATCACCTCGGCACGTGGACAACATCCTCCACCTCCTTCTCCTCTTTCAGGAGGGCCGCTGCTTGCGCTATGTCCGGTATATGCGCCTCTTAGGCAAGCTGTCGGCTGCTGCCACTGTGGTTCCCTTAGGGTTGCTGTCACTACGTCCCCTTCAGAGGTGGCTGAACAGCTTCCGCTTGGATGCCAGGCGGCACCAGCACAGGAAACTCAAGGTGTCACGGCGTTGCCTCCTTGCTCTGACCCCTTGGAGGGAGAGATCATTTCTCCTTCAGGGCATGCCCATGGGCTCCATTGCATCCCGTCGGGAGACCGTCACAACAGATGCATCCCTCTCAGGGTGGAGTGCTGTGTGGCAGAACCGGACAGCTAAAGGCCTGTGGCCTGCACAGGACCGCTCGGACCATATCAATGTGCTGGAGCTACGGGTAGTGCACATGGCACTGCAGCTTTTTCTCCCGTTCCTGAGAGGGAGGCATGTTCTAGTACGGTCGGACAACGTCTCAACCGTCTCTCACATTAACCACCAAGGGGGAACCAGGTCTGCACAGCTGTTGCAGGTGTCCCGGGACCTCCTGTTGTGGGCGGCCCCCCGCCTAGCCAGCATAAGGGCGATGTATTTGCCTGGGGAACGGAACCGGGCCGCAGACTTCCTATCACGTTGCAAGCCTCCACCGGGGGAATGGCGGCTTCACTCAGAGGTGGTGCTCAATATCTGGGACGTCTTCGGCAGGGCAGAGGTGGATCTCTTTGCCACAGAAGAGTCGACCCATTGTCCCCTCTGGTTCTCCTCCAGCCCTCTGGCCCAGGATGCTCTGGCCCACGATTGGCCAGAGGGTCTTCTCTATGCCTTTCCCCCGATGCCTCTGATTCCTCAAATACTGCAGAGGGTCCTCCATCAGGACCACAGGCTGCTATTGGTAGCCCCTTCTGGCCAGGGAGGACATGGTTTCCTCTGCTGCACAGGCTGTGCCGCGGCTCACCGTGGCGTCTCCCCGACAGGATGGATCTCCTGTCTCAGCTAGGGGGCCAGATCTGGCATCCCGACCCTCATCGCCTGCAGCTCTGGTTTTGGCCACTGCAGGGCCCAACCCGCTGCTGACAGAGTGTTCAGACACCATCCAGCATACCATACTGAACGCTAGGGCGCCTTCTACCCGGATGCAGTATGAGAACAGGTGGCAACTGTTTTCTGTCTGGTGTTCAGACAGGGGTGAAGACCCTGTGCACTGTACAATTCCAAAAATTATGGAGTTCCTGCAGTCACTCCTAAACGGCGGACGGTCCCCTGCTACTCTGAGGGTGTATGTGGCAGCCATTTCCTCTCGACACGCTCAAGTTGACGACAACACCCTGGGGTGCCACAGACTTGTGTCCCTCTTCCTAAAGGGAGCCCTGAGGTTACAACCCCCAAAGGCACAGAGAATTCCAGCATGGGATCTGCCCCTGGTACTGGATGCTTTGTGTCTGCCTCCTTTTGAGCCCCTGGCGCATGCAGAGTTGAAGTGGGTGTCTGCTAAGACCGCCTTTCTCCTTGCCATCACTTCAGCAAAGCGTGTTGGTGAGCTACATGCTCTCTCAGTGAGTGACTCATGTCTGAGGTGGAACTCAGATGGCTCAGGGGTCACTCTGTGGCCGAACACGGCTTTCCTTAGTAAGGTTCTGTCACTGTCGAACCTTAACCGACCTATCCACCTGGCACAGTTTATTCCCCCCGCTGGGGAGGAAAGGTTAGGACTGCTGTGCCCCGTGCGGGCTTTAAGAGCCCATATAACCTTGACCACAAGCATTAGACGGTCAGAACAGCTGTTCGTCTGCTATGGTGGTCCTAAGAAAGGCTGTGCTCTTTCCAAGCAGCGTCTGTCGCATTGGATTGTGGATGTCATCACCCAGGCGTATAAACACAGTGGTCGCCCCCTGCCATCCGGGGTGAGGTGCCACTCTACTAGGGCTGTCTCTACATCATGGGCGGCTCTGCGTGGTGTGCCCCTGGGGGACATCTGTGATGCGGCATCGTGGGCATCACCAACTACCTTCTCCAGATTCTATCGGGTGAATGTGGCCACTCCCCACCCACTGGGTGTGGCCCTGTTGCCCACCTCTACTGCTTCATCTCACTGAGGTATGTATTGGCATTCCTCGTGACCTTGTTGTTATGGGTCATCCAGTGCTGAAGCATCGCCTCTGGCGGTCAGTAAGGATGAAATAGAACGAAAGTTACGTATGTAACTATGGTTCTATGAATCCTGGATTCGCGACAAGATTCTGCAGGAACAGATCCTCTGATGTCACCGGAAGATATAGTCTAGCCGGCATCATCAGGGGTCACAGGTGACTTTGTTGGTGTAAACACTCGACCTGTGCATGCGCAAGATGGAGACATTCAGTGCTGAAGCACCGCCTCTGGCGGTCATCCAGGATTCATTGAACCGTAGTTACATACGTAACTTTCGTTTTAATGTTTACTCAAAACATGTTTGTATTTTTGAATCACATTGAATTTTAAGTTAAAATTAAGTGAAAAGGTTAAGTATAGGGAGGTTTGTACCAAATGATTGAACTTAAACAAGTTAACATAAAGTGAACATTGCCTTACGGGAAAGTTAAATGTTTTCTGTTGAAAGCAACAAAAAAATTACAGTAAGCTGTATTTTTGTTGGTACTCTGAAAACAAAATACTGAGTAAAAATAACATAATTAAAAAAGTGTCACTTAAAATTAACTAGTAAAAAATACTTAACTAAGTAAGTTTCTATAACTTGTAAAATTGAGCCAGTGTCACTTAAAAATTTCGATGTAATCAGTTTCAACAATTTTTTTTGAGTTGAATTAACTTATCGGGTTTTACAGTGTAAGTTTCAGGTAAGTAGACCAACCACTGGGTCTTCTTGGACGAGCAAAAGCAGTGCTGGACACAGCTGGCTCCGGGTCTGGCTCTTCTGGCTCACCAACATCTTCGTCAGAATCAGAGCCTCTGGGTCCTCCTTCGATGGAACTACATTGTATAAAAATATTAATATCAAAAATGCAACCACCAAAAAACAACACACATCAGTAACCAACATTTCAAATATCTCAAACTTAACTTAAAATTACTGAAATGAGCATGTGATTGTGACTGCTTCTGTAGATGCTCTGACCTGGTGATGATAGGCTGTGTTGTGTCTCACATTCTCTCTCCTGACTAGTCCCAGGATGGGAGCTGCCAGGACTGCTAATTTCAGAGCTGAGTTCTGTCTGTCTGTCTGCCTCATCTTTGCCTGTCTTGCTTCTCTTTAAAAAGAAGTCATATATCTTGTCCCCCTGTCTTTTCATTCTCAACTGACCCTATGAAAAAATAAGCCAGTCTTGTTACTCC
The DNA here is from genome assembly GCF_900880675.1 of Sparus aurata. Classification (NCBI taxonomy): domain Eukaryota; kingdom Metazoa; phylum Chordata; class Actinopteri; order Spariformes; family Sparidae; genus Sparus; species Sparus aurata. The sequence goes on from NC_044198.1 coordinate 940,551, forward strand.
TCGCATCACTTATAATTGCACAATGTTATTAAATCCCAACTTCAAGCATAAAAAATGTCAGGAGAAATAGACCACTGTAGATGTAAGTTTAATATTCAAACATTTCAGCTAATTGACAGGCTGGCTACCATCTTCAAGTTACATTTTTAATATTTATTTTATTTTCAGTTTTATATAAGTAATGTATACAAACATATCAGTATACCAACAGTATAGAGACTAGTTTCATCCTCTAAAATTATCGGAGAAACATGTAAATGCATCCTGAGCAGCAACCCGAATTAAATGTAATGTTGGACGTTAATGTGGAGCGGCTGTTGGAAGCTGAAACTGGTCATCTGTAGATGCCATGAGATGTAACTTAATGTTAAAGTTAGCTTTATACCAATGGCTTCTAGCAAAACGATCTCCTATCTGAACACAAAAGTGATTTTAAACAGTGACTCATTAGGACACCACCGTAAAACTTACTTTAGAATGAGGATTTCACTGTCCATAAAGGCTATTTATCCTTCTTCTCTTCTTCTTTTTCGTCTTGTCGTGTTGATCTCCTGTCCTGTTCTCCTGGCTCAAGACACTCCAGCAACTATAACCGGTCCTCTACAGGGGCGGCACCAGAGAAATTTGATTGCAGGTGCTATGGGTGTGCTCCAACATTGACTGCGGGTGCTCCTAGAAATACAGTATGTGCACACATAAACAGTCTTGGATATGCATATATTGTTTTGCAAGTGTTCCAAACTTGTATTGCTATGCCACTGTCTGGCATTCACTCAATACAAAAGCCAAACAGATTGAGAAACAACGAGATTTCAATTGCATTATTTCTTATTGAAAATAAATGTTGCATTTAAATAACATGCATTTTGTTTATTCTATGCTGGGGTAAAATGAAGAATCTCCTCAAGCATAGTTTCATTGTGCAAATAGCGAACAACCACAGATATTTGCTCCTTCTTGCTAATATCCTTGCTCTCATCTACCATTATGGCAAAATGCCGAGCTTCTTTTATTTCATCACTAATTTGTTCCCTCACCATGTCAGCCATGATATTAAATATCTCGTTCTGTATTTCATGGTGAGTATATTTTGCGTTTGATGGGTTTTGTGACATCTTATTTGCAACCTTTTTGTCAAACATAGTGATAACATTGAGGAGCTCAAGAAAATTACCTTTGTTATCAGCCTGATCATCCTCTCTGTGGCCTCTTTGAGCAATTCCCTACCATGCTGTGTATCGCAAGCTCTCCACCACTGCCTTCATATACTCCCGGTTTTCTTGTACCAGTTTTGAATGCCCCTCACCCAACATTTTGGTGATTTTGGAACCATCCTGCTTCCTCTGTTTAAACTCACACCATGCCTGCATTGAATATTTATGTGCAGCACTTACGTTATGGGCTTTGAAAGACTCCTGTGCTTTATGCCAATTCTGGAAACCAGACGCAGTAAAAGCAGGCTCGGAACGAAATCCATTAGCCGCCTGGATAAAGTGCCGGTGTTTCAGATTAACACGCGTCTATGTTAACTGGCGACCTTGAGCTGAATGCGTCTGTGGTCGCCGTAGCTACAACAGATGTTGAAAAAGGGAAGAGAAGACGTAGCTGTCCTCTGATCTGCTTCTTTGTTCAGGTTTTCTCAGTGCAAAACATACCTGATACGTGTTTGGGCTACTGTTTGATTAAACGTGTCTAACCCTCTGTCGCTGTATCAAAGTTGCTGGTTGTTATGGAAGACGTTGTAAACAGAAAAGGGGAGAGTTGCTCTTCCTGTGAATGTGTATCTCTAATAAACCTTTATTAAAAACACGTACTCGTGTCTTCTCCCTGTTTGGGTAAACATGCATCACATAGAGGAACTATGTAACCCTTGTAAACAATATGTTAGTGTCTGTAAGATTGTGTTATAGGCCACTTTAAATGTGTAGGAATGACAGTCTTACTGCCCAAAAGATGCAACAACTGGACAATACCAAAATTTATGAAAGTTTTCCTCCTCTTTATCTGCTAAAAATATAAGATAGACCCAGTTATTTTCCATCATTCAAGCATTTTATTTCATTTTACTTCAATATAGACCAAGAAAGACCATATTCTTTTGGAAAATCTTATTTGTGTTATAAATCATCACCATACAGACACGGTGAACAGACACTGCGGTCACAAGTTGATCTGGCCTCCTCCTGCGACCCAGAGGTGGCTGTGTGTCCGCTGTGAGGAGAGAAATAGGTGATACCGCGAGTCACCTGCGTAATCTGATTGGCAAAGTGGATTGATTATCGCGTTGGTGTTTTTTCCCCTCAGTGAATGTGAGTTCAAGTCCCGTAATTCTTTTATTTATTTATTTTTTGTTTACAAGGGTTATAGTTCCTCTATGTGATGCATGTTTACTCAGACAGGGAGAAGACACGAGTACGTGTTTTTAATAAAGGTTTATTAGAGATACACATTCACAGGAAGAGCAATTCTCCCCTTTCCTGTTTACAACGTCTTCCATAACAACCAGCAACTTTGATAAAGCGACAGAGGGTTAGACACGTTTAATCAAACAGGAGCCCAAACACGTATCAGGTATGTTTGCACAGAGAAAACCTGAACAAAGAGGCAGATCAGAGGACAGCTACGTCTTCTCTTCCCGTTTTCAACATCTGTTGTAGCTACGGCGACCACAGACGCATTCGGCTCATGGTCGCCAGTTAACATAGACGCGTGTTAATCCAAAACACCGGCAAGAGAAGCAGAAGGCTGCGTCCTTAGTAACTGAATACTCCATCAAGCCATATTGTTCATACCATGTACGATTAAAACTCCTTCGCTGAGTACCAAATGTCTGTTTTGGGAAATTGCACACAGGGCTGTCGTGGTTCTTCATCCAGATTTTGGTTGAGATCATACGGTCCACAAGCCGTGCTTGGTGTGCTGTCAGTATCAGTAGGCGAGAGCTCCCTGTTCCCGGGCATTAGCTCCCCGGGCGCTGGGCTGGTCAGCGCTTGAGGAGGTTGCGGTAGACTCCCCATCCAACTCTGAGGTACTGTTGCTGCCCGATTCCATAACGGTATCTTTCTCCTCATCAGTAACCACGGACGCGGTAACTGGTTCTTCCAAGCGAGGGGGACGAGTAGTGGGGCCATCTGATTCTGATATCACGGTGCCGTCGGATTCCACAAAATTGTTGTTGTCGAGAGGCTGGTCTGGTATGTTGTCAAGAGGCTGGTCCGGTATGTTGTCGGTATTACCCCCGGGGGCACTTTTTGGCGAGCTGGTCCAAATTCTTCTATTCAGGATGAGGAAACACTTCATTTTGCAGCTGATAAATCAAGCTATAGCCAAACATCATTCATAGTCATACAATGATGACGTAGCCGGCGCAAATACGTGACACCTGACACTTCACCTTTGACCTTGTGTTAAAATCAATAAATACATTTTATAACATAATTAATTAAGGACATTTTCAGACAGAAATTAGATACAATGCTAGCTCTCTTGCTAGCTCTGCAGGATTGTAGACCCTAGATTTAATGATTAGAATCAGGCGTGTTAGAGAGGGGAGATAACAACATTATTGTCATTTTAAGACCATTTTATGGCACTGATATAAGAATGATAATAATTAAAAGGTAATTGCTCTTTGAAAGGGTGTACTTGCATATATTATGCTATTATAAGTGTATTTGGACATTCATTCATTCCTTAACAGACAATACACAGCCAATCCAGTTTCTTGTGAATTGTTTTGGTTTAAAGTAACTAAATAATGTGGTTCATGTTGCTTGGTTTGAATTAGTCTATAGAGGATATGTTAAAACATACTATTTATGTTTTTGACAGTAAATAAGTGAGAACTGCTTTAACCTGCTAATGGTAATTATTTAATATTACTATGGAAAGTGTTGACATTATGTGCTTTGATTACGAAGTTGAAATCTCTAGTCTGATGATACTTTGGGTGAAAAAGTCTGTTTGTTTACCTTTAGTCCATGAGCCATCATCGGGGGGGGGGGGGGGAACGAATGCTATCTTTCTTTTTTGGCAAGGTAAACATCCCTAGCACTAGAAAAATTATATTAGCAGTGCAGGGGTGACAGCGAAATCACTTTTTTTCAACTCATGAAGGTAATAACCCCTGTTTTTGAAATCTGGTGTGTATCTGGTTTAGGCTCATGGTAGGGATATTGTCAATATTCTATAATATGGTGCATGATATCATTGGAAAGGGGACCTTTAAGACTTTCATTTAAACCCAGTACTGAATCTGTCTGACAAACACAAAAGTCACATGACTTCTTTAAACCAGAAATGACACATATTTTCTCACAATTTCCGCCTAAACTGTATGCTTTCTGTTATCCCTGTGGCATAAAAGAACACCAGGGACACAAAACTCAACAATTTCAATACTCAAGGCACTCTGATGATTCAGAAAATGTATAATATACTCATACTATTTATTTGTGGGAGCCTTAAATTAGACTTGTGCAGCCAGCACAAGTCTTTAAAATAGAATGGTCAGCATTTAAATTTACAGCTTGTGCGAGTTTTTCCCTTGACTTGGAGCCCTTTACAAACTTCTCTATTACAAAAATGCAGACTGGATGATATACTCTTGCTCCATCTGAAGATCTCCTACTTTGTCTTTTTGGTAAGCTATTCTCTCCAGCTTCATCTGTAATGTTTTCTGTGGCTTTCCTGTTCAGAATCTTTGATTCTCTTTTCATTGAGAAGAGGCTCTGGCATTTTCTGTGATAGTGGATTCTTGGGACTTATCTTCTCCAAGATCTTTAGCAACATCTGTAATAGGGGCATAGTTTCTCACTTTGGCTGTGTCAAGCAATGTTTTCCAGGATTCATAGTCTTTAAGACCAAAGATTTTATCATCTTCTTTTGATGTTTCATGGTGTATGATACATGCTTCAGATTCTTTGTACTGGCTGTCCATTCAGGGGCGGGTCCAGAGAATTTTCTGGTGGGGGGAACAGGGGGTAACAACAATTAATCTGGGGGGGCTGCCCAAACTTAACAAAAATGAAAGTAGCCCACTTCAATATGGGCGATCACTTCAAATTTATATTGAACAGTTACACACTGTTTGTTTTCATCTTGCTTTTCTTGGCCACATTAAATCTGCTGGGTGTACTCTCACCAAGTGGTTAACACACAGAGCACTAGCATGTTTGCTGTACAGAGTTAGCAAGAAGTTAGTGCTTCTAGCTCTGTACAGTGAACATAGCGGTGTTCTGTATAGTAATCAGTTTTAAGCATCATTTAAATTCTTACAATGTAACAACAATATCCTTTAATAATACACAAAATAAAAATAAAAAAATTTAAAATATACTAGAAAAATAAAAAACTCAGTGTTCAGTGTAGTTATCAGTTTTAATAAGACTAAGCACAATCATCACAATGACATTTAGAACAGTAACAGCAAAACAGCTTTGTACAATAAACATGTGAGTTCACTTCAGTAATCAGTTTTAAGCAGGGTAGGTACCACCGACCACTAAAAATAAGAACATTAACCATATTCTATACTCTAAAACAGCACTTAGTGCTCAGCTTTGTATATTAAACACCTCAGTGCTCCATGTAGTAGTTACTCTTAAAAATGAGTCTGTGGAAATTGATACTCATCAGTGTTTCCTCTAGGATTTTTTTCAGCAGCGGGGGCAGGCTCTCCGGGGAGCCGTGGCGGCGTAAACAAATGACACTTGACTGCAGATTTTACTTTTATGCCCAGCATAATCCCCCTTTTTATTGAATGGCTGGCATGGAAAATGGCTTTTTAAAGGCTGAATGTAAAAATAATAACAAAAATACAACAATAAAATAAAAATAAATGAAACAATAAATAATCATTTAGCCTGTGCTTCCCTTTAGGTTTTTCTCCTCTACTTTCATCTCTCTCTCCTGCACCATCACTTTGCTCTCCTGCTCTTCACTTGGCTCTCCCCCTGCTGTACTCTGCTCTCCTTCACTTTGTTCCACTGCTCCTCCCTGTCTAATGTTACTTGTCTTATACAATTACATAAAACACTAACGTTGGATTATTTACACTCATATCACACCTGATTACAAGTGTGAACATAATTTTTTACCTAACCATCATCATTTGAGTCAGTAAAAGGCTAATGATACCTGACTAGCGTCATCTTCATCAGGTGTCTTTCTCTTCTTTGAGAAATATTTGAACAAGCTCATCTGGAAATGCAGTCAGCAGTTACATCATGGCGTGTATATATTTGCTTAATGCTATCAATTAGTTTACTCACGTTAGCGACACTGAGTTGAGTTGGCACCAGGCCCAATTAATTAAGCTACCGATATGTTACGTAATGTATAGTTATACAAGTTTTCTTAAGCTAATAAGTTTACCTTTTCTCCAGTGAGTCGTTGCCCTATTTTCAAGATGACACTCCTCTGACTCTCCGACCTGGTGCCGGGGTGCTTGACGTGATGTTACTTTTAAGGCCACGCTCTTGTGAGTAATTAACGTCGATGGCACCAGTAAGTTCTTGTGTGTGTGGGGAGGGGAATCTACTCCAAAGAGTAGATACTGAGCAAGATAGTTATGTAGTTTACCTCAGCACTCGCGACACCCGGCCCAGTGCAGGACTCTGCTGTGAAGGTGGAGATATGATGTGGTGGAGGTGTATTTGCGACAATTTAGAAAAAAGAAAGAAATTTGAAGGAGTGACGGCTATTCATTTAGGAGTGGCGGGCCGCCACTCCTAAATGAATGTAGAGGAAACGCTGCTCATGATCAACACTGACATTTAAAGATATACGTTTGTTCTTGTTACCACAGCCAATGTCTGTAAAATATTTGCATGCCTGTGGATTCTAGATTTTTTAAATCAGGAAGAAGAATTAAGTTCATTTTTAAAGATGTTTCACATTTTATTTAACTTTTTAAACGTTGAGTTGGTTCATTAAGCAATGACAACTCCAAAGTAACATTTAGATTGTCAAGCTTTATCCTTTTAAATATACTAATGCAGTGCCCGTAACAAAAGTGTATTCCTATAAAAAAGTGGGAGGTTAAGGAGCTTTTTCATGGATGGCCAAATGAGGCTGTGTTTGAAGGTGGGACGTCAGGAATATATAGGTTTGTTGTGAAATCCGATATTCCAGGGTATAATTGGCTGTTTTTGACTATTTTTGATTTTGCCATTATATTTCACCTTAAAAACTATTTACTTGGTGTCATTATTTTTAGCACAACCTCACATGTTCTGACTCATTAAACGAAAAACCGACTCCACTACACACTAAACACACTACACCAAACACTACATAACACACTAACTACACACTCCAAACATGCTAAATGTCTCAAATCTCTCAACTCTCAATATCGCTGTCTACACACCGACCGTCGTTGCATGTCAATCATCCGCCTAGGTCCCTCCCACAACTTCCTGTTCCTCAACAACCAAACTTGCCGCTTGGACACTTTCGTGACAAAAGCCCGTTTTTACCGTTTCTTCCTGCACCAGACACAAAGCAAACGTGACGGCAATGTTCGCGAAAAAGCGTGGTGGACATTATTTACCCTAGGTCCGGTTTTGGACGTGCCGATGCGGCCGGTCCGTCGCCTCTGGAGGTGGGCCATGTAGCTAGCGGCTAGCCGCTAGCTAGCGGCTAGCTACACACGAACATCCACAGATTCCGAGTCCACTTTGTTGTCCGCGCGTCTCCGGATCTCCTCAGACCCGAACAGACTCGGTCCGGACTCGTTTAATCTCATTAATCCACAGCAGTCAGTTTAGATGCACAGAACAGAACGGACCGAACCGCCAGCAAAATCCCGGTCTAGCTCGCGCCACTGCAGGTATAAATCCGCTTGTTTCTTCAGGTACGTCGTGGGCATGAGCTCTGCAGTGATTGGCTCTGGTGCGCACGTGGCCACGGTGTGCAGTGATTGGCTCTGGTGCGCACGTGACTGTGGTGGCTCTGGTGGACTATGCTCGGCGGAATTTGTAAAGCATTTATGAAATAATTTATTTACGGTATCACTGCAGTCCAAACAAATGCTTAGATGCACACCACTGAGCCACGCAGCAGCCATGTTGAAAGTCTCGGGTCAGTGTGATCCTTATCCGCAGAGATATTTGACCAACAGACACATACACACACACACACACACACACACACAGACAGAGATTCCGTGCATTTATAGATAGATTAAGGGACAACTACATTTCAGCAGGCAAGTAATACAAAAGAGTAATTCACATGTTGCTGGTGACAATAATTTATTAAAATAATTTAATTAAAAAACATAATTATTGTAACCTTAGTGTTCATAGTGAAGTTAGAGCCTCTCCACGTCTGGCAGAATCCAAAATGATCGCGCGCCGAAATGTCAACGTCCGTTAACAATCGCGTCCTGCTGGATCTGATTGGCTGGGATCAGACCACTTGTCATCAGCCTCTTCGGTTACCTATTGGTGCCCGGCTGACACTTGAACATTGGAAGAATGCGCAGCTTTCTTTAGAAACATAAACTTTTTCCATGTACTATCTAATATTACGTTGCATATTATGCATAATAAATGACATGAACATTATGTTGTGTTAGGTAGTTGATAATTTACCTTCACAGAGTTTGCACATTCATTTAGAAGCAGTCTGGCTCAGTATGTTTTTATGCAGGGTTTTCTTCATGCCAACCACATTATTTCCAATAAAGTAGATAATTTTTAATGGAGTGGTTTTCACAGAAAATACCACTGTATATGCACATATCAAAAATTCATATAGGATAGTTCATCTTGTATCCATACTGTATCTATTTGTTATTTCATGAGGGTTTATAATATTCTCATCTCAGCCTCACTGTCAACATTAACTGTCATCATCATGGTGGCTGTTATAGACTATAATCAATACTACGCCCTTTAATTCACACATTCTCATGTAACTACTCAGATGGTTACTGCATCCTTTCACCAATTTTTTTTTTGTCTCAACTTACTGACATACTGACACTATGCTTATTACTTATGCACGGTATTCAGGCGTTGGATTTGATTTTACAGGTCAGTACTATTTGAGGTTTTTCAAAATCATGACAGAAAATTGAAACACAGCCTCCAACTCACCAACAGAAAGGCAGCGGATCATCACAATATGTTGCATTAACACCCAAAATTTAACACTGAGTGATGTCAACTTCACATTTTCTATAAGATGACGCTGAAGAATATTATCCAAACTAAAATTGACTAAAACTTACAAAAACATACGTATGTTAATTGAAATGTCAAATGCTGATCATTAAATGTATTCAGCTCATTTTTGTTGTGGACCAAAAAGTTGTCAGTTATGACAATAAAAATCTGAAATACTAATATCTCATTCTAATGCTGATCTATAAAATGACACTTTAAAGATACAGAATGCTCAATATGAGTTTAGTTTTTAAGTATTTTTGTTACGTTAATATTGCAATATAAGTGCCAGTCAACCTAAATACATTAAGTGGCTTTAAAAAATGTTTTAAGGCCAACGAACCATTAAAGTATATGCTCTGTGCACAATTTGTTGTTTACAATATATGTTATTTTCACATTAAATATTTAGGTCATGTTGCCATAAACACTGTAAAACAAATTTAGGTTTTGTTTGTGAGAAAATAAAAAGTTGGAGAAAAGAAAATTGTGGCAGTTTTATGTTAACACAGCAAAACATTTTTGAGTTCAGCATAACTGTGCAACTCTTGTTATACACTGTAAACCCGAACTTTCAAAGTAATTAAAGGAGTCATCACCTGGTTTTTTACATATCCAGTCCCTCTTGGATCGCTTTGGATCAATTCTTAAAACTTATTAGAAAAAAAAATAATAAAAAAAATCAAACATAGAGCTTGTTCTGACACTTTTTCATACCGCGACTTTCTCACGCGAGATTATGCGCGAGGTTTTGACCGGTCCGGATGTGCATTGTATTAATATGTAATGAGGCGCACGTTGATTTGCCGCAGGAAGGACAGAGCCGGAATCGGAGGCTAGTCTGCATGCACACAGACTCCAAAACATAAACAGCCCCCTGTCATGGCGCACACACTAAATGACAAACCCTTAACCCGAACGGGAGAGTGAAGAGGCAGAGACGGTGGAGAGACACCTTTACAGCAGGATGTCTCTGAATGGTAAATTCTTTTTTTTTTCCTTCTTAGTTTTCACACTCGTGTTTTACATGTAAGACCTGAGTTTTAATGCTGGCGGTCACGATGTATGGCATGAAAATGACAGAGAAATAGGCAGAAAAGTCTGGCTGAGGACGGCTGTGAGACGATGCTTATGCGAGCTTATGCAAGTAGCCTCCTGTGGTAACGTCACCACAGGAGCAGAGTCAAAATCTCGTGCTTTAGGAATGCGCACTATTGTGCGCTATTCTTGTTCGGGAAAAGAGCCTAAGCAAAATAAATGAGCCACTTTCAAACTCCAGCTTTTCAGGCAAGTTTCAACTGAGGTCCAACACCAATATGCATGATTTAACAAGAGAAATTGAGATTTCCGGGTGATGACTCCTTTAAATAGAGTAAGTACTGTATACTCAAAGTTTTAGAAAAAGTTCTACTTACTTAATTATGTCAAGTTGGTGTAACATGTTCCTTTTTGAGTCATTTTGACTAATCATTTTTGATTAAATGGAACTATTTTGTATTTAAGTGAGCATAACTTTAAAACATCACTTAAGCACAACTTAATAGAATTAAGTTATTACATGCTAAGAATGATAAAGTCCTGTTATTTCTATGGCTTTATTTAGGGATGATTTAAAAATAAACTTAATTTATATAGCACATGCTAAAATACAATAAAATCTCAAAGTGCTTCTCCAAATAAATAAAATCAGTAAAAAAAAAAAAAACAGTAACAATTCGATTAGGACAAATGGTCTACAATGCATTTGACATTAGTGGAGGACAAAATGTATTTTATTTAAGCATCAGTTTACTCTAGCCTATATGGTTTTTTTTTATTTTTACTTAAGTGTTGAGCAGCTGCAGGGATAATGTTTTATTTCGAGTTAATCTCTGATTCACCCTCCGAAGCAGAAGGTGGCGCTAATGTGGATACTACACTGATTCCTTACCGCTCTCTGAAAAAACACAGAAGAAGAAAAGTTTGAACTGCAGAGATGGTTGGCGGCCGGAAGCAACAGAAGGCAGAAAGTTTGACCTATGCGGCAGCAGTCAGGACTTACTGTAAATTCTGAAGTTGAATATTTATTCACTTTTACTTATTTAACGCCATGGATTGTAATAAACTAAGTTTACAGCAGAGGCAAAACTCCGCTGGCCACCATGGTGCTAACTAGCTAACCAGTTACAACGAATGTAATGGTCAGCTGCTAGAACTAGCGAGCTAACATCAGCTAACCTAGGTTACAACCTAATCTTTCAGAGGATCCAAGCTCACAAACAGCATATTTTGATATGTGATGAATGTATTTCCCATCATTGCATCTCTCTCTTCCAGTTTCAAGAAGTTAAGACTTAAGAGTTGAGGAAGATATAACTGGAGATGTGATAAAGATAAATGATATGTCATCTGTTCTGTTCCATGTGTTAGTTTGTGATTAGCGTCTCTTTTTCATCCATTCAGGACGAGTTTGATGAGCTAGAGCTTGATGGTGTTGCCGTGGGCCTCCTTACTGTCATCAGTGACCATGATACAAGTCCAGTTCACTACCACCCTGTGAGAATCTCACTGAAAGGAATTAGCCAGGTCGCCAAAAGCACTTTTATAGCTGATAACGAAAGCTAATTTAATTTGTGTATTATTTATTATTATTTATTATTGTTTTTGATGAAAAATAGTTTTTTTTATTTATTATTTTTACTTATTACCTGCTGTAAAGCACTTTGGTACACTGAAAGGATTGTTGTAAAGGGCTGTATAAATAAAGTACATTTACATTTACATTTACATTTGATTACTCCAATTATTTTCCTGACTATGTGATTAGTTGTTTGGTCAGTATCGGAAATATGTGAAAATTATCTATTTCCTAGGGCCTTAAGTGACCAGGAACACATTTGGAAGGCTAGAATCAGAGAATTTTGAGTTATATGAGAGAGATATTAAGTTTGTTAAACTCAATGTAATTGAGGCAATCAATTGCCTCAAAAATGTTAAGTTTTGAATCACATGTTTTTAAGTAAACAAACTCAACATATGTGACTAATGTGTACTTAAAACAATGATAGCACAAACTAATAAACATTGAGTTTGCTTAACATAAAATGGTGTGGTTGTGTACTTATTTTTTAAAGTTCTGTAAAGCTATTCCAGTGGTTTTGAAAACTGGAAACTGTAAGTCATATTAACTGCAAATAATTGAGTTGCCTTAACAGAAAACTTTAAGTCATATTAACTGCAAATTTTTGAGTTGAGCTTAATGAGCACTTTAATTTGACGGTTATCGAAAGGTACAAGTAGCAAGACATCCAACCTTTTAAGTTCTGGAAAATGTTGAGTTCATCAACTCAAAAAAATTGAGGCAATCGATTGCCTCAGACATTTTAAGTTTGGAGTCACATGTTTTTAAGTAAACAAACTCAATATATGTGACTAATGTGTACTTATAACAATGACAACACAAACTAATAAACATTGAGTTTGGTTAACATAAAATGGTGTGGTTGTGTACTTATTTTTTTAAAGCTCCGTGAACTTATTCCAGTGGTTTTGAAAACTGGAAACTTTAAGTCATATTAACTGAAATTAATTGAGTTGAGCTACATCAGCACTTTAATTTAACTGTTATCAAAAAGTACAAGTAGCAAGTCATCCAACCTTTAAGTTCTGGAGAATTTTGACTTTTGCATTCATCAACTCAAAAAAATTGAGGCAATCGATTGCCTCACTTCTTTTGAGTTCTGGTAACTTATTCAGGTTTACAGTGTCAAGAAAGTGACTACTTGTCAAAGAAACATTAAACAACTAAGTATATTTTTACACCAATTTATAAGCTAGAAAACTATCAATGTATACATTGTGCACAATTTCTATGCTGTCCATTGAGCTTAATATATGCCATTTCAGCATATCATATCTAAGTTGTAGTCACATAAACAGTATAACACAAATTTAGGTTTTGTTTTGACTCAAGATTTTCAGTTACGCAAACAATGAAATGGAAGTTGTATTCAACCTTAAATTTAATGTTGCTTTGACTATTTTTTACTAAATTATGTGTACTAGAAAAAAATAAGTTGGTAAAAAGACAGAAAATTGTGTCAGTTTTATGTTAAGACAGAAAAACATTTTTGTGCTCAGCATAACTGTGCAACTCTTGTTGATATGACATGTTTTTGTTATGTAAAGTGAAGACAAATTTTCCCTTTTATTGAACAATAAAGTGACATATGTCATATGAACATATAAACATTTTTTGATTGTTTATTCAACAATCAAAATATATGCTAAGGGCACAAGTATGTGTTGTTAATTGGCCTTGAAGTAAATAGGCTACATCAGCTTCATAAATTTAAGTGAAATTAACAAAAAAATCTAAAATTGCTAACTTAACATAAAAAAATTATGTTGTGCTCACAAGGGATGAATGTTTGTGCCAAGTGAACATAAAGTTTTTATGTCATTTTGACAGTCCTGAACATTTGTGTAGACTTTACAATAACATTTTGTCGACTGATCTGGGAGCAGCTCAAGGGCCGATACATGTCGGTGCCCACGTAGGAGACCCGGAGAAACACGGCGCAGCAATTCAGAAGTAGATGGAACTTCCTCAATTTTTTGGGAGCATTGGATGGCAAACATATTGTCATTCAAAAACCAGCTCATTCAGGCTCCACCTACATGAATTGCAAGGGGACATTCTCGATTGTGCTCCTTGCCCTTGTGGATGCTGACTACAGATTCCTGGCTGTGGATATTGGGGCCTACGGCAGCAACAGCAATGGTGGCATTTTTACCAAATCTGCTCTTGGTAGGGCTCTTGAAGCAGGTGCCCTGAATGTGCCACCCCCTGCTCCACTTGAATCTGTCCCACAGCTCGGAGACCTCCCTTCTGCCTTTGTGGCAGATGATGCTTTACCCCTGAAGACCTACATCATGAAGCCATATGCAGGAAAACGCCTCCCCGAGGATAAACGCATCTTCAGTTACCGCCTATCTCGAGCGCGCCGCATATCTGAGAATGCGTTTGGCATCCTGAGTCAACGTCGGAGGGTCTACCAGCGGAAGATGCAGCTCAAGCCTAGCGCAATGGATCAGGTCATCAAAGCCACCTGCGTGTTGCGCAATTACCTGCGTTCAAGTGATGGAGACCTCCAGGATGAAGGGGATTTACAGGTGATGATGATGATGGTGATAATGACCCCGAGCCCACCCTGCGTAACCTCAGGCCTCTGCAGGGAAACCGCGGTTCACTTGAGGCCATACAGGTCCGGGATACCCTCCAGGAGTTTTTTGCATCGCCTGCTGTTAGTGTGCCCTGGCAATACTCCCATGTCCATTGCGGTGTCTTCACTTAGAGGAGCACTCACTGATGTTGTAATATTTAACTGACCCACTGTGTGTTTATTGATTCATGTTCTCTACCTATTCATCAACCAATCATTTTTTTGTTTGTTTACATCCCTATTCAATATTTATTATGGACGAGCAGGTTTTTTTAGATTGTAATGTTGAATAATAAACTATTGTTGTTGCAAAATATTTTCAAAGCATACTGTCATGTCGAGCAAGCATACAGTACAACTATAGAAGCTATAGATAAATGTCCTCATAACTTTTAGTAGGTTTGAGTATATAAAATAGGACAATGAAGTAGATATCCATGTTTCAGCTAGAGAAAGAGTTAAAACTACAAACAAGATCCATCCATATAACACTCTCACACACAAAGCAATATCCCTACAAGTAAAAGTTCAATAAATGATTTCCATGTGCCTACTACAGATAGGTTTGCTCATACTGAACAGGAAATTACTGGGGTTATAGTCAGTTAACCTTGATACACCTAAAACACATACAAGGAATCCATATGAAATAACAGTTTAATAACAATAAAACAATAAACCATAAATACAATAAATAAGTTAACAATCAGAACATATTGGAAGTTAATTAATTAAATCTGAGAGCTAGGACTAAATATTGGTTTAGGTGGATTCGCTGGAACACCTCATCCACACAGACAATCCGATAAGGGAGCGAGGCTGGACACAGTAGGACAGTTAACATGGCTTTAATAATGAAGCACGACTCATACACGACTCATACACGACTTGATACATACGACTCATACACGACTCGACACATACAGCTCGGTGTTTCTAGTTTACTACTCCACACAGTTTGACTCTGTTGTCTACACTGTCTGAGGCTTAACATTGGTCTGATTGACTCTCTGTACTCTGTACATCAATAAAACACTGCTACACAAGTAACGTCAGTTTATATTAGCACAGAAATTCGCCACTTCATTTGCATATCAAATAACTAATTAACGATTGTTAACGGATCATCACAACCCAATGCAGAATTAACTAGAATGCCGTGAACAGCTCAACATTGTTTTCCCAAGGACCCCTTAGCTGCCTAATGAGGTGCGTGATGTAAAAACACTAAATTCCGCACTAAACAGTTCCTGCACAAAAACACACAGTAATAATAGGGAAGTTACAACAGTCGCCCCCATTATAGCCTTGCTATTAAGTTAAGACTACTAAATTCCTGAAGGTGCTGCTGGAGTCCCTGGACTAGTTCCGCCGTCATCTGGAATGGCAGGCAGCTTGACCAGATGTGCCACCGGCTGCAAGTAGCACTGCATGAAAAGTGGGATTTTCGTCAGTATGCGGCACTGTAGATTGACGTGGAATTTCAGGTTTGCGAGATATTAAAATGTAAAAAAAAAGTATTTCTATAATTTCCTGGGTTCTGAATGTTTTAAAAGCAGTTGAAAAGTAATTCTTATTACGTGTGAGAGTTCATGACCTTTAAGAGTTTTTACACTTGCGGGTAGACCGGAGCATGAGTGACGAGGAAGAAGGAGCGGAGAGTTAATGGGATCAAGCAGCTGACAGTGGACTGTGTGTGTTGTCAGTGTCGTGTTTTATCATTAACAGACTGTGAACCATGGGCGAGCGGTCATAATAAGCTATAAATGCAGTGCATGCCCAAGCCCTTCAATTAAAATAATTGAAAATATTAATCTGGCAGTGTGTTCAATTATACAATACCTTAGTTCTACTGTTTTGGTCTTAAATCCGTGCCTAATCTGTCCCGTTTTGCTTGCGAAAAGCTGGAAAGCTGACAGCTTGTTTCGCGCATGCGCACTGTGACACCGAGTAGTACAGTCACTGCTAGAGGCTGTTTACTGTAGATGAGCATTTTGAATGGCAAAAAAGCTGTCAATGAAGCAGCTTATCTGCCAACGCGCATGCGCAAAACTGACTTGTTTGAATTGTTCAGCGGGAAACTGTCAGTGGTTCATTTCATCGTGTAGCCTGGGTCAAAATGGGTGAAAATATTAATTCTATTCAGTCTTTGCGTTCAGTGCCGTTTTCGCAGAGAACTTTTGAGGAAAAGAAAACTATAATTTCAAGTGGACGGCCTACTCCTGAAGTAAATATAACAAAAACTGCAAAGAATTTCGTCCGTCACTTTCAAGCCAGCACGTATGAGAAACATAAATGGCTAGCTGGCTGTCCACAGGTTAGCAAACTGTTCTGTTGGCCGTGTCTCCTTTTTTCCACGGAACACACAGTCTGGACTTCGACAGGTTATGGTGATTTAAACAACCTTCACACTGCTATGAGCAAGTATGAGCGTGCATCTTCGCACATCATGGTGACCTTTTACTATCGAGTTGATATAGTATTATATTTTTTATTAATAAATAAATACCCCCCTTACGGGTGCGCATGGTATTGACACTTCAGCATGAACACAGTAAAAGGTCACCGCTCGCCACTGCTGTGAACTGTTGTCGGACGACATGCTGTGAGTGTGTCAGTAGCTAGCAGGAGTTAAGCTAGCTAGCAGGAGCTAGGCTAGCGGCATGACCATTGTCGAGAGGAGGTCTTCACGGACGGGAGGAGCTTTGCCGGGTCGCCACGAAGAATGTCGCCGACGGACAGAGCTTCGCTGCCGCAGAGGGACACAGAGGTTTATTGTTGCGAGCATTTTGTTTTCACAGACTAACCTCGCCTCATAACAAGGCCGTGACCTCCTATTAGCTCGGAGCCACGTCTGCAACTCCAGATTTACACGATGCTGATAATGACGCAATTGTGTGTAAGCATCTGTTACTGTTTTCCCCCTTGTTTAATTTTACTGTGACTTACATTTCTTTATTCATACCACTCTCTTTAATTGTTTTTCAGCTGCCTGTAAGACATTACGAGACAGTACGCAGGACAACAAACAAGCAGATCTTGCATCGCAGGCGGACGCTGTGAGGAGTTCAGCTCGGAGTCGATCGAGGACAAAGAGGGTAAGATTTATTAGATTAGATCCGTTTTTGGTCAATGTGACTATTATTCTATTAAATAATAGATGTGTTGTATCTATACGCAGTGCATCGCACAGTACTGATCGTCTTTATTGATTGTTTTTACAGCTGCGGGAAGCGAGACAGAGTGCTAGCTGAGGATGAGGTGGACCTTTTAAAGTGCGCCGCCATAGACTTGATGTCTGAGGAGGAAGACGGCACAAGATGGCGGGTGTCTGGATGAATTGTGCGACCTCCGTCATTTTGCAGCCGGGAGCTCACCGAGCTCTGTGCCACACTGCTGTCACATGAGAAGCAATTTGGAAGTACAGGGCAGCGCACTGCAAAAACAGAAACTTCGCGGTGCTAGGCTGTAGGATTTTGGACTTCTCGTGAGCTTCCGTTTGTTGTGTGGGCAGATTATGCTTTGTACATAGTTGTGGTGTGATTGCGTTTGTGCTAATAAAGCTCTTTCTTTGAATAAACAACCCCTTCCTGGCAAATGTTCATTTCCTCAATAAATTCATTCATGTCCTTGATGATGTTATAAATATAAATGAAATTATTAATATAAATATAAAAATAAATATAAATATAAATATAAATATATATATATATATACTCACTGGGTTTTACATTTATAATGACCCAGGGTGACCAATCACGAGTGATTTTGCTTGTTTATAAGTAGTGGTTTCATCCAATACTGAGTGAGGATATTCAAGCCAGCCCAAACATTCTCTGGCAAGGCGTGGTTTCGCTGCTATTCATATGCAAATTTGAGCCGTTCGCACCTCCGGGAGCTCCACATACGTCATGGTTCGTTTCTGACAATTTTCGGCACAGACGAACACCACGTTCACAGCCTGTAAATTGTAGTTAACTGCTCAAAATTAGGGGAGATTTCCGGGCGTTTACGGGGACGAAAATCCCACTTTTTATGCAGTGTAGGTCTTTTCCCTGACTTGAACCTTAGCCAACCGGACATGACCATCTGTACTCTCGATTACCTTGACAACCTTCCCAGTAGGCCACTGCGCTCTCGCAAGCTTGGGGTCGAAGATCATGGCCCCTGTGCCCGGGCCACCACCACTTCTGCTGGACTTGTAGAGAAGGAAGGTGATGTCTAAGAAACTGAGCCCAGAAGTGGCCCACCATCATTTGACAGTGGCGCCAGCGTCGTCTTGTGAGGGTGTCAGGAGCATAGGACACTTGGGGTAAGGAGGTGTCTCGCTGCCCCATCAGCAGCATGTAAGGCATTACTGGATCGGGATCCGCAATGTCTGACAAAGCATTGAGGATACTCTCGACTTCGTTCAGAAGGGTGAAGAGGACGTCTTCATGGAGGGATTGCATGCCAACAACCACCTAGAGAGCTTTCTTGACAGACTGTGGCCCCGTCCAGACGACAACGTTTTTTTTAGAAAACGCACACGTATTGCATCGTTTTGGCCGACCGTCCATACAGATCCTGAAAACGCAGCGCCTGAAAACGCACTTTTTTGAAAACGGGTCTCAGGGTGGAGAAATCCAAAAACGCAGCCCTCCCGTTTTCATGTGGACGGCGAATCCGCATACTTTCCAAAACGATGACGCGATCGCCCCACCCTGCGACGTCCCATAACAACAACAACAAAGGCAGACTACATGCTCTTGTTCGTGCCGCAGAAGATATTGAGCTTTTCTTGCAACTTACTCGCCTTGTAGTTGAGTGTGAGTCGCAGCAGCAGTTCGACCTCATTACCGGTCCACACAAACGATTCTGGTTTCCTTGCACTAGCCATTTTCATCTTCTTCTTGTTGTGTTCAGTTTCTCCGTCTACTGTTTGTTTGTTTACAGTGCGCAAGCTTAATGCGCATGCTCTGTGTCTTCTTCTCCGTTTTTGGTGAATGTCAAGCGCCACCTAGAGGCCTGGAATATGAACTACAGCGTTTTCGGTCGTTTTCAGTAGATCCGTATGGACGCAAATATTCTTAAAACGATGACGAGGAAGACGGAGAAAAAAAGATCGTTTTCGCCCCTGTATTTCACACTCCCAAGCCCCACCGAAGTGAGGCAACACTGGTGGCTTGAACTGGAACTTAATCTTGTTCTTGGCAAGTATCTCTTAGATCTTGGACCATAGCTGCAAACGCCCCCTTAAGCTCTCTCTCAGCCCCTCAGAAATTAGTACCTTGGTCTGAGAGTATCTCAGTGGGGTTTCCTCTCCGTGCTATGAACCTTTTCAGCAACAGTGTCTGCGTCAGAACCAGCCAGCAGGTCTAGGTGGACACAGCGTGTCGTGAGGCACTTGAAGATCACTCCCCATCGCTTCTCGTTCCAGCGTCCAACTTTGATGACATATGGACCGAAATAGTCCACTGCTGTCATCGGAACCGAAGACCTCCTCTCCATTTGGTGCACTCCGAGCAGGTTCTTTGATATTTCTTCAAAGCCTGTCTCCCACGCAGAATCCAGTACTGCCGCTTGAGTTTGGCGAAGACTCTGTCAGGGCCCGGGTGGGGCAGACGTGTGTCTGTGTCTCTGATGAGGAGTCTTGCGACAGCATGGCTGGGATCGAGCACGACAGGGTGGATGTCAGTAGGGCCAGATTCAATACGCCTAAATTGACCTCCAACTCATATAAGGCCAGACTCTGGGTCTATCTCTGGAGCGAGTGAACTCAGCCTGCTGCTAGGGCAGGGGTTCTCAGCCTTTCGCAAGCTGGGACCCCCCAAAGCTGGTTCATTGCAGTTGGGCCCCCCTTCCCCAGACGCCATCAGGGGCCCATGAAGGAAGAAGAAGAAAAAAAGATATAAAACAGCTTTCCAGAATTGCCAAAGGCCCTGTTTTGGCGAATGAAATAGCTGGGGCGGGTCGGTAAGGTAACGCTGAGTGGCCTTGATGCCTGTCAGTCATGATAAGTCACGTCTCG
Organism: Sparus aurata; assembly: GCF_900880675.1. Taxonomy (NCBI): domain Eukaryota; kingdom Metazoa; phylum Chordata; class Actinopteri; order Spariformes; family Sparidae; genus Sparus; species Sparus aurata. The sequence continues at coordinate 960,941 of NC_044198.1, forward strand.
TCACCTCTCTGCTGTGTCTGCAGCTGAGCACTGTGATGCATGTCTCTTTCCCCGGCCGGGAGAGTTATCATACTGTAAAATACCAAAGAATAGCCGGGGCGTGTATTTGTTTCAATCACTTAACAGACCAGGCGTTTATTTGGGACAGGCGTTTAATTCCTTCCTCACAAAAATCCGGGATGAAAATGTCACAAACTTCGCCAGCTTCTCTGTGAATTCTCTGGCATCCTTCTGCAAGTGAAGTTGTTGCGGCGGTGGTCGGTAGTCGCTTTTGACAAAGAAAGTCGCCAGAATGATGATTTGTTTGTGTGTTATAATAGTCCGACCACTTGCATTTCAACATGGGGGGAATTTTTTATTTTCTTTTTCTTTTTGATTTTTTTTTCCTCCCATCCTGTAGCCTACTCGCGCCCAACCCCCCCTGCCTTAGCTTTTCGATGAGAAACTTTGCTGCCCTGGGTGTTGAGAGGCTCTGCAGGCAGTTGTCCATGTAAAAACACTGTTCAATGGATGTCTTCATTGCCTTCGACGTGGACCTTAGCAGGGTAGAGTTCATGGGGTATAAACCATGACTCGTTGGATGCCTTTACCTCATCGCCACTGAGCTTGACAACACAGCCTCCGCTGATGGCCTCTGGATCTCGGCCTCATATTGTTTAACTAGTGCTTGGTCTTCTTGTAGTCGCCTCTCCATGCCCAGAAGAACGGGCACGACCACTTCAGGTGTGGCCTTTAGTGGTGGTGCACCTTTGACATGGAAAAGCTGTGTTGCGTAGCAATGTATGTCACCCAGCTTGACTCTTTTAGTGCGTGTCTCAAGGATGTTGAGGGCTTCTTGGTCTAGACGGGATCGGACTGCTAGCTTCTCATTACAAAATGGGATGATGTCTAGTTGCCAGAGACGTTCGACGTGTTGGTAGAGGTCATCTGGTGCTGGTGTGAGGGAAGTAACGCAGCAGGAAGCAGCAGTAGAAACCGTGCTGTCTGGACCTTGAAGTGCCCAACCAAGGCTTGTGTGGATGGCTGTTGGGCTGCCCTTACACTCTAAAAACTCTCTGGGTTATTTGTGTTGGGTTAAAATTATGGGTTATTTTTTCAGAGAGTAACCCATATCCTGGGTTATAGGGTTGGCGCTCTCTCTCTCTCTCTCTCTTAGTTTAACGATAATAATGTATTTTTTCTTGGAGGGGTGTATTTTATGGAGTTTTTATATTATCATGCCAACATGGTTTATAATATGAACAATCACACTTGTGATGTGTACATTATGATAAAACAGTATCACCATTTGTAGGAGAAATAAAGTGACACACCCTCTAAACATGGATATATTAATTAAGAAATAGAAGAAATAAGTTCATATATTACATCCTTGCCCCTATAGAGCTCAACAGTGAGGTTCCGGAAGTGAAAATGCCATTCATATTCTGCATAGAGATTTTGAATATTGGCCATAATGTCATAACCATCCAAAGTACACTCACCACGAGTTATAAGATTGTGAAACGATGGTATATGATCCTGTAGAAGCCACAAGTCCATATGATATCAACCTTGTTTTAAGAAAAACATGTTTTATTAGCGATGTCATGGAAAAGTACTACACTACCCACAATCCTATAGTGTAACAGTGATGTCTCTGATTGGCGGAGCTCGCTGTTACCATGGAAATGTTTGTAAATGTAACCCCCCCGCCCCTCCGCAGTTGTTCAGCCGTTGGAAATAACCCGCTTCTTCTATCCGTTAGGCCTGTGCTTCTTCGGTGCAACTTCGTCGTGTATTCAAGGTAAGCGAGTATTTTCAGTGTTGACGTAACGTAAACTTTTCTGTGTCCATGTCCCCGTTGCTAGTTTAGCACCATTTGCTGAAAAATTACCATGGCTAAATTAGTTGCTATGTTGAGACTAGCGTTAACTGTAGTAATTCTGTGGTTGGCATGTAGCCGCAGCTATTGCGACAACATCTAACTAGTTTCAAGTCCATGTAAAGTCAAAATAAATATGTGTTTACAAGAAAATGACTGAATTCACTTTACATCTGTACGTCTTTAAATTCTATTTTTCATAACCTGTGCTGTAACGTTACTTATGTCATTGTTATAATACCGGTAATACTACGATAAGTACAGTGCAGCTAGTGGCGACTTTGTGTCGCGTTAGCCGTGGTTAACGTTACAGAGCGACGAGGCAATACAATAGCTGAGTAATGTTTACCAGCTGCGCCGTGCTTATCATATTATACAGTGCTCCACTGGCTGAAGTAGTGAGAGTTAAAGAAGCAGGTCAAGTCTTCAAATTGTTGCTAACCTCTATATTGCTGTTTTCTCCAGGTCATTTTGAATGGACAGCTTTGTCGTTGATAAGCTAACTGAGTGGCGGCTGTCTGAGCTGATAGAGAATTTCAGAGATGAGCATTTTACTCTTTGTACCCTGACATCATCTCTCTATACCTAAACATTTTTCTTTAATAGGGCTTAAATGTGTTGGTGCAAGATTTTGTGAAAGTCACAACTTCTTCGACAGTGGGGTATGCATATCTATATAACCCTTGCAGTTAAAAGATAATTGAGGGTATACCATGGGTAATGCTGCAAAAGAACCACATTAGGTAACTAGCAAATTGGGCCACATTTAAAAAAACAAAAAAAAAAAAACAGCATCCCCTTAAAAGTTATTATTTGTTAGCTTGACAATCAAAGAGTGTCTGGTGAGTGGTTCACAATTGTCTCGACTTATTAACAATACTCATGTTGTTTTGTTTTCTGTCTTTCAGATGAAGACATAGATGAGGAGGCATTTCTTCTCATCGATGAGGACACTATCAAAAATCTTGTCCCTAAAGTTGGCCCCAGGCTTAAATTCCTGAGGCTGTTCGGAGAATTTATAAGTTCTCTCCACTAGAGCGCTAAGGGGTGTCATCACTGCTGATCAACAGGCAGATGGCGTATACATGCTTTCAGTGCAAAAGGCTAATCCCTGGTGATATCAATTCTCTCTTATCACATTTACGCACAGTTCACAATGTAAATAGTTCAACAACCTATTTTCAGTGTTGTGAAAGCAGTTGTAACAGAACATTTTCCTTCAACCGTTCTTATAGAAGGCACCTACATAGGGAACACGAAGAGAACCAGGCTCTGGCCCAGCCTGCCAATGTATTGCATCAGCTTGCTAATTTTAATGTTGATGAAGATGATAATAATGAACAAGTTGAAGGTGTACAAGCAGAGCAGTTAGATGATGATTGGGATGAATTGGAGCAAGAGGGAATTACAGACAGAGTAGCCCTTTTTCTAGCTCATCTAAGATCCAGGTCGTCCCAGACATTTACTAACATAAACTATGTGGTTAAACACACCTCAAGTTTAATTGGTGACATTGTGAACAGACTAAAAACCAAGACAATGTCACTGTTTAGTCAGTTAGGTCATGATCAGAGCCCACAGGTAGAAGAGCTCCGGCAGGAGTTTTCAGACGCTGCTGAACCTTTCAAAGGACTTGAGACAGACTATAAACAGATAAAGAATTTCACAAACTCGGGAAACTTCATTCAGCCAGTTGAAGAGGTTTTACCAGGCGTCTCTTATGTTCAGCAGAGGGATTCAGCCACTGGCAGCGTCCGACAAGTTGCTGTGGCTGATACTTATCAGCGTATTCCGCTCCAGCCTCTTTTAGTCAAGATACTGGAACGTCCTGTCATTTTACAGGCAATGATGGAATGGCAAAGGAAAAAGAGGGATGTTCTTCAGGATGTGTTTGACGGAGAATTTTGTAAATCACATCCACTCTTTTCAAAAGAGGTGTCTGATCCATTGTTGTTGTACAATGATGATTGTGAAACCGTTAATCCTCTTGGGTCCAAGACTGTAGTTCACAAGTTAGGATTTATATATTTCATCCTGAAGAGTTTGCCACCAGATCTCCTGTCCAATTTACAGTCACACTTCCTGCTAGCAGTTTATAAATCGGACGATGCAAAGACCTACGGCATTGATGCAGTGTTGCGCCCAATCGTGGAAGAATTAAAGTGTCTCGAGAAGGATGGCATCACTGTTAACACCCGTGACTTTCAAGGAGTAGTGAAATTCACAGTTGTCCAGGTAGTCGGGGACAATTTGGGTTTAAATGCTATTCTTGGGTATAGCGAGAGTTTCAGTGGACATCATGTGTGTTGGCTGTGTAGAGTGCACAGAGATGTCTTAAGAGTACAGACAGAGGAAGATCTTGCCCTTTTGCGTGATGCCAACACTCACAGGGCAGATTTGGAGACAGACAACCCTTCTAAGACAGGCCTTAAAAGGGACAGTGTCCTAAACAGCCTGTCCTTCTACCACGTGACAGACAATGTAGCTGTGGATGTAATGCATGACATTCTGGAAGGGGTAGGGGCATACGAAGTCAAGCTTGTGTTAACATTATTAACTGAGCAAAAGCACATGTCACTAGATAAGCTTAACTACCGCATTACAAGCTTTGATGATGGCTTTTCTGATGTGGGAAACAAGCCATCGTTAATAAGTAAGAGTCATCTCAAGAAAATTGACAGCCCTCTGAGACAGTCTGCAGCTCAGATGTGGTGCCTACTTCGTTTACTGCCTTTAATGATATGTGACCTGATCCCCACTGATAGCAAGGAATGGGAGCTTCTCCTACTTTTACCCATGTCCATGGAGATCATCTTCTCACCATCTGTTACTCTTGCAGCAACTCGATACCTGAGCAAAATCATTGAAGAGCACCACTCTCTTTTCTTGGAGCTCTAACCTCATTTACATCTGCGCCCAAAACATCATTTCATGCTCCATTATCCAAAGGTGTTTCAAAAAATCGGACCATTGATACACCTGTGGTCAATGCATTTTGAAGGCAAACATGGGTTCTTCAAACGTGTCAGTCATGTCACCTGCAACTTCCGAAACAACTGTAAAACAATGGCATATAGACACCAGATTATGCAGTGCTACAGTTTCATGTGTGGGTCTTTGTTAAGTCACGACACAGAAATTGGTCCTGGATATACAACATTTCTAGCCAACCTCGAAGGCTATAAAGAGATCCAAAGTGGTCTGATAGGGGTCCCACTTTTCACAGAGCTGTACGTACCGGCCAGGGTCACGGTTAAGGGTACCACTTATAGATCAGGCATGATGGTGTTTATGTCCTATGACAAAGATGGGGACCCTCAGTTTGGGCTTGTAAAAACTATTTTGGTTCTGGAGCAAATGGGCAGGTCGAGAATAAAGCTTGTTGTGCAGAAGTGGGAAACACTGGGGTTTGATAAACATCTTTTTGCACACAGTGTGATCCCCACTAAGGATTTGTTAGCTATTGATGAGGAAGAGCTACTTGATCATCACCCATTACATGCAGTCAAGTCATACAGAGAGCATGATGACACTTCTTACATCTCTCTGCGCTACAGACTTTTTTAGACTGCAGTTATGCATGTGAACAGCCACTGCCACTATTTACACTGCTTTGTTGATGTGAGAACACACCAACCAAATTAAGTAATTCTGCCACAGTGGAAGAGGATCAGTATCACGCCAATCACTCAATGAATGACATAAATATTTGGACAACTTGGAGGGGACACTACTTGGACTACTGTGATTGGGCAAATTGGACTGTAAGTAAAAGTGGGTTTGTTTGTTTTTTTGTTTTTGTTTTTTAAAACTAAACACTATGTGTCATGATTTTGGACTCCGAGTCTTTTGTGTTATGGTTCATGTATTCTGTGTCTTATGTCTCTGTCTGATGTTTTGATTTATTTCCTTGTGTCTTCAGTGTCTATGATCTTTCCATTGTGTTCTCCTTTCTTGTCTCCCCCTGTCTGTCAGCATTGTTCTCTTCATGCCTTCTTCCACTCATTAACTCACCTGTCCTCTTCCCTCCTGCCTCTTGTCCAATCTGCATTTGGGTTCACCTTTTAGTTCTTCCTTTAACCCCCCCCCCCCCCCCCCCCCCCCGTGACACTATGACACTCACCTTGATCTATGATGCACTGGACACTTAAGACAAGAGTGTACTGCTGATAAAGTAATATTTTTTTTACTTTGTGCCTGTACACAGTAGAGATGCACCGATCAGGATTTTTGGGGCCGATCACCGATCACCGAAAGCAGTATCTGCCGATCCCGATATTGCCGATCACCGATCACAGTGTCAAATCCATAAATTTTTCTATATTGTTGTCTTGTGTAACTTTCATATATTTAATTAATGATTCTTCGAACACAACATTGACATTGTATTATGAAGTATAAAAATTAGGAGATGAGAAAGTATCATGAATTGACCACCGTTTTATAGCAGGCTGAGGCAATGTCCAATATTTCGCACTCTAGAGACTCTCTTAGAGACAACTTGGACTCAGCTTACATAGAGTAACTGTAGCTTACTAGCGGGAATGCATGCAGTCAGGGTGAGAATTTTGTCATTTTAGGGGCAAGTCCATTTGGCCTTCACTTTTTTTTTCAGGGGCACCAAGGCCACATGACAGGGCACAAAGGCCACCGGGTAAAATGTGTTGATTTACATTTCAGACTGATACCATAACATCCTAATTTATAATAAGACATGGATTGTGTATTAAAACATTTTTTTATACCAAAATCAAGTTAAAGTTACATTGGAAAGTAGTTTTTGTTAAGTAGGGTTAGGGTGAGGTGATTTTTGTGACACCTCACTGAATATTAGTGTTATTGAATATTTCTCCCAATAGAAATTCCCCCAAATTATGGCAAAGCACATTTTTTCCAAACAAAAAAATGTAGAATAACCAGCAGGAGACCACTGATGTGTGGAGTGATTTTGGTGACACTACACTCTGAATAATAGGGAAGTTACTGAATTTTTTCTAGTTTCTCTTTTCGGTGTTGCACTTTGTAGACGGTCCCTGCGCCCTCGTCTCACAGCTGGCTGACCATACAGACCAGAGTTAATGTCCAGACGCTCGTTTTGATGAAAATACGGTTGTAGCTCGTTGTCTTCCTTACTACGGTAGAAAAGAGCCGTCGTTTGTGTTTTAATAAGGTTTCACTTATGAGTTATTGATCCGGGAAGTTCGAATCTGTGAATGTATTTCCAACTTTACCGGACTAAATCCTACCGCATAAGTCAGCTACGTATCATGTCAAAACCGGCTGCGCTCGCTTTCGCACCTGTACTGTAAGTTTCGTTCTTCTGTTTTGAGACGTTGCTGCTGCTGTTTGAGAGGCTTTCACTTGAGATCATCGTCATCGTAAGACTCCACCTGCGCGAACCGCGGACTCACTGAAGTTACTGTGAGTGACTACTGTGCACTCAGGTGGCTGTAATTCAGGGCAATCTCGCTAGGCTGACCGGGCCAGGGGCACAGAGGCCACTGTGGCCGTACGATGAGTTTTTTTTCACGGGGCATCAAGGCCAAAGTGCGGGGCAACGGCAGCCATGAAATTCCCTCCCTGCATGCAGTTAATGCACGTCTTTATACGTAAACGTCATCTGATCGGCCTGATGTGATCTATTTTGAGAACTCCGATCAAAACCGATAGGGGCATTATAGGCCGATTGCGATCGGTTGCCGATCGATCGGTGCATCTCTAGTACACAGGTAGCCAAACCCTTTAAATCTTAAGCTCAAAATATTATATATTTTCTTTCCTGCAGTAGGGTTCTAATGCTCCTCCAGTTGCTGCGTCACCTCAACCTTCAACTTCTAATGAGTCCAGAAGCCATGATGCTGACCCCATATGCCTCCTGGAAGAATCGGAGGCAGATCAGATGTTGGTGTTAAAAGCAGTTCCACCACTTGTAAGTGTTTCGTTTTTTTGTTTTTTTTTCTCTGTCTAAACATTGGCACTCACATAGCTAATTCTTCTGGGGGAAGGAAAATATGTTTCCTTACTACAGATCAAGTAGAATTTGATGGATGGAATGAAGCACTAAAGCATTACAAGTCTTTTTAGTACTTGTTCCCTTTTTCCTTTTGCTAATATTTGACTATGAAACTTCAGGTCAGGATATCAAATATTCCTGTTTAGATTTGTGACTTTGTCCAAAATTAGTATACCAGGGTTAAATTGGTTAAATGCAATGAATCCTCAACAACTATTTTTGTCATTTATTTTAGGATATCTGACAGGTTCTTTCTGCAGTGTCCAGTGGCAGAGAAATAATGAAGAACCTTCAAGACACTGGAGTCATCAATAGAAAACAAAGGATCACTCTGACCCAAATTCTGGTGTCTTTCTTGATTGAGAGGTTTCTGTCACTGATAATGTAAATAAATGACTTTTGGGAGCCTGTGTCACCTGGTATGTATGCCCTTTGTGACTGGCTGGCTGCAGGAATTTGCTTGGTCGACCCATGGTTTGACCCATGGTTTGTCTAACGTTCCTTTCTTCGAGGAAGCCCGCAGCCGGGTAGTGGATCACTCTTCCATTTTTCATACCTTTCTGGCTTTTGTGTACCATATTTCCTGGGAAAAAAGAACTTTCCTTATCCAAGAGGGTCATTTTTAATCTTGTTAAATATGGGATACATCTGGTATAACTTAAAGAGGCCCTACTATGCTCATTTCAGGGGCTTTTAGTATGGTATTGGACCTCAGTGGAGCACATATGAATGTTTACATCAACAAAAAACTCTGTTACTATTGCATACAAGCTGGCTGTGTATTCCTCCATTCTGGCTCTTTCCTGCTTTGCTCTCAGATCCAGTGCTTTGCTTATACCTTTGGGCTGCTGCCTCTGTTACATGCAGCAGCCCAAGGGGAGTTGGGAGAGACACCTCTGCTCACATTCAAGGAAGTTGTCACACCCAGTACATGTAATACAGAAATTGGCTTGTTTACTATTAAAAATGTCGACTTCATCCATACAACAGTACGTCTTTAATCCGGAAACTGAGCCAGACAACAAAACACACAGCCTGAAACTGAGTCTTGTAGGTCCTCTAGAATAGGTATCCAACATTTCAAACATATTCATAAGTCTGAAAACTGGAAAAGCACAACAGGTCCCCTTTAAAGCTAGGCATCAGATTATCTTACTTCCGGAAATATTTAAATATCTGGAAATTTAAATGTATAGACTGTACATGTGTACATCACTTTATTTACTGAAAGTGTTTTTACATTTACAGGCCATCCACAAAATAAATGAGGCCCTGGCGCAATCATTGGCGCAGACGTTCCCAGCCCTGAATGATGGATCAGACAGTGGCTATGCGAGTTTAATTATCTCGGTTCATATGGAAATTGATGCTGATTTAAAACTTGAGATGAAGGGGTCATACTTCTCATTTACAGCATACAAGACATAATATATTGTATGTGTGCATGTATCATTTTCTTAAATTTTGCTTTTAACCCTTATTTGTCCCAATTGTTCCTTATCTGTGCCTGATGTGTGTTGTCTCTACTGCGAAACTTTGTAAAAGATTAAAAATGACCCTCTTGGATAAGGAAAGTTCTTTTTTTCCCCAGGAAATATGGTACACAAAAGCCAGAAAGGTAATGAAAGATGGAAGAGTGATCCACTACCCAGCTGCGGGCTTCCTCGAAGGAAGGAACGTTAGACAGAGGTCAAACCGTGGGTCGACCAAGCCAGCCAGTCACAAAGGGCATACATACCAGGTGACACAGGCTCCCAAAAGTCTTTTATTTACATTATCAGTGACAGAAGGTATATGGTGTTGTAGGAGTGAAAGGATCAGATTTGTATGTTAGTCTTTGTTTGTGTCTTGAATTTAGCAGATAAAGAACAAGTGAAAATCTCTCTCTCTCTCTCTCTCGATCTCGATCTCTCGATCTCGATCTCGATCTCGAAGAAAAATCATAAACTTATTTGTAATCTCTTGTGTTTCTCTGGAGAATCAACCGTTTCAGAAGAAAGGGCCCTCCAACAGAGGGAATGGCTGAAACACAATTCAGAGCCTTTCACACAAGTGCAGTCCTACATGAAGGACAGTGTTAAGCAGAGCCAACTGGATCTGGGCTAATATCTCCAAGGACATACTGGAAATCCTCACAGAGTACCCTCATCTCACCAGTCCGGGCATGGTATGGTTCCACTGGAACATATTTCATATAGTAGCAATACCTTATTTTCAAAGGAGCGGAGATCACATTTTTTCCTTTGTTTCCCTTTTTTTTTTTCTCTTTTTTTTTCAGATTGCACAGGACTTCCAGGTGCTGCATGGTGAGGCTGCACCTAAATTATTTGAGACCTGGCTCCCCGAATATGCTGAAAAGGTCCTGTACTTGGCCAAGCAGGACAATAAACTCCCTTCACTTACTGTTGAGGACATGACACTGGGTAAGTTAAAACTAACCTTTTGTGTGTTCAAGGGTTCTGGGATTCCTTTCCTTTTGGTCACATTTGTCTGTATGTTGAGACGAAAATATCTGTTCATTTACTTATTGCTATACAGTCATTTTATTTTCCACACAGATACTGATACCTAGAATATTGTTAACCTACAGATGCCAAAGGGGAACCAGCCCTAAAACTGCTACCCACCATGGTGCCACAGGCTGTCTACAGGGTAGGGAAGAAGACTATCCGGCACTCCACTGAAGAGTCCCGGACAGCATTCATACACCAAATGCCTGTAAGTACAATGGACCAGTTTCTCAGAACCGCTCTGAGAGAGAATATTTAAGCAATATTAGTCATTTGAGCACTTCAGTGCTGCTTGCGGACCGCATCGCTGTCGTGCTCAAATGATGTTAAAGCACACCCTCTCGGGTAATATTGCCATTATACAACTAATACCAACAAAATTAAAATGTATAATCAAAATATATCCATGTTGATGGACAATTTGCTCTCAGATTTTAAAGGTTTTTGCGAGTGTGCGTCGCATTTCCATGGAAACACATGGGGTCTGACTAATAACTGAAACAAAATCAGTCACGTCAGTAGACTCATATGTGTAATCGAACATAGTCTACCACTACTGCAAATAATCCAACCCTTAGTAACGACCTAGCAACAGAAAGGATTTTCGAGTCCCAGATGATGAACTCTGAGCTGACATTTCCCGAACTAAATCAATACTGCACAGATAAACAGAAAATTCTTATTTTTATCGCCAAAGTTATAACAAAGATGTCGTTCTTTATCTTTTATATTACTAATAAAAAGTTTTCACCCAACAAAGGGAATAGGCTACCCTCTCGGCTGAAACGGGACACTTTATTCTATAAATGTGGCTTTGGCAACTAACAGGTGGTTTGTGATTTATTTTCACGAGTAATAAATAACGTTTCTAAAAAAATAATAAAATACTTAGCTCAGACTTAATTATAAAGAACAGAAGTTCCAGATTTATCACTTTATTTACCTCCATAAAATTCACAAAGAATCCTGTTTAGCTCTTGTTATAGTTACAAAATCGACATCCTGTTTAGTGCTTTTCAGATACTCCTGAAAACATCTGACAGCCCAAGACGACCAGGGCCGCTGTGGTACAGGAAGGGGGCGGAGCAGGCCAGCGACGGGGTGGCGAGAGGTCTTACATTGTGCACACACCGGGCAGGCAGTTATGTAGTCTGTGATGTCCCTTTCCATGGCAGGCCACCAAAATCTCTGCTTAGTCACAAAGAGGGTCTGTTTAACTCCTGGATGGCAAGAGAGTCGTGAAGCGTGAGCCCAGTGAATGACCTGCGAGTGGAGATGGTTAGGGACAAATAGCCGATTCGGCGGGCAGCCAGGCGGCGGTGGATTACTTACATTAGCTCGTAGAACCTGGACTTCCATTTCCCAGGAAACAGCCCCCACTACACAGGACGGAGAGAGAATAGTGCTGTCAGACTGACCGTTACTCTCGGCTGAAAACAGACGAGACAGTGCATCAGGCTGTGTGTTCTTGGAACCTGGACGGTAGGACAGGTTGAAATTGAAGCGGGTAAAAAAGAGGGCCCACCTTGCTTGGCAAGCATTGAGTCTCTTGGCCTTCTTCAGGTACTCCAGATTCTTGTGATCTGTCCACAAAAGGAAAGGGGTCTGTGCTCCCTCCAGCCAGTGCCGCCACTCCTCCTAACCCTTCACCGCCAGTAGTTCTCTGTTGACCACATCATAGTTTTTCTCCGCAAGGGAAAGCCTTTTGGAGAGAAAAGCACAGGGGTGCAAACGACCGTCTGCTGCAGACCTTTGGGACAGAACTGCTCCTGCTCCTGGCGTTCATGATCAGGCAGAGTGAGTATGGGAGCAGATGAGAAACTCCTCAAGGGTAATGAAAGCAGCGTCGACACGGGTGTTCCACTGGAAAAGAGTCTTAGGAGAGGTAAGGGTGCAGCAATAGAGCTGAAATTTCTGATGAACTTCCTATAGAAATTAGCGAAGCCCAAAAATCGCTGCACCTCCTTCCTAGAGGTGGGAACTGGCCAGTCAGCCACCGCCCTCACCTTCTCCTGATCCATTGCCACCTTGCCTTGGGAGACCTTAAAGCCGAGGAAGAAAACAGAGTCAACGTGAAATTCACACTTCTCGGCCTTGACATAGAGCTTGTGCTGGAGGAGACGCTGCAGAACCTGGGTGACATGTTGGATATGAGCCTGCTCATCGGGAGAGAAAATCAGGATATCATCCAGATAGACAAAAACAAAGTAATTCAAAAAGTCTCTAAGAATGTCATTCACCAGAGCCTGGAACACTCCAGGAGCATTAGTTAAGCCAAATGCATCACTAGATATTCATAATGCCCGCTGGGGGTGTTAAAGGCAGTCTTCCACTCATCCCCCTCCCTGATTCTGACCAAATGATAGGCGTTGCAGAGATCTAATTTGGTGAACCACTTGGCTCCCTGTAGGGACTCAAAAGCAAATGCGATCAAAGGGAGGGGGTACTTGTTCTTGATGGTGATGTCGTTCAAACCTCTGTAATCAATGCAGGGCCGTGGAGACTTATCTTTTTTGTCCACGAAGAAGAACCCCGCGCTGGCAGGGGAGGAGGAGGGACAGATAATTCCAGCAGCGAGGGAGTCATCAATGTACTTCCTCATGGCTAGGGTCTCTGGTCTGGACAGGGAGTATAACCTCCCCTTAGGTGGAGAGGTTCCTGGAAGAAGCTCAATAGCGCGATGTGGAGGAAGAGAGAGAGCTCGGGCCTTATTGAACACCTCCTTTAGCTGGTGGTAACAGGAGGGAACCTTAGAGAGATCAAGGTATTTAGCGTCCTCCGCGGGAGACAGAGCCTTGGGGGTGGGAAAACACTTTCCCTTGCACTCTTTTCCCCAAGATATCACCTGATTAGTGTTCCAGTCAATGTGTGGGTTGTGTGAGGATAGCCAGGGGTGACCCAAAATTAGGGAGTGCTGAGGAGCCTTGAAAACATGGAAACTAATCCTCTCCGTGTGGGAGTCCGGAAAGGAGAGGAGGAGTGACTGTGTGTGATGGGTGACCTTACAGATAAGTCTGCCGTCCAGTGCGAAGGCCTCAATGGATATCTGGAGCCGATATGTCTTTAGACCGAGAGAACTAACAAGAACAAAGTCCATGAAATTAGCATCAGAGCCTGAGTCAATAAACACAGGGGTTACAATAGTTTGTGGAGGAGAGGTAAGGGTGACTGAGACTGGTAGCTTAGCAGGATTGGAAATAGGCTAAGTATTGCTAGTGAGCACCTTTACCTTGCTGGGCGGTGCGGAGCCTCTCCGAGGGCAGGTGGCGATATAATGTCCGCTCAGTCCACAGTAAAGGCACCTCCCCTCCACCATGCCGTGCTATCGTTCCTCAAGAGAGAGACGGGTGCGCCCCAACTGCATGGGCTCCTCCGTTGGTGTTGCGCCAGACCTGGGAGGAGGTGAGTGGCACCGTGAAGAAGACGGGGACCGTCCACCGGAGTACTGGCGTCTCTGCCGGCGGGGCGGAGAACATGCCGACTTGCCGCGACCCCGTTCTCTTTCAAACAAACGCTTGTCTATCTTGATGGTCAAGGCGATGAGGGCATCCAGGCCATCAGGCAAATCGAGAGGAGTGAGTTGATCCTTGAGGGGTTCAGATAGGCCTTCGATGAATGTGTCGAACAGAGCCTCCGGATTCCAGCCGCTCTCCGCCGCGAGGGTCCGGAACTCGATGGCATAATCGGAGACCCGGCGTCCCCCCTGCAGTAGTCAACTGGAATATCTGGGTGAAAGACTTGGTGAACCGGGCCACAGAGTCGCAGATGGCTGTCTTCCAGCTCCATTCCGCTGTGGCCCAGGCCTCGGCCCGACCCATCAGGTGGGAAATAATATACGCCACTTTGGCTCGCTCAGAGGGAAAAGCAGCCGCCTGGAGCTCGAAGTGGAGTTCACATTGTGTGAGGAAAGCGGTGCAATCCCCTGAGTCTCCGGAAAAAACGGCAGGCTTGGAGAGGTGAAGAGGAACGGGAGGAGGCAGAGGAGCGGTGGGTCCTGGAGAAGAAGCCTCGGCACTGCTGGGAGGAGGTGTCTTCTGTACCTGCTCCACAAACATGGCGAATTGTGCTCCCATTGAGCTCATTTCTCCTGCCTATCAGCGAGCCCATGCATCTCCCGGGTCAAAGCGGCAATGTGGTTGTCTTGGCTCTGGATCCTCTGTGCGTGCGCCTGGAAACAAGGTTTCATTATGAGTTATTGATCCGGGAAGTTTGAATCTGTGAATATATTTCCAACTTTACCGGACTAAATCCTACCACATAAGTCAGTTACGTATCATGTCAAAACCAGCTGTGCTGTAAGTGTCGTTTTTCAGTTTTGAGACGCTGCTGCTGTTGTTTGAGAGGCTTTCACGTGAAATCATCGTGATGATGAGATTCCCTGTGCGCACCGCAAACTCAGTGAAGTTACTATAAGTGAGTACTGTGCACTCGGGGGGCTGTAATTCACGATAAGAACATTACGCTGTCCGGGCCAGGGGCACAAAGGCCACTGTGGCCGTACGATGATGGCCATGAAATTCCCACGCTGCTGCCCAGGGAGCGAGAACAGTGGAGCGGCTCTGACTGACATGATTGCCTCATGCATCACCGGCCAAACTGGCTGGTAAGTTTTTATTAATACCCGCCAAAATGATTTTTAACCCGCATTTGGCGGGTTGGCGGGTGTTAATTTAGAACCCTGGTTACAATGGCAGAGAAAATGCAGCCAGCGTT
Source organism: Sparus aurata (assembly GCF_900880675.1). NCBI lineage: Eukaryota > Metazoa > Chordata > Actinopteri > Spariformes > Sparidae > Sparus > Sparus aurata. The sequence continues at coordinate 976,041 of NC_044198.1, forward strand.
ACTTATAACAGCTCACCCCGCTAGTGATGGGAACGGCAGTCCCTTTTACTGTACTGAATCTCTAGAATCCGTTCATTAAAATGATTCGTTCAAAAGATTTGTTCACCGAATCGTTCAATGCTCTCCAACTCCCTGAACTGATAAGCAGCCAATCGATCCGTCATTCAGTTCATTAATCAGCCCTGAGGTTCCCGTTCACTTACTGAGGGACGGTGCGTTCACGGACTATAGTACACAATCGTTAGCAGGAGACGCAGCGCTGCTTTGAGTGGTATACATGCACTAAAATTATTACACGGTGAAAGTGTCCTCTGTGCACAGTAAAATCACTTAACATGATGCTACACGAATGTTAGCAACACAGCGCTAATTTTAGCAGTACGGTTACTGGACGTGAATCAACTCCTCTGCCCTGTATGAGTGGGTGAGTGACACAGCGCCACTTTCAGCACAGAACGTGAACGAGAATCACGTCCTCACCGACAGTTCTCTGTATGCAGTAGGTTCACGAATCATGAACGAATCACAGCGCGAACGTGAATTACGTCCTCACAGTTCTCTGTGTGAGTCGCAGCAGTTCCACTCCCGGCCAGCATGCTCGCGGCTGAGCTCAACTGAACTGAGAAAGGAACAAGAAAAGTGATTTTGTTCACTTAAAAGATTTGTTCGTTTGAACGACACAACAATACACCCCGCTAAAAAGGCAAGGAAAAAAAAGTCTGAGGCAGGAAAGGCTGCGACGAAAAAGGCTCTGGATAAAGAAAGAAGTCGGACCAAGTCAACATCGGTGTGGCGTTTGAGCGGTGGAGACAACTGGGGCATGTGAAGGGCTTGAAAAGTGATGCAGAGGTTGCTCTCTTTCTGTTGGACAGGTAATTATTTGTTTTGTTTCAGGGGGATTTGTTATTTTCATGAAATATGTGAGGTTTGCCAACTTGGCTACGTTTGTAGCTCGTATTAGCCTAATGCTAACGTTAGCTTTTTTGTGTGTTGTTTTTAGCCATGAGAATGGCTAATGAGTCGGCCCAATTTCCACTGGATAGGGGTCTGCTGCGTTGCGGCTCTGATCTGGTTTTGCTCCGCCTTTCGGCATTCCCCACAGGTTGCGGTTTGTGTCCCCAACGGCGCATTATGGTAGACAGCTGGCCTCACGATGTCTGCTAGTGTCAACACGGAGTGTTTTATTTTGAAAAGTAACCGGATGTAGTTTGTTATTTTGGCGCTTGACTTCCTGTCTGCTCCGTGCTAAATTCAGCTGACTCAGAGTTAACTCATAATTCAACTCAGAGTTAACATACTCAGAGTCGACTAACTCAAATCAGCTGTTCTGGAACTGAAAACTCAGAGTTTCACTTCACAGGGTAAGTCAACTCAGAGTTCAGGTTTTGACTCAGAGTTTGTTAAACTTGCTTCCTGAAACAGGCCCCTGGTGGCTGAGAGCCGAGTTGGATGACAACAGCATCAATGAACAGCTTCAGTTTGTAATGCGCCACATTTAATAGTCGGTAACGGTAACGGCGTTGTAACGATGGAACTAGTAATTAGTTAGATTACCTGTTACTGAAAAAAAGTAACGCCGTTTATTCTAACGCTGTTTTTACCAACACTGCCTACAGTTCATTGCAATGTGACATTGTAGTTTTTCCAATTCCTAACTTAAATAAAACAATATACAATAATGTATTCTGATTGTGTCAAACATTTTACAATTACATTATTTGACTTATCTAGGCCATAAATAATATCCAACCATATCACGGTACAACAATATGAAGTTTGAGCTAAAGAGGGAATCAAAATGCTTTTTAACATTGTAGTCTTTAGGTCCATCTACCTTGTCTAGTCTAGTCTTTAGGTGTCTTTAGGTGTGAGACTGTAAGGCTTACAGCCTTACAGTCTCACACCCTGGTACGCGGGATGACTGTGAACCTGTCACAGTACATATGACTGAAGCATGTTGGGGTTCAGTTTCCGTTTATTCACGTGGTGTGTTCAGATATAACTGGTACAAACTAAGAATATCCACAGTTAGATTCTTTTGTTCCCCCATGCATCAACCAAAGGTGGAGGTGTAGCAAGGCAAAGTTTTGTTTTCATTTGTTGCAATGAAGATGCTATTATTTGCATAGTGGCGTGATGGATAAATGAATGTCCTCCAATAGTTGGAGCTAGAATAGCTTGTAGATAGAAATGTGTCTGTCAGGTTCCACAAAATGGCAGGCATAACCCAATAGCACGATACAGAAAACAGTTCAGGTGCAGAAACAGGGTTTAATACAAAGCAAAGGTCAAACCAGGGGTCCGTTTCATAAAGCAGGTTTAGTGAAAACTCTGAGTCTGTTAACCCTGAAATGAGGGAAACTGAGTTTTCCGTTTCACAAAGGGAGGTAACTCAAACCAGAGAAAGAGGGGTAACTCTAGCCTGTTTCACAGAGAGAGGTAACTTAAGCTCTCGGTCAGTTACACTGGCAACATACTCTATGAACCTAACCTGGTCAGGACCAGGTTTTTCTCAACAAACCACGAGTTTCTCTCTGTCTCCGCCCTCTTTCAGCCACACACGGTATTTGATTTCCTCATTCATTCAGTCAGCAGGCAAGTTTTGGCGTAGTACAGTACTGTTTTTTTGAGAAAATCATTGCAAAAATCAGTCAGTAGGCCTACATTAGAAGTTATATTAGGTGGCGACTATTTTGAGCAAGGCAACTGTATGCAGAGCGGTCAGAAAAGTGCCCCTCTTTATAATTTTCTTATCACGGGCCACCACCCATTTTACGGGCATCTGCTTTCTTTCTGTTGGCTGAGTAGAAGTAGTCTGTGTTAGTTTAAATAGGCTTAATTATTTAACAGAACATGATGTAGATGAGAAGACATTTATGTGTGTGAAAATAGCATTATGTTGGGGATAAAACAACTGTACAGTCAAACAGCCACTTAATATTTACTTTACAATGTAAAACATGATCAAAATGAGGTACCCCCATGAGATTATGCTGAGGTCTAATGTTTTTATGTTTCATTTTAAGTTGCTGCCAAGTGCGCTTCTCCCCCGCAGGATTGCACCTAAATGAAATAAATGAATAGGCTACCACTCAAGCAGTTTCCCCCTGTAATATTATTGTGATTGCAAAGGACTGCATTTAAACTTACTGACCCGAGCACTAATGTTCTCCCACGCCGTCTCCCTCTCTTTTGCTGCTGCAGCGGTGTTACACATCCTTCTAAAAACGCAAACTAACCGTTTGAGCACATTAATATTTCTAATTTCAGTGGGGTGAAAAACGTAGCCCTCCTCTTCCCCGCAAAAGGGAAAGTTCAAAGTCCAAAAAGGCAGGTCAGAACATGAACAGGCAGGATCAGAGTCAGAATGACAGAAAGCTGGAGAGCTAGGCAAACACATTAGACAATCTGGCAAAGAACTGAGAGAAAAGGATGCATACAAATACTAAGGGGCTGATTAGATGATGAGGAGCAGGTGAGTATGGGGGTGGGGCAGGCCAGGTGAATCAAACCACCAGGTAATGCAGAGCAGGAGGGAGTGGCAGAGTCTGAAATGACATGAGAGTTAGTGTGGCAAAACAGGAAACAGACAAATGAAAAACTAAAGCCTGGCTGAAGTTGTGACCGTGTCAGACTGTAAACAGCAAATCTGAGGCAGTAGCTATTTTTACAATAAATTTAAGGGATCTGTAAGAATCAGAATTCCTTTATCAGTCCCACAAACTGGGAAATGTGTGTGTCACAGGAGTCAAAGGACAGTTCATTAAGTAAGTGTCAGAGGTCCACCACACCTTTCATGTATAGTATAATCACTTCCTGCCATAATACTTTTTATCGTGGATCAACTCCATTTCACAAGAATGGTGGGAAATTATCAGTGTCAATAAAACAAAGTCATAGTGAAGATAATTTCCTGCTCCTGTCTAAATTGAATACATCTTCAACTTAGCATTAGCACCAAATAAAACCAGATCATTTGAATGTTCAGGGTTATAAACCTCCTCTCAGACTCAGATCAAAAAAATAACGAGAGATTTATAAAAAAGATGAGAAAAAACAAAGAAAAAAGGAGAGAGGAAAGCTCGGAAAGAAGACAGAAAGGGGATGCAGTAGCAGAGGATATATGATGAGGAGGAAGCTGAAATAATTTGCCTGTCACAATTCATTAGGGCAGAACTACTAACACACACAGACAGACACACACACACACAATGGTTTTAATTTCAGAATCTCATTTCAGATCTGATTAATTACTCTCTCACGCTTGACGAAGGAAATCAGCAGCAAAACCGAAGGGATTAACACACACTAACACACACTAACACACACACAGATGTTAAATGAATTATTCATCCAGCTTGCCTGTTTTTGTTTTTGGTTTAAATGGAAAATGCAACACAACAGCAACACAATTATATCAGCAAAACCATTGGACATAAAGTGTTTGTCTCTGTCTCTCTCTCTGTCTTACTCTGTGTGTGTGTGTGTGTGTGTGTGTGTGTGCGCGCGCGCTACACTGAGCTAATCAAATAGATCTGAAGAATAAAATGAAATCTAAAGCAGCAGATTTTGATACTGACAAAACCAACAACAAGCATTACAGTTTTTCTTGATTGCTTTGATGCAGCAGTCAACTCAAACTCGACATTTTTAAAACAGTTAACACACAGGCCGAAACAGTGGCACTCATGGTCAAAATGACTCATTTTGTTTGCAAAAGGCTCTAACTGTGCCAAAACATTTAAAATATGCAACAAAAGCAAGCAAGCTCTTCCAATCAACCATTACACTGTGGACAACAAAATACAAAATGCAGCACTCAGTGCGAATCCGTGCACCATTGCTTGTCATTGTAGCCTATTACTATTATGTAGCCTTCATGCCAGTGCCATTTGTTGTCAAATGTGCCTTCTTGCAAAGAATTGGATCCAGAATCAGAAATGCTTTGATGCAAATTTTTATTGATTCCATTGATTCTTTTTTTCAATTTGTGGCTGAAAACTGAAATACTGTAAATATTACACAAAAAAATGTAAACCAAATCAAAATATAGCAGAGTATACGAAATTAAGAAAATAAAAATAAAATCTATTACAGTAAAGTATAAAAATCTATTACTGTAGAGTATAAGAAATAGCCACTATTGATACTCAGTCTCTTCCGTCTTGGCGATGGGGCCACATGGACTCATCCACATCACATTCAATATCCTCTCTTGCAATGCACCAAGGGAAAAATCTTCTTGCATGCCTTATCCAACCTTGACATTCCTCTGCACCCATTTTGTGGGCAGCAGCAGTCATTGCATTCAGCAAGGGCATCTGCTCATAGGGACTGTATATAAGGCTTTTATTTTGAAGTGCGTTACCCTCCTGCTAACAGCACAGTTTGCAGGAGCTAGAAAGAACGACTGCTGGCAGACCTGCTAACTAAGTTTCCTTTGTTTTCCCCTTTGAGAGTTCATATTCCTGTAATATCGTTTACCTGAGACTTGCCTGTGTTTTTTGACGTGTGGTGTGGAGGTGTACTTGTGCTGAGGCTCCGGGTTGAAGTGAATGAAGAAAGTGAGTATTGTTCATAAACTGGTATTTAATTGCCTTGTTAACTCGTTAAACGTGTCGGCAGTGACGTGTGTGCTCTAGTTGTGTCAGTGTTCCTCACCTTGTCAAAGGGACAGTGTGATATCCTTCAGTTGTAAAGTTGTTCATGCTCAGTTGGTTTATAAATGTTGTTCTTGTTCTGATCCTTAATTGCTCGTTGAGAGCGGACATGTGCGCTGTCTGTGAGCGCTTGTCCTGTGTCCCTCCTTTAGCCAGCAGAGGGCAGTGTAGACCCATGCACCACATATTTGTCTCAATATGTATGTATTTGATCATTTGTGTATAAATTTATGTTTGTTTTTCATGTGAAATGCATGCAAGAAATTAACAAGGTGGAGATAACATTGTTTATTCCTTTTGTTATTATTTCAGAAATGTGTACCCTCTGAGTGTCGGATAAAGCCCCACCACCTAGATGAGACTCTGGTCTTCCTTCCTTCTAGTGTCCTGACCAACACGTTTTGGATGTTGTATCACCTCACAGAATCAGCCTTAGTGCATTACCTCCCTAACAGGGACAGTGATCATTAACCTCCCACCTCCAAGCACTGAAGAACTTCTCTATGGGATTAAAAAATGGGGAATATGCTGGAAGGAACTGCATCATCATTTGAGGATGTACTGCAAACCACTCATTGACAAGGCGAGAGTGGTGGAATGCCACATTGTCCCAGATAATAGGCGACTTCAAGATCACTGCGCAGTGCTGCCTAAATTGTGATGCATGGCGGCTGCAGAGCAGTTGCCTAGTTGCTCTCCAGGTACTGCGCAACCCTATACCCACCTTCATGACGTCAGGACTTTGCCCTAGTTGGCTCTCATCTACGCTGACGTATATGACGTGTGTTTCGATGAATTTCCATATCTATAGGCGCCTCTTTTCTACTCAAGTATCACATACTTTCAGATAAGTAGCAGCCGTGTGGCCGCACCTATGGAATAGTCAACATGACTAAACCTATAAAATCCTTCATGTAACGCAACAACCCTGAAAGGTGTCGTCAATAAATTGCTCAGTTCTGTCACCCTACTTGTGGTGATGATGGAGAAGTGGTTAATTGCTGTGTTCAGTGTTATCTGTACTTTCCACTCTTATCAACCCTTTCTGTTCCTGTCACATTAACAATACAAAGAATTACCCTGAGCTATTCTGCGTGTGATGAGATGGCGCAGCGGGACAAGGCATCTGATCCAGTAATTTTTTTTCTGATTATTGTATTACATTCATTCAGTGAAATGTATTTCATTTATCGTGAATAATGTTGCTATAAGAAAATACATCATCTTATGTGTGACAGAAATACACATACACATGTATGTATGTATGTATGTATGTGTATATATCTATCTATCTATCTGTCTTTCTGTATATATATATATATATATATATATATATATATATATATATATATATATATATATATATATATATATATATATATATATATATATATATATATATATATATATATATAGCGAGTTCATATTCTGGTGTTTGTGAATGGCGCGTTCTTACAGTTTAACTTTGTTCAAGACAGAGCCGGATTTCCATCGAGCTTACCAGGTGAAAACCGGCACCTTGAACAGGCCTTAATATGGAGCGAAAAAACACCCAGTCTGGCTAAAAAAGACGCTGGACGAGAGGTTTGTGCAACTCGCTTTACTTTCGATCAAAACTAAACTTAACTATTTCAGACAGAAACAGCTGCATACCAAACATGCAGTGAGGCATTACCAAACGAATACAGATTAATTCGTACTGAACGGACATAACACTAGCCGGACGTAACACATTAGACAGAGCATCAAGCCGCCAATTTGCCCGTCCTTTTGGCGGCTCGGTCTGCAGTTTTAGACAGAGCGTGGCAAATTGGGGGTCTGTTTTGGTCCGCCGATTTTCCGCCTCGGGGGGTACACTTTTTTCCGCCTCGCCTGCTATCTAAAAATGAGGCGGAAATGTGCCGGCCTCTGAGTGAGGTGGGCGGAGGTGTCAATGACCTGCACTGTTGTGCGACCCACAGCCGGGGAGTTTTAAAACCAAGAAACAGCTGATCACAGCAGTCAGTCACTACTTTCAAATTAAAAGCCCCCCGCAAAGAACCCAGTTCTAAACTCCAATGGGGTGCAATGTAAAAGCTCTTATTTTGAAGACAAATTCTATGTCACCGTTCCCAGCCCAACTTCGAGCTTCACATCATGTCACATGTTTACGCGTACCTCAGAGGCGGCTTTTGGAAAAGGAGGAATATTATGCCTCGGTTTTAGAAAGACAGGCCGGCACATTGCCGTCCTTACCTTGGAGCAAATGTGCCGCCTTTTTATATCTGAAAAGGGCTACTGGCAACACCAGCCACCACAGAGTCGCACCGCGCATGCGTCATCAACATGTGAAGCATGGCGGCAAAAACAAATGAAGGCAGCAGCACTACCTCAGACTCTGCCGCCACCATTAATACAGCATCTTCGTATGATTACTTAAAACAATTTAATGAGAAGGTCAGTGATGATCCAGGTGGGAAAAATCTGACCCTTTTGTGTAAACTTTGCCCACCGGGCAAGAAGCAACTCCGTACATCAACAACGTCAACAGCAAGCCTGAAACAGCACATTGAACTAAAGCACCAGGCCAGCCTTTCAAGGTATGTGCGAGTAAATAAAAAATCAAAAGACACTGCAGCCAAAACAGATCCTCTACCACCCATATCACATTAACGGTGTACAGTAGCGGCTTCGCTGTCGTCATCTCTCAGCCGCAGCTGGACAACCTGGTTTTGCAGAATATTGTGGGAGAGCTGCAGTTTCAGTGTTAAAACTGATAAATAGCTGTCTGTGGTTCTATATGGGCTGTGGCAATCATTTAGAAAAATAATAGCTTGCAGCAACATATAAAAAAAAAAAAAGAACTATGAACTAGTTCATTTTTGGAACTGTGAACTTAGTTCAAAATTTTGAATTATGAACTATGAACTGAACTAATTCATTTTAAAATGTGTGAACTGAACTTTGAACTAGTTCATGTAGAAAGTGAACTTTCCCAACACCGACTCAATGTTTGTCAATATGCTCGAGTTACTCAGCCTACTAGATTGTTCACCATCACTTCACTCCTCAAAACGGGCTAACGAAACAGTGCCCCCTCCAGGAGCTGCAGTTGCTGGAGCCGGCTCCCCTTTCCCCTCAGTGACATCTCTGGAAAGGAAAGGCTTGAGCATGTTCAAGTGGCACAACCACATTTTGCCTCTACGTTCAGGTGTAAAGATTATATAGTCTGTGGGTGACACCTGACTACCTCGTTTAATAGTGCTTTGAGATAGCTGATTACTGTGATCTATGAAGTATCTCAAGGGTGCCCCAAATTGAATTTAAGACTTTCATAGACCCTATACAGCCTATACACTGTAGCGATATGAATCTATCAATGCTAAATTGTCATGAAATTTAAACCCAAAATGGTAAAACAACAGATCATTCTTGTAGCAAACATCATTCCAACTATAAATATAAAATATATTTTAATGTTTATATTTTTAAGCCTTTAAGTGCCGTATTTGTTTTGATGCCAAAATTCACACTGTGATTATGAACACAGCACTATGAAAAAATAAAAAGTGTAGAAAAAGCAATGAGCACTGTCTGTCATTTATATCTTGCATATTTTGTGACTTACAGGTTTTGCTCTCCTCCACATGCTCTCATGGCACGGTTTCCTCCCCTGTCCCTGGCACCAATCGGCCATTTTGACACTGCCTTTTATGTTCTGTCTTTCTTGTTATGTCTTTGGTGAGGGAATTTCTTTTCAAACTCCCTGTAAGTGACATCCAGAAAAAGCAGAGAGGGAGAAGTGGAGCATTAATCACAAAGTGTATTATTTAGATGTTACATATGGTGAAATAAATATCTAAAAATAATGTTTGTCATTTCTCTGTCATGGTATTCGGCATGGGTCTACACCAACTAATAAGCCAGATGAATATTCGACTGGCCCTCTCTCTCCCATGCACTCTGCACAACACAGAGGCTGATAGATCGATAGATAGATAGATAGATAGATAGATAGATAGATAGATAGATAGATAGATAGAATTACTTTAATGTAAAGTTATCTACCAGTGCCCTGTACTCCTCCTCCTGTCCCTCACTTATACACCCAACAACAGGCGAGTCGTCAGAAAACTTTTGCAGGTGACACGACCAGGGGTTGTACTGAAAGTCAGTGGTGTATAAGGTGAACAGGAAAGGAGACAGCACAGTCCCCTGTGGAGCTCCTGTATCACTAACCACCGCATCAGACAGAACACTGCCCATACGGACAAACTGTGGCCTGCCTGTCAGGTAGTCAGTAATCCAGGAGATCATTGTGTCGTCTACACCCATCACCCGCAGCTTCTCCCCCAGTAGCAGTGGCTGAATGGTGTTAAAAGCACTAGAGAAATCAAAGAATGTGATTCTCACAGTGCCTCCTCCACCATCCAGGTGCGAATGGGCTCGTTGCAGCAGGTAGATGACAGCGTCATCAACTCCCAATTGGGGCTGGTAAGCAAATTTCAGAGGGTCTAGCAGGGCTCTCACCTGCGGCCTCAGGTTGGCCAAAACCAGTCTCTCCAGCACCTTCATGACGTAAGATGTGAGGGCCACTGGTCGATAGTCATTGAGGTCTGATGGTGTTGACTTCTTTGGAACAGGAACCAGGCAGGAAATCTTCCAAAGCACCGGTATTCTCTCCTGACCCAGGCTCAGGTTGTAGAGGTGTTGTAGGACAGGAGACAGCTGGCTGGCACATGTCTTCAGGATCCTGGGGCTGATACCGTCAGGGCCTGCAGCCTTCTGCTGGTGGAGTCTCTCCAGCTGTCTCCTAACCTGGCCTGCAGTCACAGTCATGCGGGGGAGGCTGCTGGTGGAGGAGGAGGAGGAGGAGGAGGAGGTGGAGGAGGAAGAGGTGGAGGAGGAGGAGGAGGTGGAGGAGGAAGAGGTGGAGGAGGAGGAGCAGGTGGAGGAGGAGGAGGAGGAGGAGGAGAGGTGCTACACAGGAGAGCTCACATCAGAGGAGTGAGGGAGGAGGGGGGGAAGCATTTGGGGCAGTGAGGGTGTGTGGGGGTCTGGAGGTGTCAGGGAGACGACAGAAGGCTGTGAGCTGAACCTATTGAAGAATCTGTTCAGCTTGTTTGCCCTCTCTAGGCTGTCCGATGACTGTCTGCCGCTCACCTTACACCCAGTGATCTGCTTCATACCAGTCCACACATCCCTCACATTGTTCTGCTGGAGTTTGGCCTCCAGCTTCGTCCTGTAGGCGTCTTTACAGGCCCTCAGCATATCCCTGAGTTCATGCTGCACTCTCCTCAGTTCTTCCCTGTCTCCAGACCTGAACGCCCTCTTCTTCTTGTTAAGAAGAGCTTTCAGGTCATTGGTGATCCACGGCTTATTATTAGGGAAGCAGCGTACAGTCCGGGTTGGCATGGTGGTGTGTTCACAGAACCTGATGTATTCTGTGATGCAGTCGGTCATGCTGTCAAGATCCTCTCCATGTGGCTCAACAAGTGCATCCCAGTCTGTCGACTCAAAGCAGTCCTGTAGTGCGTCAGCAGCCTCCTGAGTCCACCTCCTCACGCTCCTAGTGTGGACAGGCTGCCGCTGAACAAGGGGGATATACTTAGGGGTCAGCAGAACCAGGTTGTGGTCAGATCTTCCAAGAGGGGGGAGGGCTGTGGGACTGTATGCATCCTTAGCATTTGCATACAACAGATCCAGTGTGTTACAGTCTCTGGTGGGGCAGTCAACATACTGGTGAAATGTTGGGAGGGTTTTGTCCAGTGAGACATGATTAAAATCCCCAGTGATGACAATAAATGCGTTAGGATGCTGCGTCTGTATCTGGGCAACAGCGGAGTGGATGACGTCACAGGCCAGCGCTGCATCAGCTGAAGGAGGAACGTACACACCGATAATGATGGCAGACGTGAATTCCCGGGGCAAATAATAAGGCCTCATCCCCACAGTCAAAAGTTCAATGTCCGGGGTACAGAGACGTTTCTTCACGTGAACATGTCCGGGATTACACCACCTCTCACTCACGTACAGTGCAACCCCTCCTCCTTTCTTCTTTCAGCTGCTTGACACATCCCTGTCCGCCCGAACAGTGCTGAAGCCGGGAATCGCCACGCTGTGGTCCGGGATGTGCGAGTGAAGCCATGTCTCCGTGAAACACAACACACTGCACTCACGATATTCCCTATGAGCCTTTATCAGCGCGGCGAGCTCGTCCGTCTTGTTCCCCAGAGACCTCAAGTTTCCCATGACGATCGCCGGTACAGCCGGTCTGTGTCTGCTCCTCCTCACCCTCCACCTCACCCCAGCTCTGCAGCCACGGCGTCTCCTCCGCAGCTCCTTCAGGACCTCAGGCCTGGCTCCTGGTAGCAGTGCAGGTTTACACAGCGCAATGAGCTGGTCGCGTGTGTAAACAATGCGCTCAGTGATGCGCTCCTGACCCTCCGTTGATAGGGTTAGCAAAAACATCACAAAAAAGTGCCGCAAAAGTGCCACAAAAGTTCAAAAAAGGAAAGTGTCCATCCTCTCACGCTCACCGGAGAAGAGTTGTCATAACTCACAACAAAAATCTAAACAGAAATACAAAAAACTACTAAAAAAAACTACGAAGGGCTTGGAAACCCACAGGAGCTGCTGCAACAGGCTGCCACCTAGTACGGCGCCATGGTAACATATGATGCTTAGTGGCGTGGCGTTTAAAAAACAAAATCAGTAAAACAAGGAAATGGGTCCGTTTCTCCATTTGAAACCATAATGGGAAAACCGAAAATGAAAAAATGAGAGACAGCAACCACGTAAATATTGAGGCGTGTCTGCACCTTCATTCAAATGGTAATACATTTTGCATTATAGTGGCTGAAATACCAAAACATTTTGATGACACCGTAATTGTCAATAATATAACAATATTATAACAATTACATTTTTGGCCCAGTTGGAACCCATCTAGTTCCCATATGTGCTGGCCAACTGGGATGCCCATCTCTCGCCCATGATTATTCTTCTGGGATGCCCATGTGGGGCCCAACATCACTTCAAAGCCCACTCTGAGCCCATGGCCCATGTAACCCAAGTAAATCTCATGTGGGCCCCACTTTGATGTGTTGGCTGGGTGGGAGACAAAATCCAACACATTCATCTTTTCAGACTCCATAAATTTTTCCGTTAGCACCTTTAACGGACCACTCACATTGTGCCCGGACACCAACTCAGCTGGGCTGAAACTAAGCGATTCCATTTTAAGGTCTGGTACCACCTCTCAAGTGCACTGGACACAGCATGCGAGATGCCTAATGATTACAGAGTCTGCTTAGACAGGTTGAAAGAAAATTAGTCCCTTGGTCAGTTTGCACTACTTCGGGCAAACCAAAAGTGGTTAAAAACTTAGTCAAAGCATGTGCGACAGCTGGATTTTCCTTAGAGGAATGGCCTCCAGAAAACGGGTGGCAACACACATTAAAGTCGACATAAATTAATTACCCGCCTTTGTACGGGGCTACCGACCCACACAGTCCACAATCAAGTGTTCGAAGGGCTCACCAGAAGCTGGAATAGGGTGCAGAGGGGCTGGAGGAACTACCTGATTCGGTTTTCCAACAATTTGACAGGTGCGGCGAGTTTTACAGTAACGCGCTACCTCCGCCTTCATACCCGGCCAGAAGAAATGTTCAAGGATGCGATTATATGTTTTAGTGACCAACAAATAACCAGACCACAAGTCTTCAGGTGCCAACTCTATCACATGACTTCTACACTCCAGAGGAACGACAATTTGATACACCGTGCTCCAGTCCTCATCACACGGCAATGAGTCTGCAGATGCAGGTACTCTGGTTTTGGGCTCCTGGGGCGCACAATCCACCATCTCACAACCACTTCTGGCAATGGAAAAACTTTACCCCCAGCCACGTCAGTCCCCATGATGAGTTCGACCCTGTCCACTGGAAAACAAGCACGTGCTGCTACTGGGAAGAAACCAGTTATCAACTGTTAGGATTCACACTTTTCATTATGCACATTCTTCATTACCCACACTTTTTCATTAACAACCACCACACCATTGTTGACTGCTCAGAAGTGACCCTATGACCCCTGTCCTGCTAAATGGTATGCATTTATATATCCCAGTCATCTTATGTCTGCCCCATGCATAGTCTGTGCCTAACACTGCCATGCATCGCTCATCGCCCACTGAAGTGAGATGTCTGCCCCACTGTAACTATTAACTATTACTTTTCCCATCTTATTGCACATTATTAACAGAGCTGTACATATCCTGTTGACAAATGAGACAGGTCAGAAGCGTTAGGCCTTTTTATGAGGGACTAATACATAGGAGAGCAAAGCCAGAATATGAGAAAGCACCCACCACCCTTTTACTTTCCCACATTTCACCGCGGAAGCCTCAAGGCCAGCGATAACGCCTTACACTCTCAACCCTAACTTAAACAAGAGCAGAAAGACAGGACAGGGACTCTTTTTTCCTCCAACAGGTTGATGTCTCTGAGGGATCAATTTCTGTGCCGCGGAACCGGGACCAGATCGCGTACCCCAATGGGAGGGCTATCTCCCCACCTTTTTACCTGGTTGACCAATACAAGCTATTCAACTTATCTATTTGCTTAACCAATGACAATTCACACATCTGTGTTAGCTGAAAACATATAAAACATTGTACACTGAAATTGTGCATCTTTCTCTGGGTGATTGGTTACAGTTAACAGCGTTGCTGCTTAGGGCTCTACTGCCTGTGATTTTTCAAATAGAGAAGGTCCTTGATATCAAGCCTATGCTTAATGATACAATTCTTCTTAATAAAGTTAACAGTACCTCGTAGTCTGTCTTCTCTATTTTCAAATCTCAAATCTCAAACAAATGAACACGCCTCACACAACTTGCACTGAATGTGAACTATGTGGAGGGGTGCTGGTACAAACCCCATCTCAATTCCTGTCACCACCGCACTTTCATCACAGGCCGACTCCGCACCCAACAGCAGCACCCTTGAGAGAATGAGGGACTGTGAACAAGCAGTGTCTTGCAGCACAGTGACAGGACGCTGGTCCTCGACTCATCCTGTGAGGGAAACGTAAGCTTGAAAAATTAATGGCTTGATACACTCATCAGGCCCACCTGAAGCATTTGGCAGCTCCACCATGGAGGTGGCTTTAATGAGCCCAACACCTTTGGGCTGCTTCAACACTGACGCCTACTGCTTACTCTTCAGGGACTGACAGTCAGCCACCACATGACCAGGATATGGCAAAAAAGGCTTACAGCTTCTCTGAATTACCAGCCAACTGCGGCACAGAGGTCCGAGTCACTGGCCCTTCAGTTGGGGTTTTAAGAGTGGCACCAGGGATAGACTGTTCACGTTTTACAAACACCAGTTTATGCGTGAGGCAAACTCATTGGCCAAATACCTAGCCTGTTGTAGAGTGGCCACCTTTTGCTTATTTATATAGGCGAATACGGTCTGGCAAACAGTTCTTGAACTCTTCTAACAACATAAGCTCGCGCACAGACTTAAGATCACCAGCTTTACATGCAGAACACCAGCGGTCAAACAAAAGCACCTTCTCCCTCACGATATCAGCGTGCGTTTGGCTGGATGTTTTTCTGAGGTTTTGAAGCCTCTGCTGATACGCCTCAGGCACGAGCTCTAATCGCACTCTTCACTTTATCATAGCTGAGACCATCCTCCATGGACAGAGAAGAACAAGCCTGCTGAGCCTTGCCGGTTAATTTACACCGGAGTAAAATGGCCCACACATTCTTCGGCCAGCGTAAAGCAACTGCAAGACGCTCAAACATACCTAAGTAGGACTCAACCTCGCTCTCACAATATGGGGGGAATAAAAAAATATTCCTACTTATATCAAAGGTGTTATCAGATGAGCGGACGCTGCTAGGAAGGCTGACCGCTTTCTTCTGCAGTTCCAGCTGGCGCATCTTAACAGCAGTCTAAGCCTCCAACCTTTTGAGCTCCAACTCCCTCCGGAGCTGAAACTCCCATTCTCCCCTCCTCTCCTCCTGCAGATGAGCTATCCGGAGCTTTAACTGAGTATCTACCTTTGAACCTGGAGGCGACTCACCCAAGAGTGGTTCAAACTGAGGCAGCGTGAACAGCTTCATCTCTGGCCCAACTCTCCATTGGGGGTTCTAGACCAGTTTTAATAGGGGGGCCAGGTTGGGGCCGGCTTTTTTGTTAGGGGGCACATACAACCCGGAAAAAAAGATAAATCCCTCATTCAGACAAAACATTGTTTACAATTTCAGCAATTTTGATTGGGTAATAAACTACTGAGACACTTTATTTCTGCCTTTCCCTTCAGAACAAAATCATTGCAAGAAATCTGTCATTGTATTATTAATGCAGACTCCCTGTCGGGGGGGCCACAGGGGGGTCCAGACTCAGAGTTACGGAGGCACTGGCCCCTGTTGGCCCCCCCCCCCCCCAGAACCGCCCCTGCAACTCTCCACACATCAGGAGTAGGATCAACCGGCCTTGACTGCACCGCCTCCCCCACCTGAGAAACAGAGCAGCTGTTGTTATGCCGAGAAGTGCCTGCATGCTGCTCGCGGCATGAGGGGGATGCAGTTAGGGCTGAAACGATTCATCGAGTTACTCGATATACTCGATTATAAAAATTCCTCGAGGCAAAAACTCTGCCTCGAAGCCTAGTTAAATTCCTATGACGCGCACTATACGCGCAGGGATCTGATTGTTCCACATGGACCGTTGTTAAGGAAGCACACCAGCGCGTCATACATTTTGAATTCAGCTGGCTGGCACAATTTAGCTCTGTATTTGTAGTGATGTGATGCGGTTTGACTAGATATGATGTTTAGCTTTTATGTTTTTAACCTCTTCAACCCGAGCTGCGCATGTTGTAATATACACCCTATAAGAGCATGCTAACCATGTAGCAACATATTAATGCAGCACACCCACTTAACAGGAAGAAGCTCGGCTAAACGCGCATGATAATCATTTTCATCTAATCGAATCTCAATTCCGACACCAAGCAACTAAAGGAGCACGTAGAAAAAAACACGCTAATGGCGCATGTCCGAAAAATCGGCGTTAGCGATTACGCTACTTCATGCTAATGCTACCTACAGCATGTCATATGAAAGCTGGGACTCTACAAATTTCAACGGTATACGTCTCATCACTCTACGCCCAAAACTCACTGAAACAGCCGCCGAAGAAGAGCAAAAATAAACATCACTTTATACTGACATGATCATAAATTACGTGCTACAGTGGCTGTTTTATGATTATGAACTCTGTTTGAGTGCATTACACCGGCCAATCCAATGTGTCTGTGTCACTTTGAAATGATTCCTGACAGTTCAGGATAAGTTTTGGTTCCAGGAGGACACGTATAATGTGGAGTAGGTAGGACTCTAGTCTTCCCACACAGTGTATTTGCCTCCTTGTGATTGGCGGATTAGTGTGGTTATCATGGATTTGGGGACTGAAGACTGAAAAAGTCTTATTTATAATTTATTTATAATTTATGTATTTTATTTATTTACAATTGTTTTATTTTTTATAAATTGTACACATTGTGTACCTGTTTGGCTTGATATTTTATATTCATTCTTTGTTCTCAGGTGGGTAATTTGCAGAAGGTGCAATCCTTTGTTTGTAATGTTGTATGAAGAAAACAAAACCAAGGCCAAATGGCCTCTACTATTTAAGTTTGTATTCACAGTTTTACATGTTATACATGTTTTACAGTAAGTTGATTTAACCGTATTGTTGTTTAATTACAGGTATTGGCACTGGCACTTAATAAATGGGCTTAGTTTTGGAGCCAAATGTTGGAGTTGGAATGAATACCTCTGTTTTTTTGAGAAATGCTTGATCATTTTACAGCCACATCATTTTCGTTATGCATTATTTGTTTTGGTTGTTTAAAAACGCAAAAAAAATGTATCCGATTACTCGATTAATCGATCGATAAAGTGCTAGATTAATCGATTACAAAAAGAATCGATAGAGTCGGCAGAGCTGGTGTTGAACTTGCCAAGATATGCATCCCTGGCTGTTAAAGACAGACACACTGCTTTATGTATGGAGTCTATGTTCATATGAATAAACACTCTTAATTACAATTTCTCTAACCTCATAAGAGTGTTTATTCATACGAACATGGACTCCATACAAGCAGCCAGGGATGCATATCTTGGCAAGTTCAAAACCAGCTCTGCCGAATACTGCATCCCCCTCATGCTGCGAGTGGCATGCAGATCCCGGCGTGCAGGCACTTCTTGGCATAACACCGGCGGCCGGGACCTCACACCTTGATCAACTAAGCTGGTATGAACAGCTGCTTTAAGCTCTCCCTTCACCCACGCAGTAAAAACAGGTCATTCGTAATTCGCAGCAATTTCAAACAAATCACGCTTTTTACACAGTTCGAGCTGCTCCACACTAGGATTAGCCACGAACTCATTAAACACAAAAGTCGCCATGCTCAATATCAGATAAAGAGAAGTCACACACCTAGCCACTGGCTAGTTTAGAGCAGCACGCTACTCGGGCCAAACAAATTACAGCTGATCGCTAAAACGAAATTCAAATCACCGGATCTAACAGCAGCAGACCCTGTAACACTGACGTCCAGGGCCACACACAATTACCCGTCCAGCCACGCAAGAACCAACTCCTCAGATCCTACCTCTGATAACTTTACCTGTTTTTATCTTCTGGAGCGTGCCGGGCTCGAGGCGACTTGAAAGGCTACTATCAGGCTCTGGCTCTTGCATATCACGGCCAGCAGCCCACTGGAATCCACAGCCTCTTTGTACCACATGGCCTAAGTGGCAAGTAGCCTCAGATGTGCGATCCACCCACTCACAGGGAGGAGGGGGTCACCTGAATGGGTGAAAGAAAACACACAACACAAGAACACACCCACAGCACCACAGCACTGGGGCTGTAACAGCGGTCAATGGTTGTTGATGTTCCTAAAGATGCCCTGATCTGCGATCACTGCTGCCCTGATTTCACACAGCCTTATGGCATTGTGTCAATCCAATGAGAAAGGATTAACACATTTGCAAGAGTGCTCTGCTGAGACAGTGATGGTGAACTAAGTGGATCCCAGTAGCCCTTTTTAGATAGAAAAGGTGGAACATTTGCCAGCCTGTCTTTCTAAAACGGAGGTGTAATATTCCTCCTTTTCCAAAAGCCACCTCTGTGGTAGGCGTAAACATGTGACGTGACGTGAAGCTCGAAGTTGGGCTGTGAACAATGACAATGAATTTGTCTTCAAAATAAAAGCTTAACATTGCACCCCATTGGAGTTTATAACTGGGTTCTTAGCGGGGGCTTTTAATTTGAAAGCAGCGACCGTTCTTAGCCTGCCGACACAACAAGAAGCTAACACAACCAAACAGCTACAGAGGCCGAGGAGACGCTAGCATCTCCTGGATCTCAGCGACTGTCCAGTTGCTCATCTTAATGTCTGCGGATGAAATGATGGACTGACTGCTGTGATCAGCTGTGTCTTCTCTCCCCGGCTGTGGGTCGCAGGTCATTGACACCTCCGCCCACCTCACGCAGAGGCTGGCACATTGCTGCCTCGTTTTTGGGTAGCAGTCGAGGCAGAAATAAGTGTACCGGCAGTAGCTCAGTCAGTAGAGACTTGGCTTGGGGACTGGAGGGTGGCTGGTTCAAGTCCAGCTGCAGACCACAATATGGAAGTGGACTGGTAGCTGAAGAGGTGCCAGTCCACTTCCTAGGTTACTGCTGAGGTGCCCTTGAGCAAGGCTCCCCGGGCGCTGACATAGCAGCCCACTGCTCCTAGCTTGTGTGTGTATGTATGTGTATATGTGTATACTTAGAATGTATACATTCTATGAACTTGGGCCAACAAAATGGAAATGCAATGTAAACTGTGAATAAATAAAGCACAAATTAACAAAGCCATAAACTGTTCAGATCATGTCCTCCATCAAAGTAAAGAGTTTCTGGTATACTCAAATGCTTTGCTGGTAATAGAGCTCTCAGGTCACAGCCGTCTGCAGGTTGTTGTTTAACTGACGCATGGCAGCTGCATTAACCTCCTCCTCTGGTGGTCCTGGTCTCCAGAAAACCTGAGCTTCATCAGTTCATTCAGATGATCTGTAAAAGATGGCAGATTCAGTGTTACTTTTTTATAAACTTTATTTAAAGCATATAATTTACAATAAACAGTACATGAAACAATATTAGAAATGGAAAAATAAAATGTTTTTACAGCTTTCTTATTTGAAGAGGTAGATATTGTTTTCATGTAGAACTCTATCTCCTTTTTAAACGTACAAAAAGAGGGTCCAATTAACACCTTACATTTTTTTATATCAAATTTGGCCAGCAATATGATGAGATTAGAAAAGAATAATAATAATTGTCTAATTCTCTCTAATAGTTTGTAAAATTTTAAGATGGCACCGCTCCAGGTGGCTGCCTGTAGCTGCAGCTCCCGTCGTGTTTTTTAAAATTTAACTTTATCTGTCATTTTATTCTTTTTCGGATAACTCACAACTTGTTCATGAAAGTTGTGAAGTTGTGGACTAAGTTTTGTTACTTTTTCTAATATTTATAACAGAGAACCTCGCCAGTAGTAGTGGGGGCATTGTTTACACGCTTAAACAGCTGATTGCGCTGTGTAAGCCTGTGCTGCTGCTCGGAGACAGACCTGAGGTACCACAGGAGTCAAAACGGAGGGAGAAAAGGAGAAAACATAAGCCAGCGGTCCCGGCAATTATAATGGGAAATGTGAGGTCTGGGGAATGAAACGGACGAACTTACATCGCTTGTGAAGATCCAGAGGGAATACCGTGAGTGTAGCATATTTTGCTTCAGTAGCCTCTTTCACACTGCCGTTTGCATGCGGGGATCCTGCGCCAATTCTCCGCACCCGCCTCTGTGTGAAAGTTTTAGATGCGGAGAGGGGGGAAATTACGCTCCAGCGCTGATCCGCCTCTGGAGGTAGTATCAGGGCCGCATTATTGGTGAGCTGTCCCAGTGTGAACGGATAAGCCGGAGGCGCGGACCGAGGGCGTGTCGGTCTGACAGTCTGATAACTGCACAGGTCCTTCACTCAACTAAATACAGAGAAATGTCCCACAAAGCAACGTTACAGGACCGAACAAAAGTAACATAGTAGCTGTAACTGTTTTTAGCAACTTATATGAGGAAAACAAATACCACAGCTGTACGTGGGGAAGCGTCCGTTCTCCGGTCTGTCCTACTGACTCTTCTCACATTTCTGCCCGAAAAACAGCGTCTGTCACCGGCAAAAAACTTTAACTCACCGAGTGTTTGTGATGAAAATAAATCACCGCGACCGTCAGCCCTCCGGACCGAGACTTCAACGAACTTTCCCCCAGAAAACAGCCTCCATCCCCGCGAGTGACAGAGTCAGACAGCGTCCTGTTTACTGATGGTGATTATGTATAATTATGTAATTTAAAAAACTTAACTCTGTCACTTTCCAGGTGGGTCAGGATCTCAATCATTACACATTATAACAGCATCTATATGATTATAAACTGTCCGCGGGTTTAGATTAACAGGGGAACACCTGGGGAAACACCGACGTCATCAACATAACTTGTACCGTCACGCCTCTTTAGGGGCCGCAGCGCCGGCTTTCTGTGTGAATTACACACATGAAGGCGGAGATGCTTCGCTCTGTGTGAATCACCATCGGCGGAGAATTGCCGAACCACCACTCGGGAGATAATGCGGAGAGGCTGTTTAAAAATGGCTAGTGAAACTTGGCTGCACTTGAACATGTCAACATGAAGTTCGGGTCTGTACACATCATCGTCACATTAACAATACAAAGAATCATCCTGAGCTATTCTGTGTGTGATGAGATGGCGCAGCGGGACAAGGCATCTGATTCAGTCATTTGTTCTGATTATTGTATTTCATTCATTCAGTGAAATGTATTTCATTCATTGTGAAAAATGTTGCTATGAGAAAATGCATCATCTTATGTGTCTACAGTTATGCTTATTTGTTAAATGTAGTCAGCAAATTCCCCTCAGCTGTGATTTAATCATGATGCACCTAAGCACAGTTGTCATCATAATAATGAATAACTGTTGTAATTGTATTGTTATTGTGCAAGAGTTACTATAATGTACCAGATAGACAAAGTTCAAATGTCTTTAATGGTGACATTACAAATAAAACAGAACATGATCATTTACAGTAAGACAACATTTAGGCTCTTCATCTACTCTTGATGAGCCACTGTGTGACCGTTTGAAGTGAAGCAATTACAAAGTATCCAAATTTGAAGTTGTTATTGTGACAAAGCTGTCACATTCTGTTGTCTCTAAATATGAACTGTCCGTACATATATATATTTGTATGTATGTATATATATATATATATATATATATATATATATATATATATATATATATATATATATACATAAAAAGTAATCAGATGAACACATCCTCTGCAAAAATACAGGCTTGACACGGGTCTTGAACCCCGGTCGTCTACATGCAACACAGCAGCAGTTCTACTGCTCTATTCCCTCAGCCCAAATGTTTTGGTTGACTAATATTTTGAACATCTCAGATTGAATAATTTCTGAAGGAGATTAATATGAGAAAAATGCCAGAAAAGTTCCCATAGCATCACTTAAGAAAACTGATCGCAGTCGTTGTTGATTGTAATCAAACATTAATGGAATTTCAATTTCCTCCACTTCTTCGCCGACGAAGAAGGCAAACACCGCAAGCTCGGCCAGGTCACGTCACGTCTACGGGAAGAGAGAGTGTCCGACTTCATAGCAGCGTTTGTAGCCCCGCCCCTGCTGTCGCCAGCAGATCTCGCTGATGTGATCAGGCAGCAGGAGGTCAACTTGAACGCGCCCAATGTTACATCTCCCTTCTTAATAAAAAAATAGAATGATATTCATTTACTGAACACAACACTGTGCCTACACTAGGTCACGTCAACAACCTCATATTAATATGCCTTAATAAACATATGAAAGAGTCACAAGTTAACTTTGATCTCTCATAAGGCCCTGAATCAACAGGTACGTGGAACATAAGGAGGTAAGAGCAGTTATATCAGTACACTTTGACGTACCAGGTAAGTATATTCTTCCTATATTTCCTCAACATTTCTTAACAGGTGTGCAACAAGCATATAATGTTATATCTAATGTACAACAGGTAAGTGATTTTTTTTTTTTTTTTTTTTTTTTAAGGGCAGCGATCCGCCTACACCCTTTACAATTCACAAGTCAAGGACTCGTCTTGGCCTGATTATGCGGCCAGATCTTGTTGTGTAGCCAGGCTGTTGCTGCTGTGGCTGGCTCTCGGGTTGTGTGTGGTTCTCAAGTTCAGGGTGTGGGGGCTGTATGCGTCTGACATGTGTGTTTGTGTGCTGGGAAGTGTCAGCATGTGAGGGCAGTGCGTGGCTGGCATGTGTGTTTGTATTCTGGGTGCTGTCAGTGTGTGAAGTCTCTCTGCTTTCACGAAGGTGCCAGCGGTTCCGTCGGAGAGTCTGTCCATCTCTTGTTTGGATGTAGTAGCTCCTGTGTATGTCTGCATGTTGTGTCACCATTGCAGGTCTCCAGGATCTGTCCTCCTGCCGGAAACGGATGGGGGGGGGGTGAGACAGGGGCCTGGTGGTTCTGTTGTAATATGTCTGCTGATGGTGTTGGCAGGCCTCTCTTCTCTCATGAACAGCTGTCTGGAGTGCTACACGGGGCTGTAGCTGTTTCCCAGTCATTGGGAGGATGGAAAGCAGGCGTCGGCTCATGAGAAACTGGGCAGGTGACTGCAGGTTGTCCACAGGGGTGTTTCTGTATTCAAGGAGAGCGAGGTAGGGGTCTTTGTTCTCAGCCATGGTTTTGTCGAGGATGCGTTTTGCCGTCTGGACAGTTCTTTCGGCGAGGCCGTTGCTCCGTGGATAGTGTGGGCTTGTGGTGGTGTGTGTGAAGTCCCACGCATCGGCGAAGCGGCGGAACTCCTCAGAGCTGTAGCATGGACCTGTGAGGGCCGGCATCTAAATTTGAAGCACCGCCCTGTTAGGTAGGGTCAGAGGTAGCTCCCCGCCTTTATAAGGACAGGTGAGGGCAATTAGTGCCTCTTTGTTTGAGGCCTGGTTGTGTGGCAGGATTGCTGTGTCCATGCAGGTACGCAAGATTAAAGGAGAAAGATGTGTTGTATTGCCTGATGGGAAAATTTAATGAGGTCTCTTATATATTTAGTTGTGGTGTGACTGTCCTGAGTGATCCAGATTGAGCATGCTCTGTAGCCCTGTGCTGAAGAGGGATGTCTGGGTGAACTTTGGGGTTTCAATAAATGGTAGACATATAACTAATATGATAATAATCTCTCCAGGCAAAGATTCAGCTCTCCCCTTTTTAAGACAGAGTAGAGCCTTTCAACTATTGTGTTGCAATCCAACAGAGCTCCATCTTGAACAAGGTAACTGATACCAGTATGGTAATGTAGGAGGGTTATGCCCTCTGAGGTATGTTGTCAGCCGATTAGACTTGTTTTCTTTCTCCTTATTGCAGATTTAAGGCCAGACTGCTGCTTTGCCTGAACCAGTTTGCTGAGGCTGGTCCCGACAGACAGTACAGCTGAAATTATTAACTTATTATTATTATCTCTTTATACTGTTGACCGTATTAATACTGAATACCTGTGAAACTGAACCAACTGAACCTCATTGTATTTTATGTCTCTTTTTGATTAGGCAGTGGGACGACCTGCAGGGAGTAGTTGTGGGATAAGCACCTCTTTGCATGCAGTGTGGTATGTTTAAAGGATAGTGGTCACTTCACTGGTTGTAGGTTTTATTTTTCTTGCCGTGTAAGTTGTGGTGTTTGCAGTGGTCAGTGTGCGCACGAGGGGGTTCCTATTGGGGTCGGCGATAGAATCTCCCTGCAGTAAGTGCCCTATCCTGCCTATTCCCTGCAACTGTTAATCTTTTTAATGTATTTAAATGTTAATGTGAAGCAGTGGTTATTCATACTAGTTTCGACTTAAGATTGTGGAATAAAATAATTTGGACTAGTCGTATGACTTTTCTCTTTTCTTTTTCAGGTTTTTTGCCAGTATAAATTGCCTTTTAAATAAATCTTATTTGAGAGCTGAATGCACGTCTCCCGCTCTTCTTGAACCCTTTAAGAGTTGTGTCAATGCTCAGATGGTTGGTGTTTAGGGCTGGTGTAAGTCTAGTCTGTGCATCTGTCCCTTTTGTAACATGGGTGGGGTCACAGACCGTTGTCGCTGATGACAGTCTCTGCGATGCCATGCCGGGCAAACGCAGACTTCAGTTTGCTGATTACTGCAGAGGATGTGCAGCTTAGGAGCCACTCCATTTCGAAGAATCTACTGTAGTAATCTACAATGATGATGAAGTCCTGTGCATTCCATGTGAAGAGATCTGTACCTACCACCTGCCATGGTCTCTCTGGTATGTTGTGTGATGACAGGGGCTCTTTTGTGTTTGCCCTGCGTCTTTCTTGGCATATGTTGCATTGTTCTATTTCTGCTTCAATCTGTTTCCCCATTCCAGGCCAGAAGAGGAGATCTCGAGCTCTGTGTTTACTCTTCTCAATGCCCATGTATCCTGTGTGTATGCGCTGGATCATGTTTTTTCTGAGTCTTTGAGGGACTATGATTTTTTCACCTTTGAAAAGAATTCCTTCAGTTTCAGAGATTTCATCTCTGTGGTTCCAGTATTCCAGGATATTGAGTGGGCATTTCCTCCTTTCGTCAGGCCATCCATCCTTTATGGCTCTATTGAGTGCAATGAGCTGTGTGTCTTGTGCTGTCGCCTCTTTGATCTCCAGCAGTTATCGCTCACTGGGACGCTGCTGATGAGCGTGTGTGGGGTGATGTGTTATCAGTCTTTCATCTGCATGAACACTTTGTCATGGTTGCTGTCCCATACGAACTCACTGTCTTGCTTTAAGAGGTGTCACAGGGGTGCATTTACCTCGGAAAGATGTGGTGCAAACTGGGCCAGGTAATTGATCATCCCGAGGATGGTTTCGAGCTCCCCTTTGCTTGTGGGTGGCTGCATTTCCTGGATTGCCTTTATTTTCCGTGGGTCTGGTTTGACACCTTCACATGAGAGCGTGTGGCTAAAATAGCTGACCTCTGAAACACATATTTGGCATTTGTCGGGATTAAGCCTCACCCCTCTCTCTCTTGTGCGTCTCAGCATGGCCTTGAGATTGTCGTCGTGTTCCTGCTTTGATCTCCCGAAGACCAGGATGTCATCGACTATGGCAGCTACGCCACTGAGGCCTTCATATGTTTCGTCGACCCACCTCTGGAACTCGTCCTCGGCCGAGTTGATCCCAAAGGGCAGCCTCAGGAACCTATACCTGCTGAAAGGGGTGTTAAACGTTGTTAACAGGGACGACTCGGTGCTCAGCTTTATGGCCCAATAGCCAGACCTGGCGTCGAGGACGCTGAAGTAGCGTGCTCCGGCCAGCTTGGTGGTGACATCTTCTAAGGTCGGTAACGGGTAGTGTGGTCTTTGTATTGCCTTGTTGAGGTCCCTCGGGTCCAGGCAGACTCTCGGCTTTCCTGTCTGGGGCTTTTCCACAACTACAAGGGCGTTGACCCATTTTGTGGGTTCTGTTACTCTACAGATGATGTTGCTTGCCTCCATCTTGCCGAGTTCCTGTTTCAGTCTATCTCGAAGTGCAATGGGAACTCTGCACGGTGGGTATACCACCGGTGTGGCGCTTGGGTCGACATGGAGGTTGCACTCCCCTGGGAACTCTCCTATGCCCTGGAAAACATCAGCGTATTCCTTGAGAAGGCTCTGTGTATCTGTGTCGGACTCTTTGTCCTCCCCAGTTACTGCCAGTATCAGTTTTATGAGGCTCAAGTCCAGACTGGCTCTCATCCCTAAGATGGGGGGTGCTTTTGTGTCAATTATGTAGAAATTGAGCATCATGGAATTGTCTTTGTGCTTACATAACAGGCTACAGGTGCCCTTCACTGCCAGTAGTTCCCCTCCATAAGTGGTGAGTTTTTGGGTGGCTGGCTTCACTGTGACGTCTTTTAACAGTCTTTTGAACATGTGTGATGGCATTAATTTGTGCGCCAGTGTCTATTTTGAATTTCACAGTCTGGGCTCCAATTTCAATTTCAGTGTATGCCTGTTCATTGCTTTCTCCTGTGTGTTCGGTCGTGAGCCCATCAATGAACAATTCTACCTGCTCGTCTGTTGCATCCTCATCTAGTGTGTGTATAGCTTTTGTGTGTGTGAGTCTTTGTATGTGTATATTGCTTTGACCTGCAGACTTTGGCGAAGTGGTTAAGCTTCTTGCATTTTAAACACTGTTTCCCTTTAGCTGGGCAGGCGTTGTCCATGGTGCTGTGTGTGCCTCCACAGCGATGACACTCCTTGCTCGCGGCAGCAGGCTCTCTTGCCCTGGCTTTGAAGCTGGATGGACGCCTGTTGTCATGTCTTCTCCCTACGGCATGTACGGCGTCGCCGCTGGGGCCGCCACCACCGACCATGTCTTTGAGCTGGGCTTGCGCTAGCTCGTGGG
Source organism: Sparus aurata (assembly GCF_900880675.1). Taxonomy (NCBI): domain Eukaryota; kingdom Metazoa; phylum Chordata; class Actinopteri; order Spariformes; family Sparidae; genus Sparus; species Sparus aurata. The sequence goes on from NC_044198.1 coordinate 1,003,252, forward strand.
AGCGTGCAATGTCTATGGCTCTGTCTAGCGTTAGGTCTGCGCCGTGGCTAAGTAGCTTCTCACGCACCCGCGGGGAATTATTAGCGAAAACAATGCGATCCCTCACCATCTCGTCGCTGTTTGGGTATCCACAGTCTTTGACGAGGAGTTTCAGCTCCGTGACGAAATGCTCGAAGGTCTCGCCGTCCCCTTGCATCTTCTCGTGGAAGCGGTATCTTGCGTATATTGGGTTAGACTTGGACGTGAGGTAGTCTGTGTACTTGTTATAGTACGTGCTTAGCTTCTTAGCGTCGTCTGCCCCCAGTGTCCAGGTATTGTAAACGTCCCGTCCTTTCTCCCCGATCCACAGAAGGAGGTAACTACATTTTTCCCCTTCGGTTTTACCTTTCAGGGGTCCCGAAAACATCAGCTCGGCATGTTGTTTGAAGCGGCGCCATGCTTCCGGTAGTTTCGGAGAGTCCCAGTTCATGCTGGGTGCTGGAACGCCGTAAGTATCCATTTTCGATCGGAAGGTGAGTCTTTGAGCCTCTACTCTGACACCATGTAATATTTATTTCTTGCCGCTGGCTGAATGATGTTTACAATAAAACTATACAGGACGCTAGTATCTGTTTGTGTCATTTTTTCCGCCATCTTGAACACACACTGTAATCTCGCGGGAGTCTGTGACGTTACATGAGACTACGGTGTCCCGTAAGGGGCTGTCAGAATGTTACACCGGATGCATTCATGGTTATTACAGGTAATTTTAATCATGCCTCACTGAGCAAAACTTTAAATAACTTTAATCAATATGTTGACTGCCCCACAAGAGACAATAAAACGCTGGATCTCCTGTATGCTAATGCCATGGATGCATATGACGCCACAGCCCTTTCCCCCCCTCGGTAGGTCAGACCACAACTTTGTCATGATGACTCCCAGGTATGTTCCTCTTGTGAGAAGGTGGCCTGTGCACACCAGGACGGTGAGGAGGTGAACACAGGAGGCTGCTGAGGCACTGCAGGACTGCTTTGAGTCAACAGACTGGGATGTACTCTGTGAGCCACATGGGGAGGACATTGATCAGATGACTGACTGCATCACCAATTACATCAGATTCTGTGAGGACACCAACATGCCAGCCCAGACCATGCACTGCTTCTCCAACAACAAGCCCTGGATCACCAGTGACCTGAAGGCACTTCTGAACAAGAAGAAGAGGGCATTCAGGTCTGGAGAAAGAGAGGAGCAGAGGAGTGCAGCGCGAACTCAGAGAGATGCTGAGGACATGTAAGGACAGCTACAGGAGGAAGCTGAAGGCCAAACTCCAACAGAACAGTGTGAGAGATGTGTGGACGGGAATGAAGAACATCACGGGGATGAAGGGGAAAGACGGGCAGACATCAGGGAGCCTGGATAGAGCAAACCAGTTCAACCAGTTCTTTAACAGGTTTAGCTCAACTCCTGCCACCCCTCCGACACCCCCCACACACCCACACTGTCCCAAATGGCTCGACCCTCCCCCCAGCACTCTCCTGTACAGCATCTCCCCATCTGCCCTCCCCCTCCTTCTCCTCCTCCTCCTCCACTGAAGACATCTGCATTAACCCTTGCCCAACAGTGACTACAGGCCAGGTAAAGAGGCAGCTGGAAAGACTACATCAGCGAAAGGCTGCAGGCCCTGACGGCATCACACCCAGGATCCTGAAGACCTGTGCCAGCCAGCTGTCTCCTGTACTGGGACATCTGTACAACCTGAGTCTGAGTCAGGAAAAGGTCCCGACGCTGTAGAAAAAGTCCTGCTTGGTTCCAGTCCCCAAGAAGTCGAGGCCAATCCGAACCGGCAGACTACAGACCAGTCGCTCTCACATCTCATGTGATGAAGGTCCTGGAGAGACTGGTTTTAGCCAAGCTGAGGCCACAGGTGAGGACGTTTCTGGACCCTTTACAATTTGCCTATCAGCCCCATTTAGGAGTCGATGAAGCTGTCATCTACCTGCTGCAACGAATCCACATGCATTTGGATGGTGGAGGAGGCACTGTGAGGATCGCATTCTTTGATTTCTCCAGTGCTTTCAACACCATTCAACCTCTCCTACTGTGTGAGAAGCTGCAGGTGATGGGAGTTGATGACACAATGATTTCCTGGATTACTGACTACTTGCCTTTTAAAAACAAACAGTCAGTTATAAATTTAAGCCACATGCCAAATGTCACACAGGCACCTTTATTAACAGAGGTCACTGCACAATATCAAAATGTATAAAACAAATTGAACAAAAAACTGTCACATATATGAAATAAAAATGCTCCTTGAATAAAATAAAACAAATTCCTTTCCTGCATGACAAAAATATACAGTAATTAATTCAAAAATACAGTACTGTTACAAGTCTAACAGTAACAATAAACACTTTTCCACTGAGGTTGAAAGTTCTGTAAATAAGAACCGTAAGTGCATCTTTTTGTGCAAATTTCAACAAACATGTAAACAGGGCTTTCCTATGGAAGCCCATTTCCGCCACTGTAATGGAAAAATAAAGATCCTGTAAGTCATTATAATGACCTACTATCTCATAATAATGACTTAGTATCTCATAATAATGAGATAGTGTCTCAAAATAATGAGATAGTATCTCATATTAATGACTTAGTATCTCATAATAATGAGATAGTATCTCATAATGATGACTTAGTATGTCATAATAATGAGATAGTTTCTCAAAATAATTACTTAGTATCTCATAATAATGAGATAGTATCTCATAATAATGAGATAGTATCTAATAATAATGACTTAGTATCTCATAATAATGACTTGGTATCTCATAATAATGACTTGGTATCTCATAATAATGACTTGTTATCTCATAATAATGACTTACTGTCTCATAATAATGACGTAGTATCTCATAATAATGAGAAGGTATCTCATAATAATGACTTAGTATCTCATAATAATGACTTAGTATCTCAAAATAATGACTTAGTATCTCAATGCGTTGACTTAGGCCTATTAGTCTATTTGCCAGGAATGTGAACCTGGAAATATTGAGTACACCAAAGTTTTATGTTAGAAATGTACAGTATGGGTCCCCAGCATTAAGAAACTGCCGGATGCTAACTTGCATATATTAAGCATTAATCGCCTATATGGACAATATTTCAGGAACTGCTTGGCCGATTTGGACAATATTGGCATGGTTTTGGGGGTTATTTAGAATGCTGAATCCATTTCTGACATTTTCAAAAATGTCACCAGAGCCATGGCGATCATCAGTGTGATACTGACTGACAGAAAGCAGCACAACGCTTGAAAAAGGCGAGGAAGAAAAACGTGCAGTGTCAGTGGTCACGTCTTTTTCCTTGATTAAAAAAGAATAAATGAATTAGACCCAGCATTTATTTGGAACCAGCGGTTACTTATCAAAATATACACCTGCATCGGCGTTTAAAGGGGACCCTGCGGTTAATTGACACGCTGCTATTATTTGGTAATATACGTACATTTACACCCAACTCTGTACGCCGGGCCGGGATGCGAACCAGCGTCCCATGATGCAAAAAGCATCATAAATTGATGTTCTTAACCGCTGTACTATCGTCACAAACATACTAACCCTTCAGTATTTATACTATATAACATATCCCGCTGCCTGGGTAACTGGCTATTGGCTAATATGGCGAAAGTAGAGCCGCTATTGTTCTACTTTATGTTGATGTATGTAGCTATTGTAATGAAAAGCACAGGCGCCCGGTATTGATTAACTGATATTTTATTCCAAAAGTCGTCATAAAATAAAGGGAACCACCACATTTAACAGCCTAGAGGACCGAAGTAGATAAACCCGGTAGAAACAGTGCCCGTCCGTATGCGACGCTCCTTGAAGTACAGCGAACGCATCCGCAAAGAAGCGGGTATAATCTGATTGGTCAACAGCAGCCGGCCTTCTATTGGTTGACAGTGTTGATACACAAGAAAAATCCGTGAGCAGAGGAGAGATCCGAGAGCAGAACTTGACCTGTGAGCAGGTGTGTGTTCTGAGCGCGTGCACTTAGATCTGAGCGCGCAGAGGGCACATTTGAATGCAAGCGACATTTTTGTTTGCAAGAAGGAGAAATGTGAACACAGGCATGTGATTTTTTACTTTAAGCAGACATTTTGAAAGAAAGCAGAAGAAATTTAAATGCAAGCACAAAATGTGAGCATGAGGAGAAAGAATCTGAGCACGTGAAGGAGCTGTGTCACTGAAAAGGAATGAAATCATGCTCTCAAACTGAAAATCTATGCTCTTGATTAATGAATTGATCTAACTTCCATAGGATAGTTACTGACAGAGAAACTGTGCGTCAATTGATGCGACTGATGGACAGAAATGGGGTGGATCTGCGTGCATGCAACTGTTTGAGATGGCGGATGTATGTCAGTTGAGGGCCAAACTATGTATGGCATATAGATGGGTACGATAAATTAAAGCCATATGGCATATGCATCAGTGGGTGCATAGATGGCTATTCAAGAAAAATGAGGTGGCTAGAAGCATACAAAACCAACAGTGACCCTCATATTATTGCAGGTTATTTCATTGATGCCGTGACCGAAAACAATGGATGTCCACAGGAAATCAGGTACGATCTCGGCACTGAGAATACACACGTTGCAGTGATGCAAAAGTTTCTGCACAACAGTGAGGATGAGAATGGTATGGAGTGTGTCACTTTAGGTCCAAGTACTGGCAATCAAAGGATTGAATGTTGGTGGTGCACCTTGAGAAGTGAATGTGTCCAGTTTTGGATGGTTCACTTTGAACAGCTGAAATCAGATGGCTATTTTGTTGACAGCTTCACTGACAAATCACTGATCCAGTTTTGCTTACAAAATACCACACAGGTATAGTATCCTCAAAATATTGTTTATCAACACAAATGTAACTTGAACTGCAAGCAGTTATGAACGGGGGCCAAGCCCCCCGCGCGCCGCAGAGCCCACGGAAGTTGGCCCCAAAGGATGACGGGCTGGGGGGAAGTGCACCAGAAGTGCAAAAGGCTGAATGTGTGCCGATTTGGATTTGTTGTGATAAGCCACGCCCACATTGACCAGTCATGACCACCTTCAAGAAATGGCCTCAGGATTGGCCCTACATCATAGCGACCAAATGTTGTAAAAATCTGCGTAGCCGTTCTGGAGATATAAACTTCTTACCCTTTTAGCGCCCCCTAGTGGCCAAAATTCGCCTAATTCGGCTCATCCCTTCCCAGTCTCATGGCAACCAAGGATCTGAAATGTTGTGTTAATAGCATTTAGTTTGACCGAGATATCAAACAGTTTACATTTTTATAGCTAGCTACAGAAATTTGTTCTTTAATAATTTGCGCATTTTTTGACCTAGCAAAATCTTTTGATTACTTTAGATCAGGTCCAGCAGAAGAGTGTACGTGCCGAGTTTCATGCAGATCGGACAAAATCCCAAGGAGGAGTTTGAAAAAGTAGGTTTTGCATATGTGGCGATTCAGCGAACGAAAGGTGCGGCAGAAGTGGGTGTGTCCTATGTCAGAAAACCCAGCTCTATTTAGGGAACATATGGATATAAGGTTTGCAAATGTTTTATTTAAAATGTGGAAGTTACAGGCAAAAATGCGATTGCATCCATTATAGCGCCACCTATATTCCAATTTGCCCCAAATTTGGCACAGAGCCTCTGGATGACTTCAGGAATAATTGACTTAAGTTTGATGTTCAAAGCATTTAGTTTGACCGAAATATGAAACAATATGTGTTTTTTAGCTAGCAAAAAAGATTGTTTGGTTATAACTAGCAGATTTTTTGGAGTGCCAAAATTCTTTTGATAGCTTTTCATCAGACTCATCTGGAGATTCGATGTGCAAAGTTTAAGGCAGATGGCGCTTAAATTGTAGGAGGAGTTCGAAAAAGTAGGTTTTGCATATGTGGCGCTTTAGCAAACGAAATGTGCAGCAGAAGTGTCCTTCTGTGTCCTTCATAGTGTCCTATGTCAGACAACCCAGCTCTATTCAGGGAACATATGGATATAAAGTTTGCAAATGTGTTATTCAAAATGTGGAACTTACAGGCAAAGACGCGATAGCATCCATTATAGCGCCACCTAGTGGAGTACAAGTGCAATTTTTGGTATGTAAGAACTGTGTCCTATTCTATATGTACCATATAAATTTCAAAGCTCTCAGTATAATAGTTTGGCTGAAATTAATGTTTGTTGTTTATCTTGTAATAAGCCACACCCACATTGACCAGTCATGACCACCTTGAAGATATGGCGTCAGGATTGGCTCTACATCATATGACCAAATTTCGTAAAAATCTGTGTAGCCGTTGAAGAGATACAAACTTCCCATATTTTTAGCACCCCCTAGTGGCTAAGATTCGCCAAATTCAGCTCATCCCTTCCCAGTCTCATGGCAACCAAGGATCTAAAATTTGGTGTTAATAACATTTAGTTTGACCGAGATATCAAACAGTTTATGTTTTTATAGCTAGCAACCGAAATGTATTCGTTAATAATTTGCGCATTTTTTGACCGAGCAAAATACTTTAGATCAGGTCCAGCTGAGGAGTGTACGTGCCAAGTTTCTAACCGGAAGTGGGCGTGGCCAAGCGCAAAGTGATACAGCTCCATTCAGGGAATCTGGGGATACAAGGTTTTTGAATGTACAACATATGGTTTGGGAGTTATAGGCAAAAACGGCCTAGGTTATAGCGCCCCCTACAAGCAGATATATGTAGTTTTTTGTGTCTGAGATATTCGCAGGAGTCTGGACTAACCCTCCAAATTGCACCGCCCTCCCTTGCACGGTTTAGCCTGCAGTACCACTTTTAGCCGGAGAAAAATACAAATAAAAATCTTTACAATTACAATAGGGTTCCTAGCACCGCTGTTCCTAGGAAACATACACTTTCCCTCGGCCCCTCGGGCTTGGCCCCCTAATTATATGGACAACAGTTGTTTTGGTGCGTGTATGTGACAGCTAATCCTGATGGTGGTGCTGTGTTGGGGGTAAAATCTTTGGGTTTTCGCAGGGCTTGGTCATTTGACCTGGAATTATTTTTGTCTTCAGTGAGTAGGGCTATGCGTGCTCTGTGGTGATGTTTTCCACCTGTCAGAAGTTCCTGGTGCTTGTGACTGATGCAGTGCTAAACCAGCAGAGACATACCTGTTCATGCACTTTGTAGTGCCATCCCTGAGGTTTTTGTCACCAACTCTGGACAACAAGGTTATCTGTAATGACAGAACACAAATGCTTTACCTGAGACAATACTAGTGTGGTCCAAAAAACATAACATCTTTCGCGCAGGTGCCTGGCTGTTCACAAAGGGAGCACATAGCACATTAGAGGTTTTTATTAAAGGACAATTCCATTTCATTTCAAACATGTGCCACAGTCTCGTAATACATTTACTCTAAAAAAATGAATTTAAAGATATTCCTCACCGTTGCTGCAGTTATGCATTAGCTTCTCTGTCCAAGCATCATCACAATGGCGTAAAACAGGGGCACCATAAAAAAAGAATAATTGAGAAAACTTGGAATTTCAAGGCAACCTTTTGCAGTAAGATTTTTGAATTGTGTCAGCGATTTGCTGTCATTGTCCTGACTGACATTTCATCGTGACAGCAAAACGTTGACACAATTCACATAACAGCGTAAATGGAATTGGTACAAGTGACATTTCATCGTTGTACCAATTATATTTACGCTGTTCTGTACATAGTCATTGCTATTAATTCTTAATTTTGTCAATATAAACGTGTTTATTTGCTCAGTAGCATAATTCATATAACTAGCAAAAGCTGATTACCTTCACAATCATTATTTATTTACCTGTATTTGAATAAATACACAATTCTAAATGGTGTTTGCTTTTTATTTTACTTCAATGTGCAAACATTAGTGGTAATGTAACAGTCAAGAATGGCACATCTGCCCAGAGGTAGTGACAATAACAGTCAAGAATGGCACATCTGCCCAGAGGTATACCACAAGTATGTAGGTATCCATACTATAAAAACACTTACAAGATCAAGATGTGACAATGTAACAGTCAAGAACGGCACATCTGCCCAGAGGTATACCACAGGTATAAAAACACTTAAAAGAAAAAGATGTGCCAATTTAAACAGTTGAACATTTAAACATTTCTGTTTAAGAGAACAGAACCAAGTGCATTGCATTGGTAAACTGGTAAGTGTCCCAGTGAAGTGCATGTCATTGTTTAAAGAAGAAGTTTGTTTTGCAATGACCGCACACGCTGTGTGCAATCAGAGCCAATTTCCATGAAGAGGTGTTGAAATGTGTCAAAAGTGTACTTGAGAGTCTTTGGACTTGAAATATTGAGAGCATAAAGCAGTCCAAAAAGGTATGCAAGTGCAGATGGAAGATCTGGCACTTCCTCCAGGACAATGGTCTCCTCCAAAATCACAGCAATGTTCTGCACCATTGCTGATGAAGTCGGTGCTACACCATCCTCGAGAACAAAGAGTATGCCCACAGCCACTCCATTGGTTGCCCCATCTTCTGGATCAGACTCCTGTAAAACCAGAGCAGTATTAAAATTTGATTTTAAGTCAAATATTTGACTACAGTACAAACTACATGCTTACATTACACTGTTAGGAAAGCATGGAGAAATTTGTCAAGGGAGTGCCCATCTTCCCCAGGTGAGTAATGAAAATTTCACATCTAACTGTGTCATAGAATATGAGCATCTGATAACACGAAGACAAAGAAATTAAAACACTGAAGGTGCGTTCACACCGAACACCCAAGTCGCATGGTTCGGTTGCCAAAGTGTGTGTGTGTGTGTGTGTGTGTGTGTGTGTGTGTGTGCGTCCACGCTGTGTGGATGTGTGTTGGATGTGTAGAAAAACTATAGAAACTGGAAGTAGAACCGAGCGTGCGTGACGTCACTTTGCGACGCAATGTCGACAAAATGAGGTATTTGAGCCATTTTATGGACACACGACTCACATGAGCAAAGCGATATTGCTCGCCAGGTCACGTCCCGTGTGATTGCAGCTTAAGACATTCTGATACAGCTCGCAAAATGTCAATAAACTACATTCTTGGGGGCATTCATAAGGATCTCAGAAATGCAGGAACATAAAGGTTGTTTCCTTGAGGGGGCCCTGTTGAAATATCTGGGAAGCACAGTACTAAAGCACTAATGTAGGCATGTCAAAATCATGATGCGGTCTTTTTGTGATATGTAGTACTTACGAGACATTGTTTGAATAAATCCATGGGCTCCTCCCGAAGGAACACTGGAAGACCTCGAAGTGCAGCATCCTTGCGATGTCTGACAATGTTAGAGGTCTACAAAAAAACAACACTATTTAGATTTTAAAAAAAGTTTGTGAACAAGAAAAATGATTTCACATGACATGAATAAATCAGTGTTTATAACATTGTACCTCATCATCAAGCTTATCTAAGACATCTTCCATTTCCTTTCCAAAAGCTCCTTTTGGTGTGTATTTGTCCACTGCAGTTCTGAATGTTCCCAGTAAGTCCTTGTTTGTGATGTGGAAAAACTCCTCACAGATCTGCCAAAACACATCAGGATATGTACAAATCACAACAATTACTAAGAATTCAAAATGATAAACATCTACACACTTACCTGTTCTTTAAAAAACAAAGCTGGCCATCTCTTTTGGACTTCCATCACCATTGGTTGCTCCTCCACTATCTCTTTTCTCCTTAGGGAAAATGTTAAGTCCATCTTCTCCCTCACAAATGAATGATCAAGTCGTGCTTTCTTGGATGCTTCCACCAAGAGAATTCTTTGTTCCTCAAGTGAGGCGTCATCTTGTTGTTGTGGATGTTGAGGAACATAGCTCACTTCTCCACGTTTAGCTCTCTTAAGGGTGTATTTAGTTGTATCCCCATCTGCTTTTTCGCTTTCTGTTAACAGACACTTCACTGCAACCTGCCTCTCGCAGCTTTGCTCTGTAATTATTGAGCTTGTTTCGAATGCTAACCAACCGTCCCTCATAGCCCTTGCCTTTACCAAGCTCCTTTAGGCAAGGGTACTTGCCTAAGCTGATTGGGCAATTTTGTCTTCATGTCTCTTGACACATCAATGCCGATTTGGGTCTTTTCAAATGCTTCATTGCCTTTTCTTAATTTCAGCTCTACATCAAGAGATAAAGCAGGGATAGGAAATGGATCAGGCCACTGTGAGAGGCTGCGCAGATACCTCGGGGAAAGGCTGTTTGCCTGGCTTCCTGAAGAACTCATGCTCACAGTGTCCAAGGAAGATATGGAACCAAGAGACTGGCTGTCATATTCGACTGGCTGAGAGCCCTTTTTCCACTTTATGTGTAGGACTGAACAGCTATCAGGTAGCTCTGAAATCTCTGACAAATTGCAGAGTGCATTTTGGAAATCAGGATCCTCAAACTGTAACGAAAAATCTCCTTGGAGTTGTAATTTTTAATTGATAACATCAATGAGGGCATCCACTGTTTCTGGAACTTGAGATAGCTGAACACGCTGTGCTTCCTCTTTTGAGATCACAACTCGAAGTAGCAGTGCCTGACAAACAAAGAAGATAGTTACATTAACCTGCAAAGCTCTGTCAGAAGGATAATCAGTTATGATGAATTTCAAGATGGATACTTACCATTTTCTTTCTTTAATACAAACGTGCCCTCAGTGTCACCCAAAGCTTTCCTCCAACATAATAAGCTGTCAAAGGGTAGAATTGACTTAGTTCATCAGCATCAAGAACAATAAGTTCAGCATAGTGTGAGAAAATTACATAGTCTTCCTTTTGTTATCAATGTACTGGAAGGACAGGAGGGGGAAGAGAGACTGTCACACTGCCTGAGGTGTCACAAGAACCACAGGTGGGGTCACATCCCCACATGGAAAGATACACAAGTTTAGATAAGATAACATTTACTGTCCCATCTGTTACATCAAAGGGTCACTGTCCTGGGAAGACAGGATACACCCAAATATCAAAGAGTCATTATTCTGTAAAGAAGATGTTTTATGACTGTTGTAAATGAAGGTAACCTCCTCTCTGTTCTGTACTTAAGGGATAACAATTTAGAGTTTGTCAGAGAACGTGTTTACGCCTTCTACTCCACGCTGCGTGTTATTAAATGACATCTGATTCATACGCTGAAGTCTGAAGTTCTTCGGAGACTTAGCAACTCTCTACCTCACAAAGGAGAATTTCCACTACATTTTGGCGACGAGGTGATGGGATGGACGTTCCGCTGACTGCTGCCTGCGCCTGAACTGAAGGAAAACTGCCGGCAGGGAAAGTTCCGCTCCGACAAACGGAGGGCTGGATCCCGCTTTCGGGACGGCGGGGCGGTAGCTAGCGGACGCTCCACCGAATAAGTGAGTACGGCGTTTTGAATCATTTGCTCAAATTCTGAAAGCCTAGGTTTGACTTTCGTAATGCCTGTGTGGTTGAAAGCAAGTTATAACAGGTCCGCGTTATAGAGGCCTAAATTTCCATGTAAATCCTGAAAAAGAGGTATTGACTGTGTGAGTTAAAAACGTCGCGTCCAGAGGCGTCTTTCCATATTGAGCTGTGTGTTTATGGAAAGTTTTGAGGTAAAGGGCTCAATGAGGAGCGCCTTTTTATTTCCCATGTAATACCTGTGTGGTTTTGGGTAGAAAACGAGAAAAAAGTAGAGAGAGAGAGAAAAAAAAAAAAAAAACTGAAACGCAGCGCAAGGCTGTCAGCACTTAACGAGTACAACAGGCGAATGAATTGATTATTATATACCTAAGGTGTGAAGAAAATTTCAAGGGACTGTAGATTTTCAGATGCTACTTACTGATGAGTAGATATTAAATAGTGGTCGACCAAATACCTGATAACAGGTAAAATAAGAATATAATAGAATATAATATAATATAATAATATGATCTTATGTGAGATACTGTAATAATGATATGATGCAGTATACCATTATATGAGGCCCCACTATGATAAAATGGGCGTATGAGTGATATAAATATACGAAATAAGTATAAAGAATAAACTTTGTTGTGACATTCAGTGACTATAGTATACAGATTGTATGCTATAAAAGGGTGCGTTGCTTGGAACGAATGTGTCATACAAACCACCTTGCTGAATAATTTGCTCAAAGTTAGTGTGTGATTTGATGAGATCTAACCATACACTGTATGGAAAGATCAGTGTGATTGTGAAGTTTTGTGTGAATGATAAGCCCATTGGAAGTTTAAGCAAATCTGTCCCAGTGAGTCACTAAAAAAAATATGAGGAACAAAATGGGGAAATTAATAAATGTATCTGACCTTTTTACAGGCTCTGCTGAATTAAGAGCAGACAAATGGGGAAAATGTGGTTGAGGATTTCAACTTTGGCATTTTGTCACCCTTGAGGTGTTTTCCATTAAAAGGCAAATTAAGCACAGAATGTTTGAGATGGTGTTGAGTATGTTGAAAGAAAAGGTAAAATGAAAGTAGGGAAGAAACAGATGGACTGATAAAATTTTTTTCAAAATCAGTAGCATGATTGAAAGGAATGTGAAAAGAGGGTTTAAGTAAGAAAACGAAAGAGAGAAAAGAATGTAGGGCTAGAATTTATGAAATGGACCTCCTCCCTGCTGTCTCCACACCTACATCCCTTCAGCGACACCTTCTCCACATGTGGTCAAGCACCCCAAGATGACTTTTAAGAAAGAAGGGGGGAAACAAATACACCCTGATTTTTCAGCCATCTTCCTATCTCCTAAACAGCAACAAATTAACCTGCTTCTCCAAGAAAGACTTTTCTCCAATAGCAGATTCTGCTGACTGCTGGGTGCGTAGTGAAGATCACAGAAGGATGATGTTTCCCTAGCTCCATGCCGAGGCAAACAGGAAAGCAGACTGTCATTGAGATCCAGAAGTGTTTGTATACAGGCCATAAAAACTGAATGAAATGAAGGAGGTTGCAGAGGAGGCACCTGACAAAGACTGGAGTTTTGGTCTGCCACAGAATCCTGGACACAGATTGCAGTCTAATAACAAAAAGCAAGAGGAGAAGAAGACTGAATCCACATCCATCAATGAGAATGTAACAAAACTGGAAGAAGACTGATGATACAGAGGGAAGCTGATGGTAACCCTGAGTTTAATCAGCAAGAAAGGCGAGATCCAGAAGAATCCTGGCCACATGCACCACATGAAGGTGTCTGCTCATTCACCAGGACACAACCAGAGGAGACAGTGGAGGAAGGTCAGAGCATTTGAACAAGCACGTAGACATGAGCAAAATTAGACACTAGTAATGATGACACACACACACACACACACACACACACACACACAGAGAAACACTGATTGACTGCTAATCACTAAAAATTGCACTATTAATAGCTTGAGGGCTGTAAGCAAGTTCAATTTCTGGGGATAAAAGATGCAAAATTCCCTAAAGCTGTTGAAGTCAGTATTTTTGTCATTCAGCCTACCATAAATTAAGGTGCCATTGTTGACTTCCTAAATCTCACCATGTACCTCCCCCATCTTGCCTGACAGAAAAAACAAATGAGGGGGTGGAGATCATTAGAACACCTTAGGGTCGTAAATGAAGCTGGTCAACATCCAGCAGATGTTCTAACACTAATGTTAAACATTCTATCAGACGGGGTTTTTCAGTTATGATTTTAACAAATGCATATTCTAGCATTCCTGTTCATCCTGACTCACAGTTCTGGGTTGCTTTCACTCTCAATGGTAAAAATGTTATTCTTGGATGCAGATGCCATAGGGTTTTCTTCTCCAATTTTCACTATGGATTGCAGTAGAGCTGAAAACTTAGCATTAGCGACCATTGTGTGTTATTACACTTTTCAGTATTTGACAATGTTCGTGCATATGTTTTCCTATGCAGGAGCATTGTCAAACTGAGACAGTGTATCCATTTTAGTTTTTCTGGCAGAAAACGATCCTAAATTTTTAAAGGAAACGTTGCAAATTCTCTTTAAAATGAAATGCGTTATTTTACTCCGGAAGATTGTGAATTGGGTACCGATTACATCCACAATCTTGGATGTTAAAAAAAATCAACAAATTAAAATAAAATAAAATGATTGCCTTATTGAATTTAGCAGGCTATTGTTGTCCATGGATTTGATAAAATTGTGGAGATCTCCCAACCCCTATATAATCACATATGGGGGTAGACATTTTGGCCATGACTGACTTTTTGACTTGGACTCCCGACGCAGAGAAAGCTTTTACTGACTTAAAACAAGCTTTTTCGAGTTCCCCTTGCCTATAGCTACCAGACACTCCCACAAATTTAAATTTTTTGGTTTTCTGAATGTAATGAGTTTATGACAGAAAAATTCTAACTTAGTCACATGGTGACAAACGACCTGTGGGATACCACTCAAAAAGAATGTCCACAAAAGAGTGAGATATGGTTGCATGCCACAAGGCTGTAGCAGCTGCTACTGAAGCAGTGCTGTTGACAATTGACATTTTTGCTATGTGCCATCTTAATATACATGTCTCACATGCTATATAAAGTCTTTATTTACAGGAAAACCCGCCCACCTTAACCCAGCTAAACTGCTACACTAGTAAAATGTGTTGCTGACAATGACTCACGCAACTTTATAAAAAGTACTGACCTTTAACCCATCAATTTGCTCCTGACAGATCGAGATGGAGAATCACACCCCTGTCTGAAGTGGTTGCCCCGGTGTCAACACCAACAGATGCACTCTTTTGACACTTCCCTCATTAACTTTAAACTCTGTTTTTCTTTATAGATGATTCTGCTGTGAGAAATCCAACAGATGGATCCCCTTGTGTGTCATATGAAATATGTACTAACTATGATATATTTGAAAGTACTAATATTCCAGATAACCTGTCTGCTCTGGCAGCTGTTTTTTATCTTTCCCATTTTTAGGACCGGGAATAATATCACAGTACATACTCTCAGTATGCATTTAATATGTCATGATTTCACACATTATATGACATCAAGATATCTTACTTCTACAGGAAGATCTACTGCTCCTAGAAGTCAAATCATTAACCTTTTGTCTGCATTACTTCTACCTATGCTAATGTAAAGCTCATACAAGTGCTAATGACCCAGTGTCACTGGGAAATGAAGCTGCTAAGACAGCTCATCAGAATCAAAATCCCCATTTGTATTAATCCCCAAGAAAAAATTGTTTTTGTTTTCAGATACTCCATGCAAAGTAACATAGAAATACAGCATGAGTGGAAACAAGTGCTAAGATAAAGAGATAGATAAAACAGTAAAATAGACAATAAAATGAAATTAACTAAAATATACAATAAAATAATACAATAATAAAGTAGACAATCTGGGAATATATACAATATACAATGAAATGGTTAGCGTTTATAAATTAAAATGAGAATAAGTAATTAAACTTTGTTTGTCTGTTTCTATAAATAGCCATATGATTCCGATCATAAAAGCGAGGAGTGGTTGTTTTTAATGACCACAGGCAGGCATGACTTCCTGCTACTTTTTCACCTGTCTCCCCCACTCTACAAATGCTTTTATCTGTCCCTTAATAAAGTCTATCTGCTTCAAACAGGAGCTGATGCGATAGAAAACATTCTATGGAAATAGGAAAAAGTTTCTTGAACTCCCATCTGACCTCTGGGTTGGTGTAAACGGCCTCCCAGTACTGCCAAAAGCAATACTTCCCTTCTTTGCAAAGTTTGACACATGGTCTTGACCATGTATCAAAAGGGAGTTCACTAGCAAGGACCACCACCGTCAACGAGATGCGTTTAAGGATTTATTAGTGACAAAGGAAAACAAAGTGTCGAAGATCTTGGTTCTTTTCAGTTCTTCGAGTGCGTTGTGGGGATTCTTGTAGAGAATCCGCCGCCGCTCCCGGGACCCCCCTCATGGATCTACGAAGGAGAGGAGAGAAAGAAGAAACAGGGAGAGATGAATGGGGTGGGGGGGGAGGGGCGCAGAATACGAGAGCGAAGCAGAGGAGAGGGTTAGGTGGTTATTTATAGAAATGCGGAAGTAGGCGCTGTTGAGGTGTGGTCCTGCTCCTGAAACTTCGCCAATTAAGCTTCAAGATGTAGAATATTGTAAATAGATTATGGCATATGCCAGCATTTTTCAACTTTTTGTTAAAAACTTTGTTAAAAATTGTGTCATTTGTTAAACTAAAAATGTCGGCAGAGGCATAGCCTCTGTCAGCCCATCCTAAACATCAAGATATTTTTTGAGCATTAAATAATGGATTTTATTCAGCTCACTCCATGTAATAGGTCTAAATATTGTCACATTATTGTGAAAAACATTTTCTCAAAAGGGATTGAATGCTTTCCATGTAAATATGTAACAGGGATCTAAATTGCTAAATAAATGCTGAGGGAAATAATTCCCCATAGGTCTCTCCCCTAAAAAATAAATAAATAAATAAGAATAAATAATTAACAAGTAATAATGGATCACACTTACAAATAAATAATAATAGTAATTAGTAATAATAAAAAATAATAAATAAAAGTAAATAATTTTATTCAAAACATCTCCAAAAAAAAAAAACAAAACCTGCACATAAACCTAAAATCACATTGTGTTAGCTAGTGGAGGTGCAGTGGAACCCGCTAACTAAACAAAATTGACTGAATTGATGGCAGAAACAGATATGTCATGGATTAGTTTTTTACCTTGCATTGATTTTTATGAGAGGCTGCCTACATAAGATGACTAGAATGTCTCCTTATGAGATACTCACTGGCCGTCCTATGAGAATGACTAACACCCCATTCCCTCAAAACAGATTAACCCTCACCGGACTGGATGACGATATGATAAGCTATTGTTGTGCACTTAACCATACCTTGAAGCTTATCTTCCCTAAGGTGAAAGCTGCCCTTCCAGAGCCTACGTTGGTGCAACTCCACAACATCCAGCCTGGAGACTGGATAGTGATAAAGGACTTGAGAAGGAAACACTGGAGTCAACCACGGTGGACAGGACCACATCAGGTGCTGCTAACACCCACTGCTGTCCGGATAGCTGAGAGGGACACCTGGATCCATGCATCCCAGTGCAGGCCTTTTCCGAGCCATGCCACTGAAGGACAACAACCTAACCTGCAGAGTGCTGAGAGAGGACGCCGTTGGACGATTATGGCTGGATTCCATCATTGGGTTGGTCACCACAATGGCCATTACCCAATCCTATTTTTCAACGGAGCAAAGTTTTAAACCACCAACTGATTCACCTGCAGCCATCATCATCCATACTGATACTCAGACACCCCATCTCTTACAGAAGGGTAAAAATGGACTGTCTACGAGAGCAGAAGAAGACACAGAAGAACCGATGCAGGATCAAACAATCCTGAAAGGACATAACTAAAACTTGCCACAGAGCAGGTGATCAGGAGAAAAAGAGAACTGTTTGAAAAAGAAAATAAGTGGAAACCCAGCGGTTTTGATGCTGATGAACTCTATGATGGAATGGGCCCCAGGGAACCCATATGATGATTTAAATGATGAGTTGATATAATCCTGTTCTTTAATACTAATTGTTTTAATGGATTTTTTTTTTTGTGTTTGTATTTTGTTTTTGTTATTGTTATTTACAGTAGAAAACGGTCAGCTGTAAACATTTTGTAGTTGTTAAAAATGTCTTTTCCTATTTTTGAAACTTTCAATGTAATTTCTCAAAAATGTTGTGTTGACACTTTTGTGTCAAAAGGGAGGAATGTGAGAAAATTACATAGTCTTCCTTTTGTTATTAATGTACTGTAAGGACAGGAGGGGGAAGAGAGACTGTCACACTGCCTGAGGTGTCACAAGAACCACAGGTGGGGGCACATCCCCACATGGAAAGATACACAAGTTTAGATAAGATAACATTTGCTGTCCCATCTGTTACATCAAAGGTTCACTGTCCTGGGAAGACAGGATACACCCAAATATCAAAGAGTCATTATTCTGTAAAGAAGATGTTTTATGACTGTTGTAAATGAAGGTAACCTCCTCTCTGTTCTGTACTTAAGGGATAACAATTTAGAGTTTGTCAGAGAACGCGTTTACGCCTTCTACTCCACGCTGCGTGTTATTAAATGACATCTGATTCTTACGCTGAAGTCTGAAGTTCTTCGGAGAATTAGCAACTCTCTACCTCACAAAGGAGAATTTCCACTACAATAGTCACTGTCTTCAACTTCAAATGACCTATAATGCTCAAAGTACCAGGCAGTAAGTCTTTTTGACAGGAAAGATACTTTATCAGAACAGACTACAATGCTCAATATCTTGTAAAATTCTGGCTGTCCAAAGCTCTGCCCTGACATGACAATCATGTTTTGAGCATATTCTGTTCCAAACAGCTGTACTTTACAGGACATGTTGACTGTGTCAGCATTTGGAAATTTGGCCAGAATAGCATTTCTGTGGGGAGAATCCAAAGATGACACCTGAGCAGCTTTCACTTTTTCAATGTTGATATCAGACTTAAAGAGACTCTGCCCATCCAAATGGTAGGCCATCAACTGCTGATGTTTTGTAGCTAAGGAGAGAAGCAAATTCTTTGTATTGTGCACATCACAAGCAACTTTCTTGAAGAGACCATGTTTAGATTCAAACCTCATAGTCCAGAGATCGACCAATGGGCCAAAACAGTGTATGAGGTGTGGGTAATGCTCAATAATATGATGTTTCGGTTTCAAAACAAAGGTGGGGAATGTTGCTTTCAGTAGTGAGCGATGATCTGACAGCTTACATGCTAGGTAACACAATGCCTCCTCTGTGACCTTATCAGATACAACAATTTCCACTATCTCCTTCAGATCCATTACAATTTCCCATGATGGTTCATTTACTGGAACGATGTCACCAATCATGAGAGGCAGCAGTCGCCACAATGCCCAATTTTCATGCCCATTTCCCCCAATAGAACGTTTTGAGAAAGCTGCTTTAGGAATAATCTTTGGTTTGTTGAATTTGTCAGAGTATTTGTAGGGAAATGACCTAATACTATGATTAAGCCTATCAAGTGTGAAAAAGCCCTTCGAAATTAAGTCTTGGAGACACAAGGCTAACTCGATTGGAATAACTCCTTCAAATAAATAGTGCAAAATATCTGGAGGGAATCCTGTCACAGGATGGAAAAAAGCTAGGTGCTTGCTTAATACACACTCTCTTTTTACTCCATTCACACTCTTAAGAGCTTGGTTTTGGTGAAGCTCTTTAACACATCTATTGTGCTGCTCGACAGTTCTCAAATGGAAGTTGCTTGCTTTCAAAGTTGCAATCTGACTATGACTGACCAAACAAAAAAGACAAAATTTATCCACACTGAAACTTTCTTGGAATCCTGCTAAACTATGTGCTCCAAGATTATCAGCACAGACACAGAACAGTTTTACTCCAAAGTTCTCTGAGGCTTCTGCTCCATACTCTTCAATGAATTTCAGATCCTTTAACAATGGTTCCAAATATCTTTCATACCCAAATTTCCTTACATCAATACTTTTTCCTAATGCTGCCAACTGGATAGAAGTAAGATTGGCCCTGAACTTTGCTGGTAAATTTAAGACAATCCAATAAACACCAACTATTTTATGGATCTTCCTTGATGTACCCAAAGGATTGCAAACTTCATATTCATCAATGTAAAGAGCTAAAGTGATGTCTTTTTCTGTGTCAGTGCAAGTATTACTCTGTTTAAAGTAATAGCTATCCTGGAATGATCTGAATACACCAGCTAAGTGTTCTTGTCTGAAATCCAATGCACTGACAAAATCAGGACGCCTCAACAGATTCTGGAGAACTGCTTTCAGGGGTACGTAAACAAATGTATTTTTGCAGTTTTGTTGGTAAAGATATTCTACTGGTTCAATGAAAGGGAAATTCTGCTTGAAATACAAGTTCCTTCTGTAGTCTGTAGAAAGACAGCCCTTTGCTGATGTTGTTACAAGTAATGGATGCAACGAAAATACAGATTCCACTATCTCTTGAATGAGACCATTTTCAGCAGAAATGTTGTGCTTTTGAAGGACCTCAGCAACAGACTGAAAACAATGCGATTTTGAAGCTGTAAGTATATCATTGGTTTCCTCAACTATTTCCTGAACTGCACTTCGGGAGACATGCAAGACCGTTTGCAAAGACAGTAAATGTTTTGCAATCTTATGTTCTATTGATTCATAAGGTATTGACTCCAAAGAATTTGTCGGAGTCTCCCCCGAACAACTAACAGAATTACCCTGTAAGGATGTTGAGGCTTCACTAGTCACTTCAGGGATACTAACTGACTCACTTGCACTAGAGTGAAGCACAGTCCTTAGGTCATTGATTGTGTGCCTTTTGTGCTTCCTGCTTCTGTGTGAGCTGAAACCTGAGTAACTATTTGTTTTAAATTGACAGTCTAAAAAAGGACACTGGATCGTTTCCTGAATCTTAAGATGATTTCCAAGATGTTTTATGATATCTCCTTTGGAACACAATTCATGGAAATCACAAAGTTCACATTTGAAAATTGTGCTGGACTGATGAACAGGCTGACCTTTGCTGTGAAATCCAGATAAATGCGATTTCAGAGCTCCTCGAGTCTTGAAGACACATACACAGGCGGAATGGACACAAGGCCAATGATGAGGTCTTCGGTGATGCAATTCATAGTGTCGGATGAGGTTTTCCTCGTTTCCCGTAAATGTACAGAATTTGCATTGCATGTGGTCCTTTCCTCCCTAAAAATAAAAATAATACAGTCAACAACAGGTTAAGGAAACAACAGCTTAATATGCAAAATACAGTAATTGGCTTCATTCTGGCGTAATGGGAGGAAGTGCCAAGGAGAAAATTTGCTGCATGCAGTTATACCTACCATAATCTTTTATTAGGCATCAACCTGGCGTTTTACATGCATAATGTAATAGTAGTAATAATAATAATAATAATAATAACAACAATAACAACAATAACATATATATCATAATAATAACAACAATAATGGATCTGGAGTTTTACAGGGGATTTCAACAAAATACGGAATGGCGCCAATGTGGCAGTTACATATACACTGACGCCCGTGCACGGCAAAACCGGCGCAATGTTACAAATGCACCAATGTATGGGAAGTGTTTCCCATACATTGGTTTATTTTTGACAGGTCGCCTCATCATAATGGCCGATGTCATCACGGCATGTCAACACGGATGTATGATGGTATGAAATTAGATTTGTGCCAAAAGAAACAAGCAAAACTTCTTAAATGTCAAACAAAAACAGGAATTTGAGAGAACAAAAAAAGTTTTCTAAAATAAAACTTAGAACTTGCAATCAAATAATTTGTCAAATCTTTTACTCTTCTAATAATGCATTATTTTATTTACGGTTCCCTCTGCTGGTCTCTCTCCGCTCAGACTTTTGCGCTGACTCTCAGCTTTGCGGTCTCTCTGCAGCTCTGTCTCGTTTGTGCTCCCTGACTTTTTGTTTGTAGTTTTGGCACAAACCTCTTGGGTAGGCGGGCCTTTTCAGCAGAGCGTCCCCATTGGCTAATTAGATTATGACTGACACCACTCAGTACCTATGTGTAGATAGCTAGCGTGCTAAATGAGAGAAGAAGAGATGACGAGGACGACAACGACAATGAAGAACAATATATGTATGTCATAACTACTTACATTTCACTTGTTTTTCTTGTTGTGGGTGTTTACTGTTGTTCTTCATTGTCGTCGTCATCTTCTTCTTCTCTCCGTTTTAAAGCCGGGGTCGTTTAGCGCGGAGATTTTTCACTCTGTCCACTCCAGCATTTTTGCTCATTTACATGTGTGACTAAAAGCACTACTGACAAACAAGTCCTGAGGGAAAAGAAGGCTAGGCTAACTTTCTGGCAGGCAGGCAAAGTAGATTGTAACTTGCATTGTTAGCTAAACCGACAAGTTAGCCAATTTACTCATACACATTTGCTATTAATTTATATAATGCCAACATGTCCATTTTCACCCAATATACTTACTTTCACGATTTTGACTTAGGCTTGTCCATTCAAATCCTCTTCTCCCAGCACCATAGAGAGAAACTCTATCACTCTGTCTTCTCCTTCAGTGCTGAGTTAGCCAGACAGACCATGAGGAAAGACTTGCCCTTATATTGTGATGTGGTAAACCCGGTGGGTCAATGTCAGAACTGCATTATGGGTATTTTTTTCCAACTTAGTTGTGCCAACAACAAATTGCAAATTCTGCCAGTTTACATTTACATTTTTGGTCATAATTGAGGTGCGCATTATTGCTCTAACATGTATTGTCTAGTTAAATGATAACTATTTTGATATAGTATTCATATATTCATATTCATTCAAGCCCCCCCCCCCCGTATGTGTATGTGTGTATGTCACCTGGTGTGCATATCTCACCTGTGTGCCTCTCATTATTTCTCGATATAAACATCTCACAATAAACCTGTGAAGTGAGGTAAATTGGACAAATAGTTACCAAAACAGGCCTATGCGAGGGACAGAGACACACAAATAGATTCCTTTTATATGTAGAGAAATAGTGACATTGATTAATCTCTTCAGCCCTAGCTTCATTTTGAAGCAAACATGTATGGAGAGAATTTTGTTCCTTTATTATTCAATCAAATAGAATAGATTTGAAACCAAAAAAGAGATTTGAGAGCAAAAAAGAGTAAGTGGCAATCCATTTTCTTTTTTTGGAGATCGAAACAGAATTGAATTGAAAAAAAAATATGAGAGAACATATTTCTTCAACTTCAATCAAAACTAATGTTTGTAAGTAAAAACATACTACCATTTTGCTTATAAATCAGTCCTCTTTGCTGTCAAGTTAAAAACCTTTGTTTGCAAATCCGTCCTCTTTGCTTGCAAGTTCTAAAGTTTTGCCTGCGAATTCAACTGCACTTGATGGGCGGGGCCTACGCTGGTGGATGAGAGAAGAGTTTCTATTGGTTCGTTTGACCTGGCTCCAGCTCCAGCGCCAGCTACGTATTCCGGATTACACCCACTTCTCCCTTGTGCTTTGCTGCCTGGAGGTAAGCCTGTTGCTCATATAACGTTTCCCATAAGTAATGAATTGCGCTATATATCGTTGGCTACAGCCTGCCGTACATTCACAACAACAACAACACAAGTAATGAATTATAATGCCCTGCTGCTGCAAGCACACTGATTAGCAGCAACATGGTTGTCTCTGCTAGTCACGGCCTGAGCAGAGTAGCCTAATGAGTGAGTGAATTACAGGAAGGCGTATACAACGTAGGGCTGTGATTTAAACATTTAGTGTTGCATGGTTATCGCGGTGCCAAAACGTCACGGTTCCTACACAACAGTACTACCGTGGATTACTAAACTACCGCTGAATGCGGTGCCAGTTTCCACTGTGTTGCGGGCTGCCGCTACTCTTCCCGGCTCCCGTTCTCACTACAGCTGTTCTAATGTCAACAAACACAGGTGGCGAATAATTTAACAAATTCACACACATTACCAAACTCAGATTCATGTGTCTGTTATATTATGGAATGGATTTACAGATTCATTGGGAACACTGCATTGATCTTCATTTGCTGTTGTCTTTTATTGACCATGACTTTTATTGTTATGCAATGTTACATAAATACTGTCAAAATAATACGTCAGTTTTTCTTTTAATGCCAGGATGGAAAACCAACAGCAGTCACAAGCTAGGGTAAGTCATTGCTTAATTTGTTTCTGTACAGCCTAAGTGACAGTACTGCATTGCACTGTAATGTACCGTAATGTACTGATGTCCTTTTACCAATGTCCATACATGTGAAATCCCTTTCCAGTATGATGCACGTGAAGCCACAGAGACGGCCAGACACCTCTGTCTCTGATTTCAAGGGAAATGCCGAATGAAAGTCAGGGACATGTACAGAGTCAGGGACAGGGACAGGGACAGGGACAGCGACTCTCAGTCCAGACTGAAATGGCCAGGTAGACAGTTTTGCACCCATGTAAATTGACCACCTAAATGTGTCATGTAAATGCACATTTTCACATTACATGTATTTTATCAGGATCAGTCTCTTCTCTTCATGTGGAGAGAACATGACCAAGTTAGGCTTTTAACACTGTACATTTTTACTACTTTTTCTACATTGTTTCTACTGTAGACATTATACTGTACCTGCAATTTCACCATTAATGGTATGGGATTATTCAGGTAAAATAAATTGCATTACTCTGGCTTTGCCATGATGGTAGCGCAATGATGGAGCTGCTGATTTAGGTTGTGTGGTTTAATTTGTGTATCTGTATTATTTTCTCTGGTACTTGGATGTGGTGCATGTGGCTTGACAGTCGGCTTACTTTACGTTGGAACTAATAACATTATTTTTCTACAGTCACACAGGTCTTTCCCTGGATTCTTCCGAGGCAAGAAAAGAGCACTCCCCAGAGGTCAAATGCCTACAGCCAAGGCTGTGAAGATATGGAAGCTGTTAGATGTTTCCATTTTTTTACTTGCATCTAATGTGGAAGTAACTCCAAACCCCAGGGAGGAGTTAACTTTTATGCAAGCTGGCCTGTGGAAGAGGAATGTGTCATAGTGCAGCAGATTAGTAAGAAAATCGTTCACTTTGGTATACAAGCATGAAATTTGGCACAGATCCTCTCTAAGGGCCACTATTTTGGAAAAAGGCGTTGGCCACTCAAAAATTCAATATGGCGGCCATTTTTCAAGATGGCCACCATTCCTGTTGAATATTAATTATTTCAATTGTTCAAATGGTGATGCACGCATAACATTAGGCAGAAATACTCTTCAAGCTGTTCAGTGCTTATTATATCAATTATTCAAACAGTGATCCAAGCATAAGATTTGATACAAATACTCTCTAAAGGACATGTTAATGGAAAAAGATGCTTGTCGCTCAAAAAAAAGAAAAAAAAAAGAAATACTCTTCAAGGAACACTGTTTTGGAAAAAGGTATATGCCACTCAAAAATTCAGGATGGCAACCATTTTCAAGATGGCCACCATTTCTGTCAAATAGTCATAATGTCTGCTCTGTCTGCCTCCTCTCCTTTGACCTGTCCGGCTTAGTTAAAACTGCCAGGGATATAAAATCCCCGCCAGCATAGCTCTCAGGTTCACTGGAGTACACAAGCCTCTCCACCACGGCAAGGTGCAGTCCACAGAGAGGAAGGGCCTCTGTTAGAAAAAGGAAGTGACCAGTAAAAATTCAGGATAGAAACCATTTTTCAAGATGGCTGCCATTCCTGTCCTATGTTCATTGCCACTCAGTGCGTTTACATGACACTCAAGAAAACCGAATTACTGCGTTAGTCTGACTATGAACGGATTTTTAAGATGCATGTATACACCTTTGTCTGACTAAAATCGGACCGGATCGGATTTCTCATAGTCGAATTACACTACGTAGATTATTCGATTGAAAGTCGCATTACTCCTGCATGTATACGTTTCCAGCGGATCGGATCGGATTTTGCGTTCTGCGCAGGCGCAAGATTTTTCCCCGGGGCCGTGAGCCGGAAGTAGACCGGCGGCGGCGGCGGCGGCGGCTTTCCTCCGAAATCACCGCAAGAAAGAGTGCCAGAGTGCCCCTAGTTTGTGTAATTATCATGTACACCATATACAAAGTGTACAAAGATGTAGCTTCGTCTCGCTCTTCGTACGCCATCTTTCTTGAATGCCGAGGCAGCTGGTGATGTAAAGAGGTCAGCCGGAGGTGCGCCGTTAACACTAGTTGAAATGGGTACAGCGCCACCTAGCGTACCGGGGTATGACATGCTTTCGGCCAGTAATTCGATTTTCTCACAGGCATGTATAATCGGATAATTGCAGTTGTCCGATTGAGCAGCATAGTCGAACTATGGCTGTAACCTGACTAAGCTGTGCATGTAAACACACTGACTGTTTCCAAATAGTGATACAGAAAATATGTCATAAATACTCTATTAAGGCCACTTTTTGGAAAAATTGGATGGCCAATAAAACAATTCAAGATGGAGACCTTTTCCAAGATGGCCATCATTTCAGTAGTATATACACTGATGCACACATGCATGTTAGCAAAAATACTCCACACTTTTAGAAAAAGGCAATCGCAAAAATTCAGGATTCATTATTCAAGTTGGGTGTTGCTTTAATAGTGTACTCCGTTGGGACTGAGTTAAAAGGAAGGATTGAAAAAAAAAAACAGAAGTTCTATTCACATTTTTACCAGCTCAAAGGCCTTGTGGTTAGAGTGTCCACCTGAAATTGAGAGGTTGTGCCCTGCCGAGTCATAATAAAGACTATTAAAAATGGTAGCCAATGCCTCCCAGCTTGGCAGTCAGCAAGTGTGGTACTGGGGGCAACTTACCTAGGAAGGTGTACATATACATCACGGTCCAGAATCAAGAAATCGGCTCTCGGCCCACCGCAAGGCTACGTAATTTTTCATTCACATTTGCAATTGCACAGTTCTGTGCAAGTGAAACCCAATCTAAAACATTTGCATCTTCCATGACACTCTGATTTGCAGCCACACTTGGCTAGTTGTTCACAACTTCGTGCAACTGGTGCATTTGCTGTCCAGAAGACCCCCCATTGTTCACCAAGCTTTTTCCATCCTCAGTCAGCAGGACTCTCTGCTTCCGGCTGACACTGGGTTGTTTGACTCCATATGCAGCCTGCCTGATATACAGCACGTTTAGTGTGTTGAAGCAGAGCTGCTCTTGTTGGAAGAATGGGTTCATATGGCCTCTGCTTTTGGGCAAACATGTCAAGTCTAGCCTCATCTACAGTAACAGCTGTGCTTGATCGATCATACAGCAGGACCACAAACTTCTCAAGGATCTCCAGGTCACTATCAGTCAGAACAGGAGGGTATTGACTTAGTTTGCTGAAGATAAGAGAGGCCACACAATCTGCCATTTTGGGGGTTTGTTGTCTGATTAAGGCCGAGGGGTTATCCTTTTACCACCTCAATCATAGACATATTACACATTCAGGTATGGGATACAACTAGGTTCGGGTCACCTACACCTAGCCTGATCATTCATCCAATGCCATTTAAGTCTCGTGTGAACTGTACACCTTCCAGGTAAGCATACATGAACAAGTCATGTATTGCCCCGCTTACCCTTGGCTCGGCTCTCCCGCGCTGGCACAACCTTTCAATTCAGGTACGGCTATCTAACTACATCTATTACTAGCTAATTGATGAGGGGCTGGTAGACAGCATTTGGGACACTAAACTTAGCTATACTATTACTACTAGTCAGGAACTACAGTGAAAGTAAAACTAGATCAACTGACGCTGAACCCCATGCTGAGTTCCACAGCAGTGAAGTCACCAGTGTGCCCTGGTTGTGTAATGAAGTTCACAATTAAACTAAACCTTCATTTACACATTAAATTGAGCTCTGACAGAAATGGTGGCCATCTTGAAAATGGTGGCCATCTTTAATTTTTGAGTGGCACACACCTTTTTCCACGAGAATGTTCCTTGAATAATATGTGTACCAAATTTGATGATAGCATCACCATTTGAAAAATTGATGTAAGGATTCAAGAGAAATGGTGGCCATCTTGAAAAATGGTTGCCATCTTGGATTTTGAGTGACAAGCACCGTTTTCCAAAAAAACATTCTTAAGAGAGTATTTTCACAAAATGTTATGCCTACATCACTGTTTGAACAATTGACAAAAAGAGCATTTGACTGAAATAGCGGCCATCTTGAAAAAATGGCCACCATGTAGAATTTTTGGGTGGCCAACGCCTTTTTCCCAAAAAGTGACCCTTAGAGAATATCTGTACCAAATTTCATGCTTGTATACCAAAGTGAACGATTCTCTTGAAATATGCCATTAATCTGCTCCACTATCAGTAGATTCTGACATATCACATGTTGAGGTATTATGCATGTTGAAGCAAGTACATTGCCTAATTGCCTGTGTCATCAAGGGTGCTTGCAATGCCTTTCATATACTAAAATTTCTCCCTCAAAAAATATTTCATTTTAATGTAGTTGTCCAGTTTACTTGTGAGGACATTCCCCAGGATGACACAGCTCCAGGACAGGTGGCTCCTTTTTAAAGCAGCAGGTTCATAATTACTGTACCTAAAATGCAACTTCTTTTATGTTTGCTGTGTTAATACTACAGGCCATATTAAAAAGTGCTTCAGGGGGAGGGAAGTTTGTCCTGTACATTGTTCCTCTTCAGGGCGAACTTGACCTTATACCTCTCCCTGCTAGTGCTCCTGAGTTTGCCCTCATACCAAAGGCTACCTGCAAGGATTGCAACACAATGACGCCTCTGCAGATGCTGGCACTCCATGTTGACCAGTGTAGCCCTGAAACACAGGTGAAATGTCTTACAGTTAATTATCAAAGTTAGTACAAATTTAATATGTGTGTATATTGACTGTTTGAGCCATCTTTAAGCTGTGAACCAAATATAGTTTATGTTGTAACAAATATGAAGTCTGTTGAATAGACTGAATGACAGTGGCACAGTAGTCTGCTAAAAGTTACTGTTCAAAGTTTTTAACACCCCTAGTTTAGCTCTGACATAATATTAAAAAACAGTTATTGCACCTGTTTTGTTTTACATCTAGGATGAAGATTTGATCTGTGTTGACCAATCTACATCTGGATCTGCCTCATCAATCTGTGAAGACCAGAGCCATCAACAAGTAGAGCACTTTTTTTACAGTACTACTGTCACTGTTTTACTGTTTTGATGATGAGAGTTTGCCTGTAGCTTTTTGCTCAGGTTGTTAATTCATATGCCTGCATGCAGGAAGATGAGGTCCAATGCCCTATTTGCATAGCCTTCCCTGCCTCAGATGTAGAGGTTCATGCAAGTTTTTGTGGACACAGGTAATTGTTTTTGGTCGTCTGACATTTTTTTCGTACTCTGTAGATACATTTATAC
Organism: Sparus aurata; assembly: GCF_900880675.1. Lineage (NCBI taxonomy): Eukaryota > Metazoa > Chordata > Actinopteri > Spariformes > Sparidae > Sparus > Sparus aurata. Next base: position 1,032,154 of record NC_044198.1, read on the forward strand.
TAGGGCTGTCAAAAGATTAATTTCTTTAATCGCAATTAATCGCAATTTTTTTGGCACATTTTTTTCTCTTCTAAATGTACCTTAATGTATTTTTTTCATGTTCTTAATACTTTTAACAACATAAGGGCAAATATACTTGCTTTATGAAAATGTTTATTTAACACTTCAAATATCCCCTTACCTTAAGTGGGATCAAAACATGGTGATACAAAGAATAAATCACAAACAAATAAAGTGCACATGTCACAGGAGGTAGTGTAACTCAACATGTAGAGTGCAGTTAGGCTATAATTATAGCTAATACTTAAGATTATTTGGAACAGATCGCTCTTTGCTTGTCTAATATACTCATGATGAACCCAGACACCTTCTCTAACAATTTTCTTGAAAAAATTAACATGAAACCATCAATGCAAACATGGCAAGTGAAGACAATACGACACACAGTAAATGAGCTGTTTCATTAAATCTGTTTCTCTGCTGTTCCTATATATTACTTCTATGTCTTTGCACTGAGCCAGTTGCTCAAACAGACGAGCCTGTTAATATTCTCTGATGACAGGGCAGCTCGCTTCTTCTGAACAATATGCCCAGACAGAGAGAATAGCCTCTCACACGGTACGGATGTGGCGGGCGTTGCCAAGTATTTACGTGCAAGGCCGGCCATCTCACTGTGTGCTCCCTCATGTCAGGACCACCACTGATTAGGGTTGGCCTCAATGGCAATAGTGGGCTCTGCCTTGTAGCGCTCCACCCATTTTTCAACACAGTCCTCCTCTTCATCAGAAGAAGACTCTTGGGCAAGCATGAGAGCCAACTTCTTCTTCGGTGGCTCAGAGGTAGATGGTTGCTCTGGATGTGCAGGCCTCTCCCTCTGCCTCTCCCTGAGCAAGGCACTGACAGAGCACCACACCTCAGCCACAGGCATGGACTGGTCATCTGGCATACCGGGCAATGCCCGGTGGGCCGACGCACATTTATGGGCCGGGCTTTCATAATTTAATCCAAAAGTTTTATTATAAATCATTTTTATCGACCACGATGGCCCATTAGTTGATTTTCTTGAAGGACATTGGGCTAATCCAATCTCTCTCAGCCCTCCAGTTTTTTTTCTAAGTGCACAATTTAGAGGGGGCGGCCCATTGGTCCGTCTTCAATATAGACAGTGAACTGAGCCAATCAGGATATAGTACGAATGCGGCCCCACCCCTCCCTGCGCTGTCTCCTGTAACTTCTGCTAGTTTCAAAGTGTTGAGCGCGAGGACTGACAACATGGAGCAACCAAAGAGAAAGAAATTGGGTGCGGAGAAGTTGCTCGCTAAGAGAAGAATCTCACTGTAGATGCTGCAAAATGTGCTAAAATCACAGACATGTTCGCTGGAGGGGCTGCTGTAGCCTCCACGTCCTCTGAGACAGCGATGATCCAGTAACAGCAGGTTGAAGGTGAAGACAGCAGCAGCGGGCAGGAGAGGAGCAGCCAGAGATGATGCTGACTGACAGGGACAGTGTAGTACAGCCGGTAAGCAGGTAGTAACGTTAATACAGGGACTGTGAGGTGATGGAGGGAATGCTAGCTCTATTACATGAAGAGCTCTCAACGGGTCGGGCCGGCCCGACAAACCCGACCGGACCCGCGGGCTCTGGCCGAGTTAACGGGGGGGGGGGGGCAGACAATTCATGCGGGTGTGTAGCGCTGTGTCGGGTTCGGACTGTAATTTTCAGGCCCGTTGAGAACTCTAATTACAGGATAATGATGAGCAATGGCGATTGATTAGTATCGATATTAAAGTCCGTGTAAAGCGGCAAAAAAATGTGTTATGAGTTTGTCACACCAAAGAAACATGTATCATTGACCACTGAGCCAAATTTGAAAGATTAAAAAAATGGTTAAGTATATAAAATTAGGTCTCTAAATCATGGAAAAACAAGCACTTCTTTCTGCTGTGAAACGCTGGGGGCGTGTCAGTTAGAGGCGCTGGAACCCTGCCCATGCGGCGGGGGCTACACGTCATGTTAATGACGTCGGTGTCTCCCCAGGTGTTCCCCAGGTGTTCCCCTTGTCTATCTAAACCCGCGGACAGTTTATAATCATATAGATGCTGTTATAACGTGTATTGATTGAGATCCTGACCCACTAAACATCCTGGAGAGTGACGGAGTGAAGTTTTTCGCGCTAAATTACATAATTATACATAATCACCATCAGTAAACAGGACGCTGTCTGACTCTGTCACTCGCGGGGACGGAGGCTGTTTTCTGGGGGACAGTTTCCTTAAGTCTCGGTCAGGAGGGCTGGCGGTCGCGGTGATTTATTTTCGTCAAACACTCGGTGAGTTAAACACTCTTGTGACAAGCGTGACAGACGCTGTTTTGTGAGCAGAAATGTGAGGAAGAGTCGGGAGGACAGGGAGGGGACGGACAGGAGGACAGACGCTTCTCCACATACAGCTGTGGGATTTGTTTTCCTCATATAAGTTGCTAAAGACAGTTATAATACTACGTTACTTTTGTTCGGTCATGTAACGTTGCTTTGTGGGACATTTCTCTGTATTTAGTTGAGTGAAGGACCTGTGCAGTTAGACTATCAGACCGACACGCCCTCGCTCCGCGCCTCCGGATTATCCGTTCACACTGGGACGGCTCACCAATAATGCGGCCCTGATACTACCTCCACATACCGCCGGTGGGACCCGCCGTCAGCAGGACGGAGAGTGTCAGCGGCGGTCAGCAGCGTCACATCTCCTCCTTGGCGGAGGAGAGTATGCAAGCCGGGGACGGAGTTGACCAGCGTCAATGGACTCCCCCGTTTCCTTACGTTTCATCCGAAGGAAACTTAAATAAGCTAACAGCGCAGTCACCCTGCACACTGTGGCATCCAGGAAAGATGCAGAGCGATGTGGAGGAGACATGGCTGGTTAGCTGACTGGTTGGCTGGTTAGCTAGCTGCAAACTATTGTAAGCAATGCAATCCGAAACTGGAGAGTGAGTGGGAGAACCGCTGAAGCCGATGCGCTGAACGTATTTATACCACTTCCGCAGCAGGGCGGGGTTTATGCAAATCAAATGGCCGCGTTATGTAACGCGGCCATGATTTGCATGATTTCTGACCCGCCCATTAAATCCTGAACACAGAAATGTTGAAAAACTGTTTGTGAGCCTAGCTCCAAAATTAAATTCTACATGGCCGAATGGCTTTTACATGTTTTAAGTAAACACATTTATGACCCGTTTAATGTGTTTAGAAGAAAATGGCTGATTTTGGTTTACACGGACTTTAATTGGTGTTGCATACTTCTCAAAATCTGGCAGCCACGGCACCTTATTCTGATAAAACAGCAAAAGGTCAATGCTGAGAAGTGTCGGATGAGCATTAAGTGTCTATTTTAGGCTCCATCATAGCATTTTAGATATTTAGGTTAAAGGTGAGTTGAAAGGCTGCATAGTAATTTGAATGTGTAGCAACCCTCTATGCTGTGGTTAAACATGTTTTAAAAAACAGATTTTAAAACTGCTAAATGATTAGTAAAAGCTTTGCAATTTAAGCATTACTAAAGTAAGTGTAAAAAAAAGTATAAAAGTATTATTAGCAAAAGGTTTGCCCACATTGAACAAGAGTAGATCTGTCAAATGCTTTTAAGACAAGTTGCTTTGCATGAGTTCATAAAGCAGCCCTGTTTTTAGCCTGATATAACAATTTTATAGCTTTTTAAAGGGAGCACCTTTTAACCTGAAGAATTAGAATTGAGCTGCTATATCAGGGAAATTCAGAAAATACATATTAGAGATGATTTCAATAAAAAGGATAAAATAATCAATTGAACTACACAGAGCAGACAAAAGTGGTAGAGTTAACAATAGATGCTAAACTTCTGAGATCTAGGATGCCGATGATACATTATGCTTGAAATAGAATATACCTTTACTCAACTATGTGTTGAGTAAATGTACTTATTTGCTTTCCACAATGGTTATTTGATAGACTTCTAAAGTAATAATAAACTGTAGATTTCTAATAAGCCTAAAGGCAAAAAGTTATGGGGGGTTTTTTCGGTTGTGCTCCACTAATTATGAGGGGCCAGTCTAAGCCAAAAATGCCATGGCCGATTTTTTGTCCCAGTCCAGCCCTGCTCAGCCCTGTCCTTGAACCTAGGGTCAAGTGCTGTGGCAACCCTCAGCCATGTGATGTTGATTTTTTTCTTTCGTTCCTCCATGTCTTTTGTGAAGGTGTCCTTGAACTTAGCCATGTAAGTTGGGTCATCCTCAGCAACCTCCATCACTCGCGATAGATGACACAATGCTGGCAGCACCATTGAGCAGGACACAAACTTCTCTCCTCCCAGAAGTTCACTTACGTACCTGTAATACAAGTGAAAAAGTATTTCAGTTAGGAACCTGTTTCTGTCTGACACACACACACAATCACCCGCTTTCTCTCTTACACACATACTGTCTGTCACACACACACGCACACACACACACAGATTACTGTAAACAACAAAAATACTATTAATGAAAGAATAAATAAATTACCTGCAAGGCTCCAGGACTGTCGCCATCCTCTTCAGCTTATCCAGCTCAGCTGTTGTTGGCATGGTGACTTTGGTCGCATGTAGGGCCAGTGCATCTCTCAGTGGTTCTTGATTCCTCAGAATACGTGTGATCATCTCGAGGGTACTGTTCCATCTCATTGACACCTCCTCTGTGAGTGCCTCAGTCTTCTGATTGTGTGCAATTTGCTGCTGTTCGAGCTCTGCAGCCTTGGCTGGGCTATGCTTGAAATGACCCACAACTTTTTCAGCATTTTGCCAGTGCGCTGTCAAATGGGCTGTTCTGGAGAGAAACTGTTATGGATCGATGGAGGCTATGTGCGATGCAAGGGATATGCTTGAATGGGAGTTTCCTGGCCGCTGCAATCATGTTTCGGGCACTGTCAGTGGTCAGTGTGCTGACTTTATTCTCAATTTCCCACTTTTCGGCTACTTGCATAAAGTGCTCGGCGCATGTGTTGGCGTAATGCCTGTCCTCTGTTTTCATAATCAGTCAAAGCGTGCGAGGTAAGTTCCCACTGTGGGTCAAAATAATGCGCAGTGACCCCGAGGTAATTGTGATTACCCAGAGATGTCCAGTAATCTCCGGTGAGTGCAACCGTGTTAGCTTGTCCCAACGCCTCCACCACTTTAGCTTTCTCGTCAGTGTACAGGTCGTGTATCTTACCAGCGGTAGTTCCCCTGGAAGGCAGGTTATATGTGCTGTCGTTGGATGCTATACGAATTATTTCAAGCAGGCCATGATCCTCCACAATGTTAATCGGCCTGCAAGCTGTAGCCACCCATTTAGCTATCGCTGTTGTAAGCTGGTTGCTTGTAGACTTGTCAAGGCGCCTTTTTTGAAATGTATCCAGGGTTGTCTGCTTTTGGCGAGGGGGCGGTGGTGGGCTCTCTGCATCTGCCGTGTGTTTTGCTTCTAAGTGATATCTCAGACTGGAAGTACTTCTATGGTAACTCATTTCATACCCACAGTACGTTCAGATAACTTTGGTCCTATCGACTGAACCATCCGGCAGTCTTTTGAAGGTGAATTTGCCATTCACAAGTCCTTTCTCCATTTCCTCGCTTTTCTCACTGTGTTTGTACCGAACCGGCGCCAATCCTGCTTCTTCTTCTTCTTCTGCCTCCCTCTGGATCAAGACTACAGGTGCCACCGACGGCCGTAAAACATACAATGCGCGTTTCTTTTCTTTTTTTTATTAACAGCGTTAAGAGGATGTTGCGTTAACGCGTTAACGCAACATCCTCTTAACGCTGTTAATTTTTTTAACGCGCGATTAACGCAGCCCTAATTTATACGTTTGTATGGGTCATGTGAAATGTTGCATTTATTATTTTTTGAGACTTGGAAGGCCAGATGTCTGGTTTGTACACTAATTTTGACAGCATATTATCTGTGAAGATCAATAATGATTGCCTTTATTGTTATAGTCCTAAGGACAGAGCCTGTAAAGGAGACACACTTCAGGCTGATTTGGATCTTATCTCATGGTAATATTATTAGGGTTCTAACCCCAAAGGGGTAGAACCCTTCTGAAATTGTGCCGGTTTATTATTATTATTTGTTGTCTGCCGCTTGAGCTCAAATTCCCGTGAGCTGGAATGGGCCAGAAACTTGATACTTGGCCCAATGATTGTAAATGATGTGCATCAACTTTTATTAAAATATGAGCCCAGTCAGCCAGATGGTGGCGCTGTAATTGAGGATTGAAAATGCATTTTTGGGAAGGCCACAACCCTCACACCGTAAGTCTGATTGACTTGAAATTCGATACACAAGTCCAGCTCCATGTGCTCTACAAAAAAGCCAATTGGACGTTGCGTTCTATTTATTTATTGCGATCTTGAAGAACCCAGAGACAAGAAACTTGGTACGTTGAGTATAAATGATGTCCAAATGCTGCTCCAAAAATTTGATCCCGATCTGTCAGATGGGGGCGCTATAACAGGGTGTGAACTTCGAAAGGCTCTCCCTGCCAAGCCATAAGTGCTATTGACTTGAAAGCTGCTATTACAGATTTTTTTTCTAATTTGCGTAATGTTAAAAACAGTCAAATGAATAGAACTTTTGAAAGATTGACTCTATCAGCACCAAATTTGGTATACACCTTCGGGGGATGAAAAGACACATTTCTACCATAAATGAGCCAGATTGGTCAAAACACATGGCCGCCACGGACCAATGTCTTTACGCAATGGGCGGGGCTTAGACGTGATTAGCCATTACTCCCACATCCTTTATCCTATCATCACAAAACTTGGTGGGTAGGTTCACAACAGGACTGGGAATCTGCCCACCAAAGCATGTTGAGCTCAACCTATAGGGGGCGCAATAAATGCCATTAGCATGTAGTTGAAAATCCAATTTGGAGAAATCTGGGGCTTATCATGGGTATGTTTTGCACAGATCTTTGAGGAACACGGTGGCCGATGTCATCGACTGCAGGGGATGAGGGTCAGGGTGGCCGGTTTGGGGCAAAAGGGGTTAGAACTTGCGGATTGCCGCTTGTGGCTATATTTTTATTATTATTAATATTATTATTTATTTCAATTTTTTTTATATGATGCTTTTATATGTGCTTAAAAACATATGTCCCAATATCTGTCTTATATTGAGATTTTATATATTCTTACAGTGAGGAGGATGTCATCATGTGGGTCAGATCTCAGGCGGACACCGACAAGACCTTTGACTTATGTGTGTCTCGGGAGAATGTGATGGAAAATGTGGTGGAAAGAGGTCCTAAGATGTGGAAACGTCAAAAAAATGGCAGTCCAGTTAATCCCTTAAAAGTTACATTCCTGGGTGAGCCGGGGATCGATACAGGGGCCCTAAGAAAAGAATTTCTGTCTGGTAAGTACTGGACATTCATGAGTAATTTTGTCACAGGGTAAAAATCAAATGAAGAATCGTTACTTGTGGGTTGTGTATCTTTTCTTTGTGGTCTTGTTGATTCTGTTGTTTTGTTTTCTTTGACTTCTGAACTGAGGTGCCTTCTGAGTTGATTCAGCCTGAGATGGATAGATGGATAGATGGATAGATGAATAGTCGACAGGGGAAGCATGTCTTCTACAAAGAACCCTGCAACCAGCCTGTTCATGTCTTTCTGTGTTACCTGCTTCTGTGCTCCAACACTTGAAAAAAGCTTTGCCTGTTTAGGCGGGGTCGGCTGCTCATCGACTCCTTCAGATGACCGGCGAGCAGGATCTTTCACCACAAGTTTTATATTGCCATGCTGGGCTGACAAATGCTTGGACAGGTTGCTCATTGACTTGGCAGCGGTTGAAAGAAATTTGTCGCCTGGGCATAGAGTGCATTTCATTCGAATATTTTTGTCCTTTCGAGCTATAAACTGAAAGTAATGGGAATATCGCCACTGGCCGAAACCCCCAGTCTCCGTCTCCATCTCCATTTCGCTCTCTCCTGTTCGCACCAGCAGCAACGTCACTCGACTCAAAACGATCTCTATGGCAACGCACACAGGCAGCACGCACACATGCCTGCACCACTTAAACAGATCACAACTCTACACACAGGCAAACACGGCGTGGGTAACACAGGAAAGCGCGTTCCTTCAGTCTAGTAAAGTAGTGTAGTTACCGATATTTTTAGTGTAATGCGTTACTTTACTTTGTTACCCAAAAAAATTATATCGTTACAGTAATCCGTTACTTTGTAACTCGCTACCCCCAACACTGCTTGTTTGACAGTCTCCAAGATTTGACTTGCTTTGTTCTGGATTATAGGAATGTGGCTGGGATAGAAAAAAGACTTTTTGAAGGTGATGGTGAAAAGGGAAAGATGCCCAAATACTCGCTCAATGACCTGGATGACGAGCTCTTCAGGTGCATATATATACATATGATTCTGATCGTGAAACAGAACTGAGACCTCCCCTTGTACTTATGTTGTTTAAAATATCCTGTTCTTGTTTGTAGGGCTGCAGGGGAAATTTTTGCAGTGAGCATAGCAGAAGGAGGACCAGTACCACGGTACTTGCAAAAATGGTGTTAAGACTTCCTTGTTTCTGGCAATCTTTCTGCTGCTGATGTCTATGATACCACTCACTCACCACTGATACAAGCGGTAAGTTGATTTTTTTTCAGACATTGTACCAATTTCATATTTAATATTGTCTTAAAGTGCTTCACACATACTACATAATACTGAAAAGAATAAGTGTATAATTTAATGTTTTGGGTGTGATTATTTAAAATTGAAGAAGCAGATGACATTACAGCCCACATCCAAGACATCATGGACTGTGGCTACACAGGGAAAATAGACATGGAGCACAAAGACAGCATACTGAGGTAAATACTACTGTTGATGTAACACATTGCAGTGTGACCCCAGATTGCCATGTGTTGTTTGTTTTCCCCTCAATAAATGTGAGAATAATGGCAAGTGCTTTCCAAAAGTCTTTTCCAAGGTGCTCTTTGGCTTGAATGTGAAATCTTTTTGACCATTTGAGTAAAGCAAAATGATCTCGAGGCACTCTGCTCCTGTTAAAATGTTGAAAGTCTGTTATGTTTTAATATAGGAATACAAGGAAATAGTATTGCCCGCATATAGTAGCAAAGCCTTTTTCATGGCGTTATTCTTGAGCTTGCTGCCATAACGTCAGTGGTGGAACGTAACTAAAATGTACCTTTCATCAATACTGCACTTCAGTACAATTTGAAGGTACTTGTACTTCACCTAGGTATTTCCATTTTCATGATAGTTTAATATTGTACTTTGTATTCTTTAACTACAAAAAGCTGATAATACTTATTTACTTTTACTGTAGTAGGAGTTTTTGTGCAGGATCTTTTCTTGTAATAGAGTGTTTTTACATTGCTGTATTCGCACCTTCCCACCATTTCAGTGCTACACCTAGGTAATGCTACACAGAGGCAACAGTGTGAAGTAAATTTTTCTGTATTCAGGACAATTCGACTTCAGGTGACGACAAAACGCATGCCCATGCTCCAACAACTACGTGAGGGCCTGAAAGTGTATAACCTCATCAAAGTGATGCAGACAAGGCCAGCAGTGTGTCGCAGCCTCTTCATCCCTGTAGACAATGATTTGGTATGCTGTTATACAGTATAGCTTCACTGTAAAAAAAATTCTGTAGAATTTACGGTAAAATACTGGCAGCTGTGGTTGCCAGAACTTTACCGTAGAAAATACGGTCACAATGTAACTGTAAATTTCACAGTAGAGAACTGTTATTTGTTTACGGTAATTTGCTGTAAAAATAACAGTTATCATATAAACCTGTTTACGGTAAATTATTTTAAAAATAACATATATACTGTAAACCTAATTACAGTACATCAGTGAAAAAACACGGTAAAACTGTAAGATATATTACGGTATTTTATTGCAAAGTTCAACTTTACAGTAAAATACTGGCAGCTGTGGTTGCCAGAATTTCACCGTAAAAAATATGGTACAAGACACATGGAATTACAGTTTGTTGGCGTAGATTTTACAGTCAGCAAATGCAAATGGTAAATTATAAAGGAAATAACCAATTAAGCCCATTGTAAACCAAAGTACAGACTATAATTGATAAACTTTAAGAACCTCTCTTTGCATATACACATTCTCTTTGAAAAACAGAACTTGTCCAGTATACTCACAAGGCAGTGTTGACATCTTCAAAAGACAGTGTGTGTCCATACATATGAAGGATAGTCCATGGCAGAAGAAATAAACGTCATGAAAAAAGGAGCCACTTGCCCTGTGTTGATCAACACTAATGAGTCATTGAGTCCAGACTTGGCTGAAGAGGGCTCTTAACATGGACATGGTGTTCAAGAAACTGGAACTTAAAGCATTCAGCAGTCACCAATTCAGCTTGAAGACTCATGTGTCTCTGTCCATAATACTGATTTTTTTTTTCTACTGTATGTTTGTATGAAGCTGTTGGCACCGTTCCCTCGAGGGAGATCGATTGAGTGTAGTTTGAGTGCTTGCATCTACTCATTTGCTACACTGACATAAACCATAGCTTACCTCTAATTAGCCTTGACAAGACTGGTGTTTGAGTCTTTGGGTCCAGACTTGACTGAAGACAGGTGGGACAGAGTCTCATACAGACATGTTACAATGTTAAGGAAACTGGAACTTTGGGCAGGTGTTGTCATCATTCCTGCTTGAAAATTCACCAGCAGTCTTCAATCAGGTGTTTACTGTGGACTGGCATGAATCTCTCTGCAACCAGACAAAGAAAGACAACAAAGAAAAAATTGTTAATGATAATTATTATTATATAGCACTTACACTGTTGCAAAGTGCTTCCCGCAACAACAACAACAAAAAACAAAACATTAATTAAAGAAGTTGGAACAGAAAAAAAATTCAATGGTGAATGAAGAGTAGGTTTAAAAAATCTCATAAAAAGGCCATCCTATAAATATGATTTCAGGAGGCGCTTAAAACAGTTAACAGATTTAGCAGATCTAATAGATTGAGAGAGACTGAGGGAGAAACTGTGGAGACTACAGCTGAAAACACACAATCCTTTGGATTTGACATCGAATCAGTGATTTAGATTTTTTTAAGGATAGTCCTGAGGATTTACCCTTAAGGAACTCCAGATAACAGGGTAGTAGACATATATGGGAGACATAATTATTGATATGGCCATGTAAGTATTTGACAGGTATGAAGAAACAAAAACATTCCGCATTCCTGCAAAGTTGATTGCCTTGCATTATCCAGCTGCACCGTGCTGTGGAGAAGGTGAAATCATTTGTTAAAAAATTGTATGGCTAAGGTGTTAAAGGGATCATTCTCACTTGTTATGTTATCTTTGAATTCGCCTAGATCAAGTGTCAATAAATGTTTCCTTCGTAATACATCCAAGTCTCCTTGTATCATCTTTTATTAAGAGTAAACCAGTTTCTCCAATATCAAAGTCTTAACCGACTTGCTACAGAAGTTACAGCTAAACATTTTTCTAGCATTAGCAACGTTAGCTGTAGCTAGCGACTTCTCAGAGCCCTTAACCCTCTGGCCTTGTTCGTTTTTACTACCCTCTAAGCTTGTTCGTGGCCAAAAATGGCCACCAACAGATTGAGTCTGTAATTTTTGGGATTTTGTATGTTTTTTGATGCTTTTACTGCATAAAATGTTTAATTAATATCAGTTCTTGTCATAAGTACAAAAAATTTATTCATTTTAAATTTTTTAACCCCTCAAATGCCAATTTGTTTGCATAATGCGCTTGTTGGAAAACTACCACAAAAATGATCACTGCCTATCTTCTCAGTGCTACCGGTTTATCTTGTATTATCAATAACACAGTCTGAGATATGTAACTGATTAACACCAACATTGATTATTATGCATTGTTATTTTTGTGCAGGGAAGGCAAAGTAGAAAAAACTCCCTCTCAGCTTGTTCGTGGCCAAAAGTGTCCACCTCCTGTTTACATTTTCAAAATGCTATAAAACTAATATATATATTGAAAAAATTCCATTTTTTTACCAGTTTTTTAAATTTGCATCAGTCCTTGTCATGAAAACTAAAATTTAATTCAAATTCAGAATTTTAACCCTTTAAATGCCTTTTAGATAACATAATTCTGATGATTTATAAGGGAGAATAGCATTAAATCAGCATGTTTTTACAAAATAATACATGCTACCTAAATTATTCTTTAACCATCATTGCAACTTAATGTGTGTCAATAATAAGCAGTATCAATGATTTTTATGCTTCATTAGTTTTTTGTGCAGTGACAGAAAAACATAAAAACTCCCTCTCAGCTTGTTCGTGGCCAAAAGTGTCCACTTCATGTTTACATTTCTAAAATGCTATAAAACTAATACATATATAAAAAAAAATTCCACTTTTTTTCCAGTTTTTTAAATTTGCATCAGTCCTGGTCATGAAAACTAAAATTTCATATAAATTCTGAATTTTAACCCTTTAAATGCCTATTAGATAACATAATTCTGATGATTTATAAGGGAGAATAGCATTAAATCACCATGTTTTTACAAAATAATACATGCTACCTGAATTATTCTTTAACATCATTGCAGCTAAATGGTTGTCAATAATAAGCAATATCAATGATTTTTATGCTTCATTAGTTTTTTGTGCAGTGGCAGAAAAAACATAAAAACTCCCTCTTAGATTATGCATGGCCAAAAGTGTCCACCTCCTGTTTGCTTACAAAATGCTATATACAAACACTATATACTGAAAATATTTGCTCCTTTTTTCAAATTTGACATCAGTCCTGATCATGAAATCCACAATTTTAATCAATTCCAGAATTAACTGGGTCGTTTTCCCATGTAAATCTCCATGCTCCAGGCATAGGAGGTTGCCACATCACAGGTGAACCAGATTTTAATGCCATACTGTGCAGGCTTGTTGGGAATATATTGTAGATGTCAGTGGTGTGCATTGGGGGGTGGGCAGTGGCCTAATTGTTGGAAAATGCACACTAAAGTGCCCTCTTGGGTGCCAAAATGCTTGCTAAAGTGCCCTCTTGGGAGCCAAAATGCGCGCTGAAGCACCATCTTGGGAGCCAAAACGCGCGCTGAAGCGCCCTCTTGGGAGCCAAAAAGTGCGTTAAAGTGCCCTCTTGATTGGCAAAACACAACAAACTGCCCCCTAGGCTGGTTAAAACATGATAAACTGCCCTCTTGGGTGACAAAATCAGGCACTAAAGTGCCCTCCTCGGAGCCAAAATGCGCGCTAATGTGCCCTCTTCAGTCGCAAGAACTTGCTGTATGTGCCCTTTTTTTGCCTTTCGCCCCTGCCTTTCAAAAGGTCTGTGCACGCAACTGGTCGAAGTCCATAATGACCTATGAATGCAACATGCTGCTCGTCAACACACACACATCAACCCCTGGATTAAATAAGAGGGGGAGGCAAGCAACCCACTTTTCCCACAGGATGCGAAATGCAGCGAGTTTATCTTTCCTGAAGCGTCCTAGGTGGGAGAGCCTGTCATCAAAGCAGATGTTAGCGCTGATCTGAGTGAAGCTGTAGAGGGGCATCGTGGCACAAAACGTGGCCCGTCCTGTCTTGGCATCCCACATGCCATGTGTTGCTTCATGTCTTGAGCGGTAGACGCCAGCCAGAATCAGAATCCCAATGTAGACTCTCATCTCCACTTCATCCACATTCTTCCAATCCTCACACCTTCGCCTTCCATGCAGGTTTGTGTTGGTGCACAGCAGCTGAATGAACTCCTCTGTAATAAAATGGTCAAAGGCAGACCTCAGGTTGCTGATATGGGCAACTGCATACAGGGTGGGCCCTGGGGTGAAACCAGTGGATACTGGATTGTGGTGCAGGGTCTCTTCAGCAGTGGGAAACCACATTATTTTCCCATGGCGAGACATCCACTCACCCGCCAGCCCCTCTGTCTCTGCCATCAGCTGATCGGCCTCCATCGCTGTGTCTGTACTGTCCTCTTCCCCTGAGGAAGAGGAATCGGGCACTGGCTGGAAGTCGTCATCAGTGGTGTTGCTGTCATCCTCTGATGAAGGTGTCCCATCATCTTCAGGAGAGGACGTGTCCTCATCTTGGGTAGAAGATTTCTTCTCCTCAACCGCAGAGGATTTCTCTCCATCTTTACTCTCTGAGCCATCATATACTCAAGTGCTTCAGTCAGGGCATATGACCTTCTCGCCATCCTACAGATAAAGAAGGATCTGGGAGCTGATAGGCTCACTTATAGCATTAGTACTGACTGCACCTGCAAAAACTCCAGGACAGATTTATAAACAGTGTCAGACTTTGTTTTTGTTTCCCCAGAAGCCAGAGGTCAAGATGACCTGTGATCCTTTTTTTTGGAGAGCAGCTATTTGAGTATGTAAAGGCTATTGTGTAGTTGTGTGTGGCATTTTTTTATGAAAAGATCAAAGCTACAGGTGTTTTCAACCTGTGCATCACAGCCAGGTTTGCCTTGGAAACTCAAAGCTCAATAACCTGTACCAAGAGAAATTCACCAAAACTTGTATGGTATGATACACTGTAATTTATGTCACTTTATCTTGCTAATACTATTTTTTTTTTTTTTTTTTCATGCACAAGCACACATCATTACCTGACATCCTTAGGATCACACCTATGTCAAAATTGTGTCATTCATTTGCTCCATTGGAGTGCAGGAAGCCATCATACGCCCCTAGTGGAAACTAAGAATATTAACTGAAATTGCTCCCTTGCCCAAGAATGGACAAATGACACAATCTGGTAAAAAACATTAAAAACTAAAATTTTCAAGTGTTGAGTTTAGAATGAAAGCCATTTTACCTAAATTATATGATTTTATACTGTAAATCACAAGGAATTAAAAAATGTGGTTTTAATGGGTTTCAATTGGCCAAAAGTGTCCACGATAGAGCCATAAGGTACAATTGTACACAGTATAATATTGACATATTTAAAGAGCAGGTTTTGAAAATTTAAAGATCAGCCAAAAATCCAGACCCTTGGGAAATATCATTCCATATGCATTAACACAGCTAAAATGATCAACAAAAAGGAAGTGAGGTGGACACAAATGGCCAGCATAGAGTCCAGAGGGTTAGGTGACTCTTTTATTCTGCAAAAAGCAGATAGTGACATGTCCAGCAACTTTTAAGATATAGCTACCTGAACTCCTCTGCTTGAAAGTCAACGAATAAGAGCTAACGTGGCTCTGCGGCTAGCTAACGTTTATCAGACAGTCTCAATGAGCTGTGAATATGCTTACCTGAAGAAGAGACTGCTCCTGTGGGCGCGAAGAAATGGCGGTGACCTGAAATTTCAAGCTTCCGTTAACTCGCGGTCCTCGGGGGAGGGGCCAAGATGGCGCCACTGTAAGATGCTTCTTCTATGCGCTGCCGAAGCTTTTTTTTGTTCGGGGCTTGAATTCGCCTGCCTAAGACTAGAAAACATGTAAATAGTTTGCTAACGTTGTAAAAAATTGTTTTGAGGCCTGTTGGTGAAACGTTGACCCACTGGTGTTTTTTTTTTTCGTGGACTTTCTCTGTCGGGCTCTGCCCACAACGAGCTAACGCAGTTGTTAACCGTGACTTTGTTTGCTTGCTAGCTCGGTGTCCAAACTATTGTCTGTTAAAAAGGCTCCAACCGCTAAATAACTGGTTCTGCAGACATGTCGTCTACTTTGGAGGATGAGGAAACGGCAATGGAAGAGTCAGCGGAGAGTCTTAAACGGTGCCATACCTACGCCAAATCACCTGTGGAGGCTGAAACTTCTCCGAGCACTAGCCCACAGAAAAAATCTTCGCGCCGTGAGTCGAGGTCGGAGCCCTCTAACGCTGTCCTGCTGGCGGCCATTAACAAGATCACTGAGTCGCAGCATGGCTTCAGGGAGAAGCTGGAGTTCATAGAGAAGTCCATAGAGAACAATTTTAAGAGTATTCAAATGCTCTTTACTTCAGTGCAAGCTGTGGAGAAGAAGGTGGAGGAGCTGGCATCCAGAGTGGATCCCCTGGAGCTCCAGATTAAATCTTTGTCTGCTGAAAATAAGAAATTGGTGGAAAAAGCGAATGACATGGATGCGTACTCCAGGCGCTGGAACTTGAAGGTATCCGGGATTCCTGAGGTTGAGGGCGAGAATACGAAAATGATGGTGATTGAGATCTTCTCCCGTGTCTCACCTGGTCTCGCCGACTCTCTTCAGAAGACGGTGGACTTCGCCCACAGACTGGGACCACGGAGGAGGAGGGAGGAACAGCATCCACCGCGCCGCATCATAGTCCGCTTTTCGTACCGAGCTCACCGAGATCAAGTCTGGGCGGACGCAAAACATTCTGAGGTCCTTAAGCAGAAGAACGTGAAGATATCGGAGGACTTAACTCAGCAAGTCAGGGAGGCGAGAGCGAAGCTGTGGCCGCTGGTGGAGGAGGCGAGGAAGCAGAACAAGAGAGCAGGCTTCAGCGGCCCTTTTGCTGAGATTTAACTAAAAGAAAAGCTTTATTTTTATTTTGTAGTTATCAAAATAAGGATATGTATTTTTTACAGGAGACTCATTCTTCTTCAAAAGATGAAGCATTCTGGCGCAACCAATGGGGAGGAAAAGCTATATTTTCTCATGGTACTAATTTTTCAGGAGGTGTATTAATTTTATTCAATCCTAAATTTACTGGCGAGATTCTGTATACAGAGGCTTCTGATATGGGTAGATGGATTTTGGTAGTAATTAAATCTGGGGATAATACATTTATTTTGGTAAATATTTATGGATTTAATACAAGGAACTCCAATGTCACACTCCTTAATTTTTTGTCTGTCAAAATTCTGCAAGTAAGAAACAAATTTCCTTCAGCATCTGTTGTCGTTGGCGGTGACTTTAATGAGGCTCCAAACTTATGTACAGACAGATACCCTGCAAGGGGCAATCAAGATAATTTGAACCCTATTATATATGATTTCTGTAGTAAACTTTCGTTATTAGACGCCCTGAGAATTTTACACCCACATGAAACAAACCTCTTTACCTGGTTTAAAGCAGATCTCACCCAAAAATCTTGGTTAGACTTGTGGCTTATTTCTGACGATTTGGCCTCTTTGGTCCGAACATGTAATATAACTGCTGCTCCCTTAACTGACCACGCTGGAATAGATATTTCTATCTCAAACTCAAATTCTCTTTGTCGCAGCAAACCTGGATACTGGAAATTAAATGCTTCCTTTCTCCAACATTCATATTATCGGTTGGGTATTAAGCAAATCATCAACAAATTCAAATCACTGTCTGGATTTACTCCTATGTTAAAGTGGGAGTTATTAAAGTTTGAATGTCAAAAGTTCTCAAGACAATTTGGAAAGCAACAATCCAGAGATCGAAGCAAGACTTACGCTGATAATGTAAGAGAGCTGAATGAGATATTAAATATTCCTGTTCCAAGTGATGAAGATAAACTAAGATTACACTCATTAAGGGAAAAATTTGATCTTTTTTTCCAAACAAAGGCAAAGGGAGCGTTCATAAGATCTCGAGCCAGATGGTTGGAACATGGAGAAAAAAATTCATCTTTCTTTTTTAATTTGGAGAAAAGACGAGGTGAAGCAAAAAAAATATCTGCTTTATATATTGACAATAATCTATCTAAAAATGAAAAGGAAATATCTTCTTTTATATCTAACTTCTATCAAAAGTTATACGCTTCCTCATTTGACCCTCAGTCTTGTCGTGTCTTTTTTGACAAAGTATCCCCATTTATTCCTAAAATCTCCAGAGAGAACTGTGAGCTTTGTGAAGGTCCAATTACTATAGAAGAATTGCAGTCTGTTATTACAAAAATGCCATCAAACAAAAGTCCCGGTCCAGATGGGTTACCTTATGAATTCTATGTGACATTTTGGGAAGATTTAAAACACATGTTGTTGGACGTTTTTGTTGAATGTGCCAAAAATAATGAGTTAACTGTTTCTATGAAGCAAGGCTTAATATCTCTCATTCCTAAGCCCAGTAAAGATCTCCTTTATCTTGATAACTGGCGACCTATAACTTTGCTCAATTCAGACTACAAAATTCTTGCTGCACTGTATGCTAATAGATTAAAATTATGCCTAGAGGAAATTATTCCTGTTACGCAAACAGGTTTTATGAAAGGTTGGCACATCTCTAACAATATTCGGCTCGTTTTGGACATTTTAGATTACGCAGATTTATTTGATGAAAAGTCACTGATTTTGTTTTTGGACTTCTACAAAGCTTTTGATACTGTCGAACATTCTTTTATTTTTGAGGCTTTACAATATTTTGGGTTTAGAGAAAACTTCAATAATATTATAAGAACACTCTATACTAATATTAATAGTTGTGTATCTTTAGCACACGGTACTTCTCCTCGTTTTGATGTAAAACGTGGGATAAGACAAGGGTGTCCGATTTCACCCTTCTTATTTTTGATAGCTGCTGAAGTTCTTAATTTATTTATTGTTAATTGTGTGAATGTAGAAGGTATCAAGATAGGTAACAATGTTCTCACCATCAGTCAGCTTGCTGATGATACCTGTCTGTTTCTTCAAAATGAACTTCAAGTCCCTATTGTTATAGATGCCTTAAAAATGTTTTCCGTTGCTTCTGGCCTTACTATTAATAAGACTAAGTGTGAGATAATGACTGTACATGGTTCTGACATTCTTTTAATAGATGGCATAAAGGTAAAAAAAGTGGTAAAATATCTGGGAATTACAATAAACAGATCTACAGATGAAAGGATCTCTCAAAACTTTTTGCCAAAAATTGTAAAATCTAAATCGATTTTTAACTGTTGGTTACAAAGAGACCTTACTATTATGGGTCGTGTTTTACTTTCTAAGGCAGAAGGTTTATCTAGATTAGTATACCCAGCCTTGTCTTTATATGTTGATCGGAAAACGTGTGCAGCTATTGATTCACTCTTATTTAAATTTGTTTGGAGAAACAGGACTGAGTATGTAAAGAGGAAAACACTTATCAGACAATACTCAGAAGGTGGTCTTAATGTCTTAGACTTTCAAACCATTAATAGTATATTTAAAATCAACTGGTTAAAACATTGTTTGGTACATAATAGTACCCCCTGGTTTTTTATCCCCAATCATTTGTTTGCCAAATGTGGTGGTTTAAAGTTTTTGCTTTCGTGTAATTTTATTTCAAGTAAATTGCCTGTTAAACTTGCCAATTTCCATAAACAAGCCCTGGACTCATGGAAAATTGCTTTCAAACACAACTTCTCCCCACACACATGTGTCTTATGGAATAATCAACATGTTGTATACAAAAATAAGACCCTATTTTTTAAGGAATTGTATGACCAAGGTATTGTGTTTATTTATGAGCTTCTAAATGATACTGGGGATCTAGCTACTTATGAAGAATTCACCCAACAAAGAGCAATAGATATCCCCCGTTCTTTGCATTCCAGAATACTTAAAAGTATACCTACTAAAGTACTATCTCTAATTAAGGCATCATTTCTGTATGAACCTTTCTCAGGAAGGATTCCCACACTGTGGCTTGGTGGAAGGGCTTTTGAGGAACGTTCTTGTAATAATGCTCATATAAGGAGTGTTTTTACTTCTATTCATAGCCAATGTCCCAACTCCTTTCATCGTTGGAGAGAGATGTTTCCCAACATCAGCAGGAATGTCTGGACCGAATTTAACAGATTTCTTATCCCCGGTAAAGTTAAAGAAGTTCATATTAAACTCTTACATAGATACTATCCATGTAATGAATTCATTAACAAGTTTAGACCCGATGTGTCCCCTTTATGTTCCTTCTGCAAAGAAGACGTTGAGTCATTTTCTCATTTATTTTATGGATGCCTCCATTCTACTAACTTTTGGACTCAAATGTCTTTATTAATTTGGGAGTCTTATAAGATCCTGGTCACAATTACAGAAGATATGGTCTTATTTTTGAGTGTTGAATCTAACAATAAGGAAATTAATGATGTGATAAAATTGCTGTGTCTGCTTGGTAAATTTCATATTCATAAAGCCAAATTTCTTCAATTTATTCCAAATGAAACTTTGTTCAAGGTTGAGCTCAATATTTTTTATGATTCTGTATGTAATGTGCCTAAGAACAAAAAAGCTTTAAAGACATCAAGTCTATTGGGAAAAATTGTGGACTGTCCTGCCAGATGAAATGGTGCTGCTGTTATTTTATTTGATAAAGTACTTAATTTATTTAGTTATCTAATCTTTATATTACTGGTGCTTGTTTGTTTTTTGTTTTTCTGTTGTTTTTTGTGTATTAATACTCCCTGTACATTTGTTGTTCGTCATGTAGGTCTTGTCATCAACATGCTAATAAAATTTTGGAAAAAAAAAAATAAAAATAAAAAATAACTCGCGGTCCTCTCCCTCTCTCTCTCTCTCTCTTCTCTTTCTGTCTGTCTGTCTGTATCTATCTATCTATCTATCTATCTATCTATCTATCTATCTATCTATCTATCTATCTATCTGTCTGTCTGTCTGTCTGTCTCTCTGTCACAACAACAAACACTGCTCCTGTGGGCGCGAAGAAATGGCGGTGAACTGAAATTCAAAATTTCTAGCTTCAGTTAACTCAGCGGTCATCTCTCTCTCTCTCTCTCTCTCTCTCTGTTGTTCTCTCTGTCTCTCTCCTCAATTCAATAAAGCTTTATTAACACGAACAACTACAAACACAACAACGTTTTCATTGTCATGTTTTACATATAATAAAAAAAGGACATGTACAAGAATAAAATAAAAATAGAAATTGTGTTTTCACTGTACAAAAGAAAGATATAAAATATACTATTATTTTATGGAAGCCCATTTCCGCCACTTGACAAAAATTATGAGATACTTTGACTTAGTATCTCATAATTATGACTTAGCTATCTCATAATTTTGACTTAGTATCTCATAATTTTTTTTTTTTTTTTTTTTTTCATCAAGTGGCGGAAATGGGCTTCCATATTATTTAAAAAGGATGTGTTAACAATGTTGCAATAAAACTCTATATGATAAACTCTAACGATTGTTGTAGGCCTATGTTTTCCTGTGGGACAATAAAGTTAATCTTATCTTAATTCACTGTGTTTTGACAATAATACAACATGCATAGTTTTCTATTGCATTAAGTGCTTTGTGTCGGCCCGAACAATGCCCCTTAACTGTGATATAATAAGCACATACCACGGCCTGTCCTGATGTATTGCTTAAATATACCATACCTTTTAACATTCTACTTTCTATACAAATGATGGTATGATTTAATGGTGTGACATTACGGTATTTTACCGTGAATTTAGCAAACTTTTTATAACATTCACAGTAAATTCCGTATTTTCTACTTAGTAAGGCCGTAAAATTTAAGTTATTTACTGTTTTTTACCATAATTTCTACGGACATTTTTTTTACAGTTTTCGAGGTTTTTTACAAGTTGTACTACATGGTATTTCCATAGCTTACCCCTTGCTTCTTAAGCGGGTAATTATCAGGGAATCTCAGATTACCTTTTTTTTTTTTTTATTTATTTATTTTTTTTTATCTAGGTGGACTCACATTACATCCTTTCCCATCTGGCCCCGAACTTCAGCTCAAGTGGTTCAAGTAAGCATGTGAAAGAACGGAAAATCTTGGAGTACTTTCAGGACTTCCTTCTTGAACTTAAAGGTATGTACAACCTTGAATGTAAAGTAAGTAGAATGCCATATCACCCCTATCTTGTTTTCTCTGCACTGGCTTCCAGTTTATTTCAGGATTCATTTTAAAATATTGGTTATCACCTAACAGGCCATTCATGGACTAGCTCCCACTTACATTTCTGAACTCTTGAAAGATTTACCCTTTAAACATCCCATACTTGTGTACTTATTTACTTAGCCTAACTGTTTTTTGCTGAGAAAATAGCTCACAGATGTCTACCTTTTTAACTAGTAGTGCAGTTTAGAATAGATAAAAATCACAAGTACCACACTAATTTTCCTCCAGGCCTGCTGTTAACAAAAAAATACATGAGCATTTACAGGAAACCAACCCAGGCTTTTGAAAAACACTGAGCATTTCACCAAATTGTTGGCATATAAAATGACTGAACAGATTTCTTACGACTTAAGCTTTTTGTCTTTTCAAGATGTACACCCTGATCCTACAGAAGATACCCTGACTGTATCCTCAGTCATACAGTGGATGACGGGTCAAGCCCACAAACATCTGCTTTTGGAAGAGCGGCAAAAATTCTGTATCACTGTGAAGTTTAATCATGAATGTATGACTGACATGCCAACTCATAGTATTTGCTTTCCAACTGTCAATGCTTGCATTGACACTATCACATTTCCAGTCGCCCACATCAAAGACTATGAGTCCTTCAAAACACTACTGCAATGCAATCAAGTATAGTGCAGGATTTGACAGAGTGTGATGTGGTTTGTTAAAACTGTTGAGAATTTATTTGTGAAGAATGAATAAGTTAATTCAAGTTAAAGTGTAAGTTAACGCTAACCCTCTATTGCATAGTGTTGCCATATGGCAACAAATACTTTATCTTCATTTTTCTAAAAAGCTATGATATACATTTTTTGTTTTTACAGTTAGGTGTGAAAAGGGGACTTTTACTTTTGATATCCTGTTTGCCAGTCCCTTTTGCTCATAGACATTTGAAAGTAAACAACATTGTGTGGTTCTCCCGAAGACTGTCTTTTATTCAGAATTTTGGAACATTTTCATCAAATAAAAAATTGAAATCACCATCTG
Source organism: Sparus aurata (assembly GCF_900880675.1). Lineage (NCBI taxonomy): Eukaryota > Metazoa > Chordata > Actinopteri > Spariformes > Sparidae > Sparus > Sparus aurata. Next base: position 1,054,901 of record NC_044198.1, read on the forward strand.
GGGTAAAGTAAACTTTATTTTTTTTAACATTTATTTCAATTTTGATGTAATAGTTTTTTTGTAATATGCTAAAATACATTTGTTGCCATATGGCAACAGTATGCAAATATGGAAAATTCCTGGTACATTCAACGTAATGGAGTCCCATTGACTTACATAGCATGAACCTACCCTGAGACTATGTTTACAACCTTTGCTTATATTTTAAAGGTAAAAACATCATATTTTTTATATTTTGTGATTTAAGGTATTTTATAACATATTATCCAATTTCCTCCATAAAAGATGCATCCCAGCTACTTCTATGGGAGAGGGAGAGAGAACAGAGCAGAAATAGCTGTTCCACTAGAGAAAAGTGAGGATGAGCTGGTGGAGAGTGATGAGGACAATGAGGTTGGTGTTAAGCTGGATGAGAGCAGGGAAAGCTCAGAGTCAGAGACAGACACAGACACAGAGCCAGAGGAAGCAGGTAGAGGTACTAGACAGTTTATCATCAGGAGTGTGTGCATGTTTGTGGGTATGTGTGTAGGAGTCTGTGAGAGTAAGTTAGTTTCTGTGCCTGAGTGACAAAAAGTAACTAAATGTTTCATTATGCTTTCCATTTGTTATTTAGAATACAAATCTTTGTTGTTAACAGGTGAAGCAGGGAGCGATGACATACCAGAGTTCAATAAGGCGAAAAACCTTAAGTGGCAGACAAAGAAAACCATTCCACCTGTGCCACAATGGAGAGGCTCCCTCCCAGAGCCTTCTGACACAACAGAACCAGTGGATTATTTCCGCCACCTCTTCCACATAGAAATAATAGAAGAAGTTGTCAGGCAAACTAATCTATATGCGTTGCAGCGTGATGTCAGCAGACCCCTCAATGTTACTGTGGCAGAAATGGAGCAGTTCATTGGAGTGTGCTTCTACATGTCTATCCACGTCTTGCCAAAAACCAGGTTGTACTGGAACCCACAAACAAAGAGTGGAGATGGTTGCAAGCACTATGAGTTTAAATAGATGGGAAAACATCAAGAGAAATCTCCACTTTGCTGACAACAACAACCAGGTACCAGGGGGCGATAAGCTGTTCAAAGTGAGACCTCTTCTCGACTTCCTCAATGACAGCTTCAGGGGCATACCCATGGATGAAATGCTGTGTGTTGATGAGCAGATGGTGCCATTCAAGGGGAAGAGCCAACTGAAGCAGTATATACCGATGAAGCCAAAGCGCTGGGGCTACAAGATCTTCATCCTAGCAGACCAACATGGCATTGTGTACAACTTTGATGTGTACACAGGATCAATTCAACCCTGTCCTGGATTCCCTGACATCAGTGCTAGCGGAAACATTGTGCTGAAGTTGGCCTCAGTTATCCCCACCAACATCTCACACAAACAGTTTTTCGACAACTGGTTCTGCAGTGTGGACCTGCAAGAGTCCTGGAGAAGGAAACGATCCATAGTGTTGAAACTGTGAGACAGGGCCGTCTTGCAGGCTGCACATTTATGGATGACCAGGCCATGAAAGCAAAAGGACGGGGAACACATGAAGAGAAGATGGCCAGTCACAATGGTGTGAACCTCTTTGCTGTCAAATGGTTTGACAACCGTCCTGTTACCCTCCTGAGCACATTTGTAGCAGCAAAGCCCACCACACAAGTCCTAAGATGGGACAAAAAAAAGAAAGAGGTGGTCCATGTCTCACGCCCTAATGTAGTAGCAGTCTACAATAAGAGCATGGGGGGAGTGGATCTTTTGGATTCTTTGATCGCCCTCTATCGCACCAAGATCAGGTCCAAGAAATGGTACCAACGCATCGTGTTCCATATGCTCGACCTGACCCTGGTACAGGCGTGGCTTCTTTACAGGGGAGACTGCCAGTCCCAGATGCCTGAGAATGTCCAGCTCCCACTGTTGGACTTCAAAATCCAAGTGGCCAAATGCTTGTGCATGGAGAACAAGGTCAGCAACAAGAGGAAGGGGAGACCTTCACATGCTGTGGTGGTGGAGAAAAACAAAAGAGGGCCCCAAAGCTTTGTCCCACAAGATCCTGTGCACAGAGACCGCACCGACCACTGGCCCGTGCATTCACCTGAGAAGGGCAGGTGCAAAGTGCCAGGATGCAAGGGCATCGTGAGGAGCAGGTGCTCCAAGTGCGCAGTTTTCCTCTGCTTCACTGCAGAGAGGAACTGCTTTGTTGACTTTCACAAGGCATGAAATGAAATCAAATGAAATCACATGAATGAAATCAAATGAAATCAAATCAAATGAATGAAATCAAATGAAATCACATGAATGAAATCAAATGAATGAAATCACATGAATGAAATCAAATCAAATGAATGAAATCAAATCAAATGAATGAAATCAAATCAAATCAAATCAAATGAAACAGAAAAAACAACTGAATGAAATGAAATAAAATGAGTGATTGAATGTACTTCATTGAGACCGGTTCCAGGTTCCAGGTTCCAGGTACCACATTTTAGATAACTGTTGAAATTATACAATGTTTTTACTGTATAAATGTTTGTTTGTTTGTTTTGGTTGAGTATGAGATGGATTTGTTGAGTGTTGCTTTAAAAAAAATGAGTTTTTGGTCAAAAATGTTGATTTTATGGTACTTTCCACGATTGCATATTGTTGCCATATGACCCCCCTTTAAAAAAAATTTAAGATTTTTTTTTATATATATATCTGTTATTTAGACAATTTTAAGTAATAAAAACATGCAAAACATTTTTTACCATGCCTAAGTAATATTTCATGCAATAGAGGGTTAATATTGATGTTATTGTAGTACCCCCCCCCCCCAAGTACCCTCTCTATCATTCACAGTCTCTGTCCCAAATGCCCGTTTTTGCATTATGTAACTTTGTTTTAGATTGTGTACTACTATTGTTTTTTCATACTGCTCTTTAATTCGCAGTACAACTGAATGAGAAGCAACCAACTACTTACCACTATATACTGTAACTTTGTTTTAGATTGTGTACTACTATTGTTTTTTCATACTGCTCTTTAATTCGCAGTACAACTGAATGAGAAGCAACCAACTACTTACCAACTACTCATGTAGAAGTTACCTGGTTGCTTCTCATTCAGTTGTACTGCGAATTAAAGAACCATAAGAGATTCAGTTGTACTGTTAATTGAATTAATACTGTACTGTGACCAATGTTATGGATACTAAAAGTTGTTCTATTTCAGCATTCAAGTCTACCTCCACTGAAATATGTTTTTGTTAATGTGGATGATGTATCGACTCAAATCTGTATTTGTTTTTATGTGGATGAGAAATCAAAGTTACTTGGCTGCTTCTTTTTCATATTAAAATATTTCAGCTGACAAGTAAACAGGAGGCTTTTATTGTGTCAATTTAACAGGAATGGAAATGTGTTTATTGTTTTGCCTTTTAGCAGAGCTTTGGCAGTGCTACTATTTCATTTTCAATATAACAAGCTACAAAGAATAACATCAGGATATATTTGTAACTATTCAGTGGATCAGCTAAAACAGTGTAGGAAGAAAGAAACGCACAAACGGCCACAATGAAATTATTTATCCTATTAGTTATCCTGACTGACTTCTGTTACAATCCCCATCATACTCACACAGTGTTGGTGGGTGTTCTGGTTGCTGGATTTGTGGTGGAAACAACCCACTGGGACAGCACGTTTCAAATAAAGAGTAAAACATATAGCTTTGGATACTAAGCTAGAACAACTAATTGTGATAGGTTGAGAAGATCCCATGCACATTGTGGGACACCATGCCAGACTTGATGCATCATATATGTACCAAAAGAAAAAATGTTGGACAGAGCAAGGACACGGAGTGCAGTCAGTTGTGTAAAAGCAGCTGGTGTAGTTTGGTCCCTGAAGCTTGAATTGAAAAGCCAGTTTTACACAGACGGTCACAGGTTAGTCATCACATCTTGTGCCAGGGAGTCCAGAGACATAAAGTGAGAGTGGAGGAATATATATCGATCTATCTATTTAAGACTGTCACTGTCAAAGTGCTATTTCAAGGGCACGCTGGTAGATGTCCCGACCAAAGGATGAGGACTCTGTGGTGGGGTTTACTTGCTGCTGAAGTGTAGCAAGTCTTTCTTGTGACAGTGGGCACTGTATGTCTGGAACAACAATTCCTTGCTCAGTGTTTTCTTGTGTGGATTCTTCATTTATTACCGGCAAAGAGAATGATCTTCTTGTACACACATATAGATCAGAGATCACAAGTCTTTATGTCCTGTTAATGACAATGATGTTTTTACTTTTTGTTTTTATTCCCCATTCTGACAAGTTTCGAAGGTTATCTTCCCATTATATTACTGTATAGTACTGTATAAATACCTCTGACAGGTCTGGTTCTGGCACTGGTGCCTGCAGCATCCCAATGTTCCATAGCTGATTTGGTGAAAGATTTCCTTCTGTGCGCAATGGATGACAGTTCCAGCTTTCTGTGAAATGCTGCAAGTCAGCTCTCAGTCGCGGTATGAAGACATACCCCACACAGACGAGGTGCACTGCATTTGACAGGTCGATAAATCCCTCTTCCTCCAAACTGTGGAGCAGATTATAATACTGACATGTTACACTCCAAACGTCTCTCCACAGGCGTTCCACCCTAGAAACAAGCGACAAGGGGATACAGATGAGACAAGACTATGTGAGGCTTTTCACTGAATTAAAACCTGAAAACAACTATGAAATATTTAATAGATTTAATAGCCTGATACATTTTATTACAATGAACATAATTTTCATCTTACGTTTAGAACAAAGTAAAACTGGCAATGGATTTTTTGGAATATCACAGTTTTTCATCAGGTGTTTTTTTGTTTGTTTTTGCCCCAACAGGCTGACTTCTACGTATTCTAATTCTCTGCAAAGCTGAGCTCTGGTTTTCAGTTACCTCTGGTTGTGGACACTTTTTCCAGCGATAAAGCAATAATGTGTTGGAAATCAGGACAGTTTCAATTATCTTGTCCCTTTTTGTCTGTTTTTAGAGTGAGGACCCTGATGAAACCAAGACAGATTTGGATCAGACAGTCATCTGCATCTATGTGATTATACTTCCAGGTGCAGATGTTGATCAGCTTCCAGAAGATGTTGGCATCATAGTTGAATTTGTGGAGGTGCTTCATGGACTCAGAGATGTAGCCACTGCTTGTGCCTTACTGTTTGGGATCATCTACGACCTGAACCTGAGCTATCCAGCTGACCTCAGGTACACTTTTGAATTGATTCAAAAGATCCTGATGGAACTTGATACACACAGGCTTTCGACCAAAATCCAGGTACTCAAAAAACAAACTGCTGGAATGAATGCATGAAGCCATTACAGATTTGTGAGCTGGAGGCATTCAGTGTGCTGAAATGTTTTTGTTATCCTGTTTACTTGAGCTGTGGTTTTGACTGTCAATTAACCTTTACAAATTGAACTCTAAGGCAGTGGTGTCAAACTACTGACCTTCACTAGTAGGTGAAGTCAGTCCACCAAATGCGACCAGTTGACGCTTTTGTAAAGTCCTCTGTTAAGATTTTGTTAATTTGGCCCACAGACATAAGATTGTTTGAGTTTTCTTCTTGTCATGATTTTTATCATTATGTGTCAACTTGTGTGTACAGCAGTTTCAGTTGCTATAAACTGCCTCCCATTGTCAGTGTCAGCCCCTACTGGGTAAAAGATTCCTGCAACCTGATGATGTTGAAGCTTGTGACCCCTGCCCAAGAGGCATAGGCCTTGCCATGGCTGGAGCTAAGAGCTCAAAAATGTTTTTAGTTTATTGGCAATATGTTTATTGAAAATAAAAATAATCTTGTGGCACTTTACTTTATGTTATGTTAAAATATACTTAAGGGTGCTCTTTAAACCTCAGTGGTACTACAGTACAAACATTTGGATTTTTCTCTTATACTTTTTAAGTGAATTTGAAGAACAAAGCAATTTCATTGGAAGCTAATGACAATACATTAACTAATTGTTATTTAAACATGTAATGTTCATACATGTGAAGCATGTTTATGCTTTCCAGTGTTTTCGTATGACAGACTGTTTTGAATGGTTATCAACACTTGATAAAAGTGCTGTTTTGAGAAAAGTTTTGATTTTTTCCCCCCCTCTGTTTAAGGCCTTTTCTATTTTTAACATCATTTTAATTGGACAATCTAAACTCAGTTAAGACTAACTTAACCACATCAAGTTACTCTTACTCAATAACCCTGTATTGCTTCAATGTATATCCAGTTCATTTGCTGAACTTAACTATATCACATTAGTTTAACGTAGGCTTCATACATAAAAATATAGTAACCCAATTAAGTTTAAGTCACTCAACTCACTGCTGTACAATATACTTCAATCTATTGAGTACATTGTTAAGTGGATGTTAATAAACCAGTTTTCATTCCAAGTTATGTGGAACCACTTGACATAACATTTTTAGTTAATTAAGACAGATGTCTATAATGACATGACAACATAACAATATTACAGCGTTCTGTTTAATGTTCCTGCAAAGGCTTAATTTTTTATTTTATTTCCGTCAACAAAAATAGTGATTGACTCGCAATTTAAAATAAGTACTTCGCGATTTAAGTTATCATCAAATACTTACTGTCTTATGATTATTGTTAATAAGCATTTGTGAATGAATATTACTGAATATTTAGTATTCCTTATAATTTTTGGCACACTAACCAAATAAGTATGTTTTACAATGCATTGTATACATCAAGGCTCACTGAGTAATGATCATTGGTATAAACCACTCATGAGTGCCTGTAACTATGGTTGTCTAGCATTAACGGCACATTACAAATCATCATCAATATGTTCATTATATGTTATAGACATTGGCTTCATAGAGTGTTGGTAAAAAAAGGGCTTTAATATGCCTTCTTAACAGTTTTGTAAAGATTGTTTTATTGGCTTCATCCTTACTGTCATGTTCAGTTCTCACCAACCCTGTTAGTAAGTACATAATGATGATCACCGTAAGGTATGTATTAATTTTAATAAAGCAAAAAAAAGAGATTCGTATAGATTTAGCAATGAAATCATTGGGATGTAAGATAAGCTCAGTAAGTGTTTGTAATACATGTTTATGATGCTTAAAGTGATTCTTAAAACTGAGTCTAGTTAATAAGCATGTTATAAAAAACATATAAGGTCTTATTAGGGAATAAATAATGCTTATTACAATAACTTGCATATAAAGCATTACTCTTTTGATTTCAGTGACCCCATGAACTTTCCTCTTGAGCCAGCCTTAGCATTACTGGTAAGACTCATAGAACAGCCGAATCATCAGCTTGTTGTTTGTTGTAGTCATGCTTTCAGATTGGCTGGTATGAACACTGCAACCTCTAAGAGAGATAAGCAGGACTTCACAGTGCTTCCCATTGTTAATTAAAGTCTCCCTACCCCACCATTTCCCATTCAAACACATTTTTGACCACACTGACACATTCACTGATGATGCGATGCATAGAACAAGCCAAGTGGCAGTTTGCTTTTGTATAAAACTTTATTTATCAAACAAAAAGAATGCACCATTGAAATAACATTTCTATAAAAAGGACCATGGGACTGTTCTACAGTGCATTACAAAACCAGCAATTGTATACAACATTGTGGATAGAAACTTCGCTCTTCTTCATTTGAGATACAACATCATAATCATCTTCACCCTCACCACCATCTTCATCATCTTTTCTCTCCTTCACTCAAATGAACAAAATGTACACTCTTAAATATTGCAGTCACTAAGCTAATTTGGTTATAATGACACTAGGCTTGAACCTTTTTTTAAATGATGGAGACTCATTTGTCGAACAATGTTCTGGAAATTAAGTAACTGTCTGTGTGAGGAGATGAGGGGAGTTTTAATTTGGCCCTTTTCACCCCGATGAGATGAGGTCCAAATAATTTTTCCTACTCCATGATTTTCTTTTTGTAAGACAGTGGCCTATAATTGTCTGTGCTGCAGCTGACAGAGTCAATTTCACACCAACATCAGGCCACTTTCAAAGTCAGCACAGCCCTGACCAACTTCACTTCCTCTTTTTTGACCATGTAATTTGTCCCTTTTTTGATCGCCAGTGGTTCCCACCACAGGAGTGAAGCACCCAAAGAGAGAAGTTAATGAAGTTGAGCTTCCCTTTGAAATGCTGGAAAAGAGCCTCCTTAGTGTTCACCTTATCAGGTCCTGCTGGTGTTTCTGAGTTTCACACAGTCACCACAGGACGAGTCTTTACAGATAGAGGACAATGTGTTTATAAAGGACTTTCCTGGTGCTTCTGAATGGTTTATTCCATTAGCAACAGATCACCTTTATTTTCCTGCAGAGCTTTTTCTGAACAAGTAGCATCAGGTTTAAAATCAATTTCTGAGCTTCCAAAGACATACAGTATTGTGGTCATGCAAGTGAGAGAAGCCAAACTCTGCATGGCGGTGCATTCAAGGAAGCTCAGATGGCTTAGAATACATTATTATCAGCCTCTTATTTCATATATATATATATATAAATATATATATGTATGTATATATATATGTATGTATGTATGTATGTATGTATGTATGTATGTATATATATATATATATATATATATATATATATATATATATATATATATATATATATATATATATATATTGGAAATAGAGGATAATGATATGTAATGGCACTGTGATGTGTTAGATTGTTGGAATTGCCCTTTGAAAAATATATTGCCCAACATTTGTTTTATTTGTTTCAGATTTTTAAACTTTGGAATATACATTTTTACTGGCCTAAAATTGTAGTACTGTTCTGGCTCAACTGCCAACATTTGAAATGATCACGTATGAAATTGTCTGTCTTAACTAACCATTTACCTGACAAACTGTATCACCTGTTAGGCAAACACCAAATACAAATAGTGAAACATGGACTTTGTGCAAAGGACGTTGTGAATTCTTGCTTTAAAAAACAGCTCTCGACTGCATTACCTTTGACAAATGCACTAATTTTGACTAAAAGTTGGCTGTGATGGAATATCATGAACATGATTTTATGAAAAAATAATCATTTAAGGTCCACCCAGGAACTGTCCTCTTTGTCCATATTAGGATTTCCTTGCTCCAGATTGGTAGGTCAGGTATTAAACCTTGAAACAACATAGACCCTGCTATTATTCACAGGTTATATATATATGGTATAACTGCATAGATGAGATCAATCTACAGATTTTAGACTGAACAAAACAGACAAAAAGAAAAACGTGGTGGTGACTGTGTGTCCTCAGAATGACCTGAATTGGTGACAAACCATTTAATCATTCATAAAGAAATGCGAATAAATGTTCTACAACATTGCTTAAAATAATACTGAAACCTATAAAGACAATGCATGAAAAAAAGAAACAAGACAAAAGAAAGAACAATGGCACTTCAGTCCTATTTTTCATTTTATACTTTTCTAATACTAAATTTACGTTTGCAAAAATACTACATGGTTATAAATAATAGATTTAAAGAGCACTCGGAATAAAGTTAATAATAATAATAATAATAATAATAATGATATATTAAATTTGATTATAAAAAGTTACTACTCTAGTGGAACTGTACACTGTAAAATACACATGTATAACCAATAAGAAATAACAACAAAAAACCCTTCAAACATGTGGCTGTCGGAGGCCAGGGTCAGACCTTTGAAGGCAAGCCTTTGTATTGAGGCCGAGATGAAAAGTTTTTTTTTATCATCATCATCATCATCAGTGTTCAGATTCAAATTTACCAGAAAAAAACTACAACATCAAAATGGAACAAAAGTCCCTTCTAGTTTCCTCTGGTCCCCTTTTAGTTTCCTGAACTAACTTTTAGATTTTAGCTAGCAAAAACAAAATAGGATTCTTTGATTTTTTACATGATGGTCATTCTGTCTCTGTTCTGTTTGGGGATCAGATGAAAAAAAGCATTCTAGTCTTTTTTGGATGTTTCAGTCCATTCACTTCAAATTATATAGTTTTCACTAATTCACTATCCTGTTTCAAGCATTCATGTATTTCAGTCATTTCTGTCAAAAGTAAGAGTTTTAACTGAGCTCATCCATAAGCCATCATGTCTCCATTTATTTTTGTCAAAGTTATGTTACTGTTGTGACTTTTTTTTCACAGTTTAGTACAATTTTGTACAATTTACAAAAAGCTGTAACAAAAGATTGCTTAATTATTAATTATTAATTATTACATACAATTAATTATTCTGTCTCAATAATCATTTCGTCCCTAAAATAGAGAAAAGATTAGCTGCAGAAACAATGAAATATAACCGATTAACTCACCTCCAAAAGGCAAACTTCACCCAAAATGTTTAATTCGGCTGGAAATTTGGGAGGTTTCGTAGTCCACAGAAAATTTTCTGAAGCTTCATAGGAGAACAGCATTATCATTAAAACTATTGAAGTACGTGGGGGAAAACAACCCAAAAAAACTAACAACCATAAAATGCCTCTTTACAGCTCTGCTGTAAGCCAAGTCTCTGAAAGCCCTAAGCTCCCCCAATTGATTTAAAAATAAGTTATTTACACTCTTGATGCACAGCAAAGCTTGTGCACGAACTTAAGACGGGATGCAAACTATGCTTTTACCTCAGCAGCTACAAGATTTCTGCTTAAAAAGGGTAGTGATAGCATATTTTTTAAATTTATTTGGGACACTGAGGCTTCCAGAGACTTGAGTTAGGCCAAATAAGCTGTGTTAGGAACTATTTTATCATATATTATTATCATACTTATTATTATTATTTTTTTATGTTTTAAAACAAGTGAATAGTGACTAACATTTCAGATTTGGCTAGACTGTTCCTTTTACTAGGTCTCTAAAAGTTGTTTTCATGCTCAAAATGAGTGGCTGCTCAAAAGGAATAACTTAACCTGATTTGCAGTAACACGTGTTATATTTAATGAACAATATGCACAATCTGGTAAATGACTAAATGACATGTACTGATGAAAAAGCAGGTACAGAACTGTCCATCTAAGGGCTTGTCTTGTGTTCCTGTACCTATGTTCAGTGGTTCAAATACAAACATATGTCATGTAGATTAATTAAGAATAACTGTCTGGCAAAGAAATATCATAACTGAAAGATATGTCAAAGTGTGTCAAATCTGATCAGTGGCACAGGTACGACCTGTCTATAGTCAAACACGAATCTGAAAACAAACTGCAAAAAGTCTTAAGTTTCGATTATTGAAAACAAATATATCCATCTGTACTTCCCCTGCATCCAAATAGACTTGTTTCAGTGGTTAATGAAGCTCTAGTGAAAGTTCAGACAGGAAGACTCTTCTTTTGCTTGCTTTGGCCTTTGGTTTATTACTCATACCATCGTGTCATTCACTCGTCTGACACATGCTCGCAACATCCTAATTTGCTAATTTTGCGGATTTCAGTTTGTTTAAATCAGCCAGTCACATCCATCCAATAGCACAATGACACACCTTCACCTTAGCCTACCATCTTGCTGCTGTATTTTTAAATATGGTGCTCTCTTTCTCTTTAGCTCACTCATACTGTTGTTTTGTCTGTCCACCTCTGCATTACCATCCGGTCTTTGCAGATTCAACAGCTTCTCCCAGTTCTCCAGCCTCATCAGCTGTTCAAGTTGCAGGGTCATCTGCCACCACCATCACCAGTGTCTGGACAACATGGGGGTTTTTTCTTGCTGCTTCTTAGGGCAGAGGCCCCTCAATCAGAAAATCTCCCTGAAGAGTCTAAGCGCCAAAGACTTTCTACTAAGATTCAAACAACTGTTGTAATGAACATTTTCTTTACTTCATTCATTTGTCTCTCCTGATTGAACTTACATCATAGTGTGATGATCTGCCTAATTTACACATATCTGTGGAACATAACTGAGTATATAACTGAAAATAACAAGTGAGACAATTTCACTCATCTGACAGAATCCCATTATTATATGAAGAACAATTTTAGGTTGTATCTTAATGCATGCCTGATGAGGACGGATTTAATTTTTTTACAATGTGTGTCACTGCGAGAGATGGGTAGGAATTTTGCATTTTGCTCAAAGACCCTTTGATTGACACAGTTCAGTTATCTGATCTGTGATATTTCCGGTACAGAACGATCTTTGTCATCACAAGATTCAGCCCGTCGAGTGTCTGTATTTCAGGACGGCAGCCGAAATTTTGCATCTGTGCCACTGAAGTAAAGTTTCAGGCCCCTCTGTTTAAAAAGGGACACAGTGCTTTTGGGAAAAATCCTCAGAAGAGCAAAGTGTCTCATCTATTGCTGGTGCAGGAAAAACAAATTAACATAACAGAGCTCATTAAAAAATTTCACAAAGACCTGAAATGAAGTGTCTACATACAGAGGAAGAAAAAAACAAAGCTTAGTTAAAACACAAAGGCATGTATGATGTCTAATTCAACTCAACAACAACAACAACACCAAAAACAAAAGCATTTGGGCAAATGAATGGCGATAAATAAAAAAATGGCACATTATGGTATTAACAGAGTAATTCTCGGATTAAGATAACTCAAGATTGGAAAGACATTGTGTACTATAAAAAGATGTGTTTGATGTTTGAAACTGAATGAAGATGAAAAGAAGATGTAAAAGTCCATTCAGAGGAGATCAATGGTATACAGCCTCACTAATTACTGAAGGTGATGGTCATCAAATATCTCAAGTAAACTGGACCAAACTGCCATTTCATGTTTAGCTCAATACATAACACGTGTGGGCTTTCTGATAATTTTCCCAACCATCCATAAGTTTTTTTTTAATGATTTAAATGTAGCCATTTCCTACTCTTTCTTCAGCAGGCGACTCTTAATTCTAAGATGTCGGAGCATCTTCAAAATCACCAACTGGGAAAGTTATGTGTTGACAACGTTGGATCATATATCTGCTGGGACTATCAGGTAGCTTGATAATGAGACTGAATTCTCCTTTCATCTTGGCCATTTTCTAGGCTGTTTGGCATAAGCAATCCTTGGGGACAGATGTATCTGTCTCCACAGTGGTTGCCAAGTGCATTTATCTTGAAATGTGTTATGTTAATTTAGGAGTTGTTGTGGTGCGTTTTACCTCATCCACGCTTATCAACATTTATATGATGAGTGTTATGATGCAATTTTCCTGATGTTGTCCCCATTCTTTAGAGGCAATCTGAAGGTATGGAACCACGTTTTGAAGTCTTTGCAAGTACATTTTTTAATGTAATGACATTAAATATATGTCTTCTATGAAGAAAGGGATCGATCAAATACATTGTGGATGATTTGAAATGTTCAGTGCAATTTACATTTATTGGGCTACAAGGTACAAAACCACCAGATCAATAAACTATTGTCATTTTCTCTGCCTTGACACTGAAAAAATTAAATCTCTTTTGTCAACAGGCCACTTAATTTGGCATTTTCTGTTTAAATCAGATTTTTCTCTCTTTTTCTCTCGCTCATCTACCTGCAGCTCTGGAGGAGGAAGAGGAGGAAAAGAAGTGCAAGTAGAATGAATCGTTTGGCACGGACTGGATGTATCTCCCAGAACACTCTGATGAGTTTGATCCTAACACTGGCCGCCTGCTTCCGTTCATTTACCTTTCATCCCCACTCTCATTCTGCAGAGACGTTACCTTTCAATCCCCTCTGTCCCCTGGACTTTTCTCCACAGCTGTAACAACCCAGACAGCGTGAGTTTGAATCATAATATTTGAAACACCATTATAATGAATTCCCGGCCTCATTCCTCAGTGCCCTAGCTCGCACATACAAACCACCTCTGAATATCAATTCACCTTCTCTGCCTGTGCTCCCTCTTCTTTTTCTCTCCCTCTCTCTCTCCCTCAAGCATTTCTCTTTCATCACAGAAAGATAATGGTCTGGAAATTACAATATGGTGACTGGGGTGACACAGTCAAATAAGGAGTACGCTGGTGGCCTGTTTTTTTTCTCCTCAGCTAATTAATGAATCAGTTGTAAATTTTAAGTTCCTGCCTTTGTGCACACTCTAAAAATAGCTATCTTCACAAATTGTTTAGTTCCATTCTAGGCCCACAAATCAGATAAGGCAATTCAACCTATTCCAATTATGTCTTATGTCTTTTTGACTTATAAAAACACATTTCTGCAGTAGTATCAAAAAATCTTCACCCAATGAGCACTTAAATTATCTGAAAACACAATTTTATGAAAACTTTATAACAGACCATTAATTCTCAGACCAGATTTTTTCTTTCCAGCTGCCAATAAAGATATAGTTGTTTTGAAGAACAGAAAGGTTACAGAAAATAATTTCCTCATTCCACTTTTGAAGTAAGTTAAACTAAAAAAAAAAATGATGCAAATGAATCTCACCATACAGTTAATAATTACAATTTGAATAAAATGTACCTTTTTTTATATGTTCAAAGGCTGTAGCTTATCAATTTCCAGTGTTGGGGAGGCGTAAACTACATGTAGTTGAACTACATAGATTAACTACAATTTGCTCTAACTTGCTGGTAGTTAAACTACATTCATATTTTGTGCTGCGTCAAGTAATTCAACTACTTTTTGGGTCATTGTCTGTAATTTAACTACTCAATTTACAAACTACAATTTTGACCAATAATATGAAATATTTCTTATTTAAAAAAGAACTATGTAACATCAACTTTATTTTATTTATCTTTGAAAAAAGGCTTGAAACATGTCGTGACATGTCAAGCCAATGCTGCCTCTGATTGGCTTGCCCTGGCAGCACTCAAAAACTTACCAGAGTGGGTGGGTCTTTGTGCCAGGGAAGGCAGTGCTCATATGGCACAAGCACATCATAGATGACCCTCCGTCATCCCCGATCCGCCCCCGAACGCGCCAGCCCAACCACGGCCATATTTGAGCATGTACATACAGACACGACCTACATGTTCACATGTGAGCCCTGAATGCCGAAAACAACAATAATTTGGACTTTTCTCGACTTTTTCCTCAAGTTGATTTCATATTTCTTCTGGCATGTGAATTTTTTTTAGGCTATTATATTTTGTTTCACATACACCATATGTTGATTTATTTAACACTTAGTTAAATTAGTAAAATGAGTATAAGTAGTTGCTAAAGCTACTTTTTTAGCAGTAGTTTTACAAACTACATTTCTCCAGGGGTAGAAATGTAGTTTGTTCAACCTACTGCCAGGCTGAACTACATGTACTTTTACAAGTTACGCTTGCAAAGCAGTTTCCCCAACACTGTCAATTTCCATGGTGGCTCATGACCTTTAACGTAGCTATCTGTGGATATGTGTAAAAAATAAAACTGATAAAAAAACACCATTCTGACAGGACGGTAAATGTAAAAATATACTTTAAAAATATGCATTATTTGCATTTATGTTTTTGTAATGTGTCTTTTTTTTGTATAAAAAACAGAATGCCCTGAAGTAAACTCAAAGTAAAGCTGGCGGTCCCATCTGGGTGATCAAAGTTGACAGAGGTAAATGTGTGTTTATCTCATGAAAAATAAATGGATTCATCAAAAGCAGATTCAAATAGTCAAACACATACTGAAGAAACACAAGATCATTCTTCTTGTCATCAACAATGGCTGCCCAACTACCATTTCTAATTTTAATAATAATAATAATGATAATAATAATAATAATAATAATAATAATAATAATAATAATAATAACAATAACAATAATAATCATCATCATCATCATCATCATCATTACTTGATCCTTCATCCTGTTGCTCATCTTTTCTAATTACTTATTCCATCACAAAGATGCCCACTTTTATTTGTTCCTACTTTGACGGGAGCTCTTGTGGTGTTTTGGTGATTTTATAACTAAGATTATAAGATCATTATAATGATCTTATAATTGAGATTATCAGATCCCATGAACACACCTACAGGTGTCCCAAAAGCAGACAACACAGTCTTCCCTAACTTTTCTCGGTTTTGCAGACGATCTTCAGCACTCCAACCAGCAGGGGGCACAGAATGTGACACAGCACAATGTGACAGATATGAACAAGGAGCAAAAACAAAGAATGTTATGAGACGTTTCCCAAAATGAGAATTTGGCAAAAACACAAGTCCTTGTAGGTACTTAGTACTTAAGAGTTTTTGAGGATAGAGGAGAGTAAAGGCTTGGTCAAGAGCAGCAACAGACTGAGTCTATAGAGGTTTCTACAAAGTCCTGTAAGAGCTGGATCCAATTCCAGATGATATAGACTGGTCTAGAGATTCTCACACTTGTTTCTTTATTACCTTTATTTTTAGTAAACCTCCATAGGTGGAAGGGTTATGGGTGATGATTAGGTCTGTGAAGTCATACCAGTTTGTTCAACACAGGAAAAAAAGAATGACACTGTGGAATAATATAAATAGAATAGAGAAAATGCCGAAGATCACCTTACGCCATCCCAAGATGCAACCTTGGTTTGCGGTGAGAAAAATAAAGTTTTGGTGAAACTTTGGTGGCTGAGGATTTGTTTTCTATTTCTCACTGTAGGTTCTGGTTGCATTTTCAAGCCATATACACATCCTGTGACTGCACAATGTTGGAATACCCAAACAAAAAAACAAAGACAAAAGGAATACTTCCACCAGCGCTCATGAAAAATAAGTGAGGTACAGTAACTGAGTTGTGGATTGCTCAGCAGAGGACGCTAATAAATACCACAAAGAAGGAAAACAGGAGGATCATATAACTGACAACTGTCTTCTTTTTAAATATAATCCCATCATCCTGTGTCATTAAGTCAAGGCGCTAGGCAATGGGTCTTCTAGTTTTGTATTTCAGGTTGAATAGAGGTTTCAGTTTGAACTCGAGAGAAAGAAACCTCTCCACTCTTATCCTGTTCTTGGAGTCGATGCTGTGCTGCTATTATGTTTATCCTTTTTTTAAAATTCCCTTCCATCCAATCCTGGTCCCACCACAGTAGACACTGGTAAGGATTTCTCGAAAAAAAAACAACTCAACCCAGCACAGACGGAGGTCTGATTTCGCAGAGGTGTCTTCAAACCTAGATTAACCGTTGCCGCCTTTACTGAGGGTTCCAGACTAGACCATGGCTGGGGGCTGGACTGGGGTCACAGATTAGAAGGCTGAGCCAGTAATGGCATTAAGCTGCTTCATCAGCCCTTCTAGACTGGCCATCTGCTCGGAAAGGTCATCCTGCTCGTAAACCTGTAAGACAAAAAAGTAGAGCATGTTATATGGCCATGAGCTTTCTCAAAATGTGTCTGTGTAAATGAGCCTGTGTGGTAACTCATGGATTACTGGACGCATGTTTGAAGTCTGAAATTTGATGCCTGCAGCTCATAGTCACTGTGTTTTACTTTTTACTCCTGACCCACAAACTGATCCACTGAGCTCTTATCTTGGGACAGGTTTCTGTCATTACAATGTATAATGGTACTTTTCCTTATCATGAAGCAATAGCTACTAGTTGGCTGATATCGGATTAGCTAACTAGATAGCAAGCTAACATTACTTTGTTATTGCTGACTCATAAATGTCTGTCATGTTACTGTCTTGCTTAGCTATGAGATTTTGTTTGCCATCCATGCAATCATTTCTAGGCTGACAGCTATTGCTATTTTTGAAAGAGAAATTCATTGGCAGCCCTGGTTTTTTGAAGCTCCAGGCACAGCTGAAATGTTTTTGACACACCTTAAATATACTTTGTTAGCCTTGCTAAACTCCTGTGGCTCGCTAAGCTTCAGCCATGTGCACCAAGCTCTCAGCCCCAGGTTACCAGCTATCAGCCCAAGCCTCAGCCTCCAGCCAAACCTGTTGCAAACCAGTCTGTGTTCCCTTCTGTAAGGCTCTGTTTTATCAGCCTCCAGCAACTCCAACAGGTCCCAAGAGTCTTCTTTTCAAAGGAGCCTGCCCAGCCTTCAACAACAATACTTCCCCGGGGCTCTGCTCTTGGCCCTTTTCTTTTCTATTTATATATTTCACCTCTTGGCAAAATTAATTGCAGTAGTGGAATACATTTCCACTGCTATGCAGCCGACCCTGGTGTCTCTGAGCTGGCTGATGCCTCTGTTGTCTCTGGGCTGGTGGAAGACTCCTCTAACTCTGGGTTGTCTGATGCACCTCTTGGACCTAGTCAGCCTAGTCCTGGATTGGCTGATGCAGGGATGTTTGTACCTGGTTCGCTTTTGTTTCCTGGATCTCTCCTGCTTTGTTTATTCTTCTGCCTGCCTTGTGTTGTTGCCTTTTTGGGGATTGTATGGATTTGGACCTAAGCTCTTGTTTATTAAAGCTCTCCTTTAGTTTGGTTTTTGTCTACCTGTGTGTCCTGCATTTGTGTCCTGTTCTATGTCATCTTACAATTACTGAATGACTACCTTACCTTTAATTATCCTTCTTGTGTCTCTAAAGTAAACCAGTACAGTATACTGAGGAGTTAGTATGTAGTCCCCCATGACTGCTTTATTATCCAAATATTTCTTACTCTCAGATTCCTGCAGATACTTAATCCATCACAATGAGCTCCTTGTCTGATTTTATTTCAGTCAGGAGTTCAGTAAATGTTGCCTGGAAGCGCAGTGCAGACTTTTCAATCTACACATACAACTGATTAAAATAAATGGTGACTGTGTTGACTGTGATGGCTTATTTATAAGTAGTGAGTTTCAAGTATCTAAAAGTTGGCTGGATTGAAACCAATGGCTGTATGAAAGAAAGAGATCAAAATTACAATGATCAACAGGAATGCAACGTTCACAGGATTTAAATGGGCTAAATCAAATATAAAACCGGTGGCTGGCTAAATGGGTCCATTGCTGTGTATGGTTGTGTGACAGTCAAATGCACATATACAGCATGCTTTAGTGTTATATTGAACATTGGATCAGTGCATAGTTTGTATTTGCAGTTGGAGAAAAAAATCTATATTACTCTCAAATATTTCTCACATTTGATTGATGGTTTTATGTTAATGCATGTGTTATACTTGTACTGCATTATCAGTGTACGTATAGTCACTTTATGAGTCCTTTACTTTAATGCACTGATCTGCATAAATAAAGTGCAGGTACTGTGAAATTGCTCAAGGAAAACTACAGATATGCTGATAAATAGGTACAAACTTCTGATGTGAAATTAATCATCCAAAAGAACATACCTCCAGTCGAACAAATTATAAGCCCGTGTGTTTAATCATCAATGTGTGAAACTCAAACAGCCTGTCAACTATACATTTTCATCAAAAAGTGAACAGCAGTTCAGCAGCTTTAACGATAACTTTTATTATTTATTAATATATTGATTATTTTCTTGATTCATGTCCATACTAATTTCCTAAAGCCAAAGGTGATGCAAGATTGCTTCTTTTATCTGATCAAAACAAATCATAAAAAGCAATACAGTCACATGAGAGGGGAGATAAGATATAGTTGATGATGTCTTTTTCGATTGTTTGACTACTTGATTGACTAGTCATGTCAGACCTGTTTTTTAAAAAAATGTATAGATATTAGAATGTGTTATTTCAAGTTATTCATCCACTAACGTGCAAGCTAAATAAATATTTTCTTTTGTAAAATACATTTTGAAGAGCTATCTTCAATAATTCTAAAATGTTTAGATTACAGTGCCTTGCAAAAGTATTTACCCCCATTGAACTTTTCCACATTTTGTCACATTTTAACCACAAATGTAAATGTATTTTATTGGGATTTTATGTGAAAGACCAACACAAAGTGGTGCATAATTGTGAAGTGGAAGGAAAATGATACATGGTTTTAATTTGTTTTTACAAATAAAAAACAGAAAAGTATGGTGTGCAAAAGTATTCTTCCCCCTGAGTCAATACTTTGTAGACCACCTTTTGCTGCAATGGCAGCTGGAAGTCTTCTGGGGTAAGTCTCTACCAGCGATACACATGCAGAGACTTAAATATTTGCCCATTCTTCCTTGCTAAATAGCTCAAGCTTAGTCTGATTGGATGGAGAGTGTCTGTGAACAGCAATTTTTCTTCTAAGACTGTCCTGTATTTCCCATCAATTCAATCAATCAATCAATCAATCAATCAATCAATCAATCAATAAATACCTTTATTTGTCCCCAGTGGGGCAATTTGTTTCGCAGCAATAGGAGCACACAAAATACAAAAAACAAAGATCAGATTCAGATCAGCTTCCCTGTCCCTGCTGAAGAAAAGCCTCCCCACAGCATGATGCTGCCACCACTATGTTTCATGGTGGGGATGGTGTGTCCAGGGTGATGTGCAGTATTAGTTTTCTGCCACACATAGTGTTTTAAATTTAGGCCAGAATCTTCAATTTTGGTCTCATCTGACCAGAGCACCTTCCTCGACATGTGCGTCATGCCCCCATATGGCTTGTGGCAAACTGCATGGACTCCATTTACTACTTAGGTGACTTTTGAAGGCAAGTGGTTGCACTGGATGTTATTTAAGGGTATCAGAGTAAAGGGGGATGAAAACTTTTGCACATCACAATTTTATGTTTTTTATTTGTAAAAAAAAAAAAAATGAAAACCATGTATCATGTTCCTTCCACTTCACAATTATGCAACACGTTGTGTCTGTTGGTCTATCACATAAAATCCCAATAAAATACATTTTCATTTGTGGTTAAAACGTAACAAAATGTGGAAAAGTTCAAGGGGGGTGAATACTTTTGCAAAGCACTGTAACTCATTAGTTGATCCAAAGAGAACTTATAGCTGATGGTCTTTAATGTCATTGTAAACTGACTGATCTTTTAGTTTGGGAGAACTGGGCAAAACAGGACATTTCAGTACCGCACCTCAAATAAATATAATCAAATGGTAAAACAATAATTAGCTGCAGCCCTAGTTGACAGCATTCTGCTTTGGACTATTTACCTATTTATACATTAAGATCAACTATTATTTTTGTACAATTAATTTGAAAGGCTGTTTGTGTGGTATTCATGGCAATTCTATTGTTATGACATAACTGGTAGATAACTTTATCTGGATGTAATTTGAGTTTGCTGAGGTTAAGATGGTGGTAGGTGTTAATTTTGATGAATATGTTCTCATAAGCACTGTAACTCATAAGTTGATCCACAGAGAACTTATAGCTGATGGTCTTTAATTGCATTGTAAACTGACTGATCTTTTAGTTTGGGAGAACTGGGCAAAACTGGACTTTTCAGCACCACACCTCAAATAAATATAATCAAATGGTAAAACAATAATTAGCTGCAGCCCTAGTTGACAGCATTCTGCTTTTGCACAAAACAATTGAGATACTTTATCATTCAAGGTCCAACAATCTATGTGGCAGATGAAGGGTGGCCTTTTCAAAAGTCAGATTATAAAAACAGTTGAAGAGTCAATTACACTTTAATAGACCTTTAATTAATCAACATTCTTGAAATCCAAACTTTTCTTTCAGGTTTCCAATTAATGAAACTGTCCAGTATAGCTGGTAAACCGGATGTGCTCCTGGTGGATTCAGAATTCTGTTACTGTGTCCTGATTGAGCCCCACTGATATTTCAAATGAAGGCAATACAAAAATCTATACATGACTGGAGGGGGAGATGTCCCTAGGTAGAGAGTGTTCGCAAGCTTATATGTCTGGTTGGGTTAAAAGCTTTAACTGGATCAGTCTGATATCGGATTTTCAGATCTGGATCAACAGTTTGTGACTCTTTGAATGGAAAACTGCAGTGTGTTTGCCTAATTTAAAAAAATAAATAAACGTATCCCTTTAATGGATGATGGTGGATCTTGATTTTGGATTATTATGTGGACTGACTTTAAGATTTTAAACTGCAACATGAAATGTGGAATTGCTTGAACTATCAATGTCCATCAAGGTACTGGGCTGGAAAATTAGCTTTGTCTACATACATACACTACCAGTCAAAATTTTGGACACACCTTCCCATTTAATGTTTTTTTCTTCATTTGTACAACTATTTACAATGTAGATTCTCACTGAAGGCATCACAACTATGAATGAACACATATGGAATTATGTAGTAAACAAAAAAGTGTGAAATAACTCTAAATACGTTTCATATTTTAGATTCCTCAAAGTAGCCACCCTTTGCTTTGTTGACAGCGCTGCAAACCCTTGGCCTTCTCTCAATGAGCTTCATGATGTAGTTACCTGAAATGGTTTTCACTTCACAGGTGTGCCTTGTCAGGGTTCATTTGTGGAATTTCTTGGCTCCTTAATGGGGTGGGGACCATCAGTTGTGTTGTGCAGAAGTCAGGTTGGTACACAGCTGACAGCCCTATCTGACAACTGTTGGAATTAATATTATGGCAAGTGCAGTCGCAAAAACCATCAAGCACCAGTGGAAACCTTTGTTTTGGTCTGATGAGTCCAAATTTGAGATCTTTGGTTCCACTCGCCTGTCTTTGTGCAATGCAGAAAAGGTGAGCGGATGGTATCTACATGCATGGTTCTCACTGTGAAGCATGGAAGAGAAGGTGTGATGGTCTGGGGCCGCTTTGCTGGTGACACTGTTGGGGATTTTTTCAAAACTAAAGGCCCTGTGAACCAGCATGGCTACCACAGCATCCTGCAGCAACATGCCATCCCATCCAGTTTGCGTTAAGTTGGACCATCATTTAGTTTTTAACAGGACAATGACCCCAAACAAGTAAGGGCTATTTGACCAAGAAGGAGAGTGATAAAGGGCTGCACCAAATGACCTGGCCTCCACAGTCACCTGACCTAAACCTAATCGAGATTGTTTGGGCTGAGATGGACCGCAGAGTGAAGGAAAAAGGGCCAACAAGTGCTCAGCAGAACTCCTTCAAGACTGTTGGAAATCCATTGAGGTGACTAACTCCTGAAGCTCATTGAGAAAATGCCAAGAATGTGCAAAGCAGTAATCAAAGCAAAGGGTGGCTATTTTGAAGAATCTAAAATATAAAACATGTTTTGAGTTATTTCACACTTGTTTGTTTACTACATAATTCCATATGTGTTCATTCATAGTTTTGCTGTCTTCAGTGAGAATCTACAATGTAAATAGTCATGAAAATAAAGCCATAAAATGAGAAGGTGTGTCCAAACTTTTGACTGGTAGTGTATGTATCAGACAATGCTTCTGCAACTTTCAATTGATCACTGTTTAATAGTTTGTTTGTAAGTGAAAAGTACAAATAGCTAGCAGTAATGAGGTAATTATTTCACCATCAAAACATCTTAACTTAATAATCTGTTTAAAGTAAAAAAAAAAAAACTAAAAAAACATAACAATCATTAAATCAGGTACTTCAGTTGTGGCACAGTTCATTTATTTGTTTTGCTCCTTTCTCTGATTCATTTATTAGATCTTGATACACACATTCGTGAATTTATGTCTTTTTCACTTTTACATGTTGTTCAATAATCTTTTATAAACTTTGTGGTGATGGGTGTATTTGGTTGAAACCAAAATATTTTAACGACTGTTGAATGAAATGCGATCATATTTTCTTCAGTTGTTGGTTCCTGCAAGATAAATTAAGATAACCGTTCATGATTATGGAAGTTAAATCCTGTCATTAATCAAGAGCATAGATTTTCAGTTTGAGAGCATGATTTCATTCCTTTTCAGTGACACAGCTCTTTCGCGTGCTCAGATTTTTTCTCCTCATGCTCACATTTTGTTCTTGCATTTAAATTTCTTCTGCTCTCTTTCAAAATGTCAGCTTGAACTCAAAAATCACATGCCCGTGTTCACATTTCTCCTTCTTGCACACAAAAATTTCGCTCGCATTCAAATGTGCCCTCTGCGCGCTCAGATCTAAAGTGCACGCGCTCAGAACACACACCTGCTCACAGGTCAAGTTCTGCTCTCAGATCTCTCCTCTGCTCACGGATTTTTCTTGCGTATCAACACTGTCAACCAATAGAAGGCCGGCTACTGTTGACCAATCAGATTACACCCGCTTCTTTGCGGGGCGGGCACTGTTTCTACCGGGTTTATCTACTTCCGCCCTCCAGGCTGTTAAATGTGGTGGTTGCCTTTATTTTTTGACGACCTTTGGAATAAAATATCAGTTAATCAATACACCAGTGCCCGTGCTTTTCATTACAGTAGCTACATCAACATAAAGTAGAACAATAGCTGCTGTACTTTCGCCATATTAGCCAGCTGCCCAGGCAGCGGGATATATCTTATATAGTATAAATACTGCAAGTCAGGTAAGATCGCGATGATAGTACAGGGGTTTAAATGTTCGTTTCATAATGATTTTTGCTTCATGAGACGCTGGTTCGCATCCCGGCTCGGCCGGCACCCTCGCTCGTGTAATGAAAAATGATGTAATGACACTATGATGATAAATACGCTATCATCATAGCGTACTTTTCATTCATCCGTTTTTCATTACACGGATTCTACTACTGCAGGGGTTCTCAACCCTTTGCAAGCTGCCCCCCCCCCAAAAGCTGGTTCATTGCAGTTGGAAAAACGTGCAGTGTCAGTGGTCACGTCTTCTTCCTTGATTAAAAAAAATAAATGAATTAGACCCGGCATTTATTTGGAACCTGCGGTTATTTATCAAAATATACACCTGCACCTGGCGTTTAAAGTGGACCCTGCGGTTAATTGAAACTCGGCTATTATATAAAGTACATTTACACCCCGCTCTGTACGCCGGGCCGGGATGCGAACCAGCGTCCCATGAAGCAAAAATCATCATCAAATCGATATTCTTAACCGCTGTACTATCGTCCCGATCATAACCACTCTGCAGTATTTATACTATATAAGATATATCCCGCTGCCTGGGCAGCTGGCTAATATGGCGAAAGTACAGCAGCTATTGTTCTACTTTATGTTGATGTAGCTACTGTAATGAAAAGCACGGGCACTGGTGTATTGATTAACTGATATTTTATTCCAAAGGTCGTCAAAAAATAAAGGCAACCACCACATTTAACAGCCTGGAGGGCGGAAGTAGATAAACCCGGTAGAAACAGTGCCCGCCCCGCAAAGAAGTGGGTGTAATCTGATTGGTCAACAGTAGCCGGCCTTCTATTGGTTGACAGTGTTGATACGCAAGAAAAATCCGTGAGCAGAGGAGAGATCCGAGAGCAGAACTTGACCTGTGAGCAGGTGTGTGTTCTGAGCGCGTGCACTTTAGATCTGAGCGCGCAGAGGGCACATTTGAATGCGAGCGAAATTTTTGTGTGCAAGAAGGAGAAATGTGAACACGGGCATGTGATTTTTGAGTTCAAGCTGACATTTTGAAAGAGAGCAGAAGAAATTTAAATGCAAGAACAAAATGTGAGCATGAGGAGAAAAAATCTGAGCACGCGAAAGAGCTGTGTCACTGAAAAGGAATGAAATCATGCTCTCAAACTGAAAATCTATGCTCTTGATTAATGACAGGATTTAACTTCCATACATGATTAGCTGAATTTATATAAATCTCATTGTCATTCAAAAAAGGGTTTTGACAAGTTAACTGCAAAATAATGACTCCCACAAGCTTCAGGTAAGGTTGTGGTTAGTGCTAACACACAAATGTGTGTAAGCTAACATGAAAAGCAAAAAACAAGACTTCTGTTGAACAAAGTCAGATCTCTTGATACTGTGGTGTTTGTGAGAGAGACAGCAGGTAGTTTATGTTGAACAGATGGCTCAAAGCTACATGTGCTGCTCAAACAGTGAGCTTTATTGACAATTTTGACATTTTCTGGGAACGCAGACACCTGTTTAAGGCATATGGATTTTGCCTTAACAAGTCAGGGGTTAGGTTGTTAACCGCCAACATATTTTACTCTGTGCACCACACATCAGTTCCTCCTACAAAGGACAAGAGGTGAGACAAGCCAAAACAACTGATAAAACAGCCCTCAGGAGGAGAACTTCTACTGCCTGAGATAAGCTGTGAACAGACAAGGCAGCTGTGCTAGGAGGAGGAGGCTTCACAGCCGCCATCTGCATGCCCTCCAGTCTCAACAAGAGGGAACTTCCATTCTCCCCCAACCCCAACCAACTCTCTGCCCTCGTTAGTCAGCCTCTTCCCTTTAACCCCCCTCCCGAATTTCACAGACGAGAAGAAAAAGCTTGTCAATGTCAAGAATCAAACACACACCACGTTCAAATACCATATTCTCGTCCCTAAATCTCCTTCACCACCCTCACGGCCAAGGCCCCATCCCACTGCCACACTTTGAAACAACCATCGCAGAAATGTCACCGCACGCCTCTACCTCCTCCAAATCACCCTCTGTCTCCACAGTCTGAAAACAGACACAACACATCCCGTCCATGTAGACAATACAACTTACTCTAACTGATATGTGCTGGGTCCAGGCTACACAGTTGATATCATTCTGTTTTCCCACCAGAAGAGCCTGGCCCCCTTGGGGTTCAGGTTGCCTCAATTTCTGTGTTAACAGGTATTGGAAAAATGTTGAATCAAGAAACAATTTAGCTCCCATTCCTCATCAGCCACAAACTGTCACAAAAATTGCACAGTTGGTTTTGACTCCCTAAATTTAGCTCTATTAGACATCAGGTCGCCAGCAGGAAAATCTACTTTAATATAGGATTTTATTATCAAACACAACAGAAACTTGGTTAGACCAGGCTAACAGTGCAATTGTTCACATTGAATCAAGCCCTCTAAAATTCCCTTTGAGATGTTTCATGAAAATTGTACTGCTTTTGAATATGTTGCTCTTCACTTAAACTCATGGGGCTACTTCTGGGGCTATATTTCTAATCATCTACAGGCCACCTAAATACTGTATGGACATTTGTGATGACTCTGCTGAGCTACTGCCTCTCATCTGTGTAGTGGAGTTATTAGTGAGTTAGTGACTCCACTACTGGCTGTCTTACTGTCATTGAAGGTGTACTGAATTTAAATCATTATCATTTACCTGTCTCTTCCAGTATTATGTGATATATGTTTAAATTGTTAGTATTTTGGCAAAATAGCATCAAATCAGCTCAAATCAGTACAGCCTCATGGAGCATAACATTACTTTAGTCCAGGAATGCCCAAAGTTGGCCCTGTACTGATTTGGTTTGACTTGGGCTGTGTTTGTAATGACAAACATAAACATTAAAAGATTCAAATATAAATTACTGTTTGTGCCGTTTTATTTTTATGTGAGATAAAACTGGTCCTCAAATTTAGGATTCCTAGTTCTTAATCATTTTCCATTAACAGAGTGGTAGGCAGAGTAACATCGTGCAGGAAGAATTAGTAAATCCCAGTACCCAGTTGGGTAATCCCATCCCAATTGGTATTTGCTTTTTAGTCAGTGTTCCACCATTAAGTTTGAATAATGGTCCGCCAAGGTAAAAAGTTTGGGTAACCTTGTAGATTTTGAAGAGTCCCAGGAACAGTGAAGAATTATGGCAGCTGTCCTTTATCTCTGTACTTCACACAGAGTGTGATCATTTGCCCTTCCACTCTCAATCTGAATGAGACCATGAAAGCCCACTTAGAAGCCCCACAATGCCAGGTGCTTTTCACTTCCCACACACCGACGTCTTCTGTAAAACTCTTAACAGTGTATAAAACCCCCAATGAAGCCAATGACCTTCCGTTCTCATTAGGCCCCCACACACCACCCAGACTTCCAACTGCCTAATCCGACCACTCTCCGACCACCCTGTTGCCTCTTGTCTGACCCGTTCATAAGAAAAGTTGCATTGAACACACTACTTCGATGTGCTGCCAGCTCCACAGTAGTGTGTACGTTCTGCGCATGCGCGAGATGCAATAAGCGGCTGGCTTTAGTGATAAAGAGGCTGGACTAAAGGTTTATGCAAGCAACTCTTTACTTTCAATCAAAACGAAACTTAACTATTTCAGACAAAAACAGCTGTATACTAAACATGCATCGAGGCAATACCAAACAAACAGATTAATTTGTCCTGAACGGACATAATAACAGCTAGTCTCATGCCAGTACTCCAAAACATGAAAACAAGAAATGACGGAACGGAGTGCGTAAAACTCAGCGTACACAGTATTCCGCCCCTCCCACACACCTCGCTGATTCGCTAGCGCACTGCCAATCAGAATGGTCATACAGCTGGCACACAACCAATCAGAGTATCCAATGGCTCAGACGTCCGTCAGCCCTCCTCCTCAGACTTTGCATGTTCCGTCGGATCAGACAACGTCTGAGCGGCTCTGAGCGCTTCCGACGCAGCTGAGCACACCAAACATATTTGTTCCCGACCTCGTTCGAGCATCCCCACACACTTCAGACGTCCAATGGTTACGCCGGTGTGTTCCTGCCTATTGGTTGACCAACGACAGCAGAGTTTAACCAAGTCAGTAAACGCTTGATCAATCGATACTCTTTACTTTTTCTCTGATTTACCGCTGTCTCTGGCGGCCTGCTGACCTGGATTCATGCTCCTCTATAATCCATCCCAGCACAGCAAACTGCACAAGCCACATGTACACAGTTTCAGACAGAAACAGATAAATCTGAAAAGTGTGTAAATGCGTATCAAGGTTTCTGTCCACATATTCCAATGGCTTTCTCAAAGTTCAACAATGAAACGCAGACTACTACTAATACTTATATTGGAAGTATCAGATTATTAGTGGGACACTTGAATGAGTCCATATTGACCTTTCAGACCACAAACTCTAAATCTAAGAACTCCACTCTCAGACGGAGCGAAACTCTACATGACAGAGTTAGGGGGAATTGTGGTGTTTGGAGTCATTGTCGTGTTTTTAATATTAACGACCCATATCAAACCTCCCATTTTTAGCCAAGATTTTCGAAAAAGTTGTTTTTAATCAAGTACACACTTTTATTAAAAACAACGACATCTTCGAGACTCTTCAGTCCAGTTTTAGCTGTGCAGATGACAATCAGTTATATGTTTCTGTATCCCCAGATCACTTTAGCCCACTGGATAGCTTAATAAACTGCTTACTTGACATAAATACATGGATGTCATAGAACTTCCTCCAGCTGAATGAAGACAAAACAGGGGTCATAATATTTGGGACAATAGCCCAGAGAAGGCAAATGTCTGTGCACCTTAAGTGACAAGGCCTTCGCACCAAGAACCAGGTTAGAAACCTTGGTATCGTCCTAGACTCTGATCTCAGATGTCACCAAAATATCCTTTTATCATTTGAGAAACATTGGTCCCGGCACCATCTTATCTTTCTGACATGCATATGGAGAGTCAGCTTTTAGACCTTATGGCCCTCGTCTCTGGAACAGTCTGCCTCTTAATCTGAGGGAATTACTCCATGCTATTTTTAATTTATCCACTAGCCTTTTTTAAATAACTTTCATAGTTATTGTTATTTCTATGCCTTTGTATTTTTTTATCTGTCTGCTTTTTACTAACACACACTATTGCCTCATTGAATTTTTGTTGTATTATTTTATTGTTTTTAATTTTGCACAATTTTTGTGAAGCACTTTTGGCTGCAATCATGTACGAAAGATGCTATATAAATAAATAAAGCTGAAGTTGAGCGGGGGGGCGGAAGAATTTTTTATTTGTGTAATTTGTGTGAACCTCTGACCTGCTGTTCAGATCAGGACCAGGAGAACAAACACAGCCACAAAGAACATGGTGTAGGAACCCGGCCCATGCTGTTCTCCTCGCAGGAGGCCCGGCTGTGGGTCTGTGAAATCGTGAAACCGTGAAATCAAGGATCGTAAAAGAGAGCCATAAACATTTCCATACCAGCAGAAGTGAAAAGAATCCTGGTTTCTTTCCTGATCCAGGACACATATAAACTGAGACCTCACCTTTGCCTTCATGATATATTTTTCAACAGCTGGACCAGACCTACATTTTGATAAGTTTATAATCTTCCTGATGTAATCCTAACCCAAGTTATAAACTTCTGAATTAATACCTGAATGAGTGATGGAGCCACAGAGCCACCTTGTGGTAAGCTTCGGTATAGTTCCCAGAGGACTTTCTTAAGTAATGTAATCCATAATCTTGTTTATCTATACTTTTGTCTTTCCTCCGATATATGTTTTAAATGTATAAGTCAGCACTGTATGAAACAGGTTTGAGCCATCAATGCTGGCGGAGGTTATGTGTCTGTGTGTTGCATGTATTATAACTGATTATTCCTTTTTCCTATTAAGCAATTTTGTTTATTTGCTTTTATTCATGTAACCGAAAGGTTTATGTAATGACCATGGTGGATTTAGGTGAACAGTCAACCGCGATCTTAAAACTTTCAGAAGGATAGTTTAATTCAGCAATAATTGATAAGGCCGCGATTCGATCCGTGACATCACCGGAGGAAGCGACTGGCCAAGCCGCTCCTCGGACCCGCCTACTACTATGCCTTAAAAGACAGACACAACGTGTCTCTCACGCTCTTGCACTCTTGTTTCTCTTGCTTTCTTGTTTTTACGCTCGTGTTTTTTCCTTGTTTTTCTTCTTACTTCTGTACTTTTTGCTACGCCGCGTAACTCTTTTATTTTTCAACATTTGATTCCGTGCCTTGCTTAGTTTGCGACCTACTCCGAAGAATCTGAACCACTAGTTGAATAATTTTTCCAAGTAATGAATTTTGCTTTTGAGAATACTTATAATAAACGTAAAGCAAGGGCGAAATTACTTTCTTTTGCTTTTTATATATTACTAAAGTATCGTGTTCAAATTCAGAAGAAGCCATTTTTGTCTATTCTTGTATTTAGTGACTAGGGAAGATTCGCCGGCCAACGTTTCATCCTTCAGTTATTTTTAAACAAGAAGTTAAATCCGTTAATGAGTCAAAGCTAAATCTTCACCACTCCAAAGAGACTCTGACTAAGACGCTGATCATACATCAAAAGTCCGGTACAGAAATCGAACTATTCAAGAAGCCGGAACAGCATATCCAGCTGACCAGAGAAGTCGACATCCAGCCGAGCCAAACAGCTGTTGCATCTACAGCCGAGACGAGAGAGGATCAGAGGACACCCCGTGGACCTCCCCTTCTACAAACAAGTAGGTTGAAATCTCTGCACACAGCTGGAGTCAGAAAGATCAGAGTTGGTGTCTATAAAGCTTCGACTTCTACTTTATAAACTCATAGATAACTTCTCATATCGTACCGTTAGGATAGGAATTACTCCCGTGATTTTATGAATGAACGGAGTGTTACACTCAAATCCATCATCGTTTAGAAGTCAGTTGTTCAATAACTCACTCCCACAATTTTCACCTTTTCTGTTATTTGTTATTACTCGTTTGAATTATCTCATATCATTTATTCTGCATTTATTTAGTTAATACACATATTTAACCTTATGTCGTTGTCTGTGCACGTTTAATTTAAGGTGGAAAATCGATGGAGACGTGGAAAGAAGTCACTGCTTCAGAATAAGAGACTGATTAAATTGATTTCAACTGTTTAAGCCAAACTTGTACAGTTGAATTTGAATAATGTCCTTCGTATTATTCAAACTAGCTTAACAAACGAAGGTGGTGTCCCGTATAAAACTGTGAACAGTTACCAGTAATTAATTAACCCTTTTTCTCCCAAGTGATAGTCTCCTACAATGGAGAGGGTGGATGGAGCTTTGTTGAATATAAGTTCAAATAGAGAACATAAACCAGGTTTTCAGACTTCAGGAATTTGCAGCAATGTTTATATTGTCTTGTGATAATATTCTGTAGTTTTACTTATTTTTCAATATGATTTATTTATTGAGTTTCCAACAAAAAGAACAGACACAGACCCTTATATACATCTGAGTGGGTAAGATACAACAGACCATTGAATGAAGTGAGGTAAGCACTGATAACAGAAAGTGGGGCTACTTAAAATAAGAGGATAAAGTTTGTCAATACCTGCAGAATCACAAACCTTGAAACACATAATATCAATGTGGAAAAAACTGAAAACAAGACTAAAAACAAAACAAAACACACAAAGAACAGAATGCAAGACACAAAAGACAGCCACAAGTAGGTGCAGTTCAGGGGGCTGTTTAGCCAGTGGGGGGAGCGTCCAGCTGCACGGACTGGACATGTTTGTGAAAGGGTTGCCAAATCTTTAAAAATGTTTCATTGGAGCCACAAAGTGTTTGATTTTCTGATAAGGCATCCCTTATCCAATGGGTGTGGGAAGGGGGGAGATAGGCTCTTCCAGTGCATCAGAATGACATGTCTCGCTAATAATGTGAGAAAAGCCACCAGTTCAGTACAGTAGGAAGGCAGTGGGTTGGTAGCGGGCAGGACACCGAACTGGCCTACTAAGGGTGATTGGAGGACGTTGGTAGATGTGATGGCCGAGAGTAAGTAAAATACAGAATTCCAGAACCGAGAGAGAGCGGGACTGATCCAAACATGTGACTGAGGTTAGCTGGTCCTAAATGACACTTATCGCAATTTGGATCGGTGCGCGGATGAATGCGAGCTAGTTTGCTTTAAGACCAATGGACTCCAGTATGAATTACTTTGCACTGCAAAACCTCATGCTGGCCGCAAATACATGATGCATGTACCCATTTCAGAGTAGACTGCCAGACCTCAGGCTCTATCTCTATATTAAGGTCCTCGGACCAAGTAGTGTGCAGTTTATCAGAGGATGAGGACTGGTGTGTAAGGAGAGTGTAGTATAGCTCTGAGATGGTACCTTAGAGTAGGGGAAGGAGGAATAGCAGGGAAGCGATTGTGAGCAAAGTCTCTGACTTGTAAATACCTGAAGAAGTGGGATCTCTGCAATTTGAATACACCCACTAGTTGGTCAAAGGATGCAAATATTTACTCAATGTAAAGATGTTTGACAGATACAATCCCATAATCCTCCCAGGCTGCGAAAGCCCAATCATTGATAGAGGCAGTAAATGGAGGGTTAGAATGCACAGGGGATAAAAGAGAATTTGACTGTAACCCGAGATGGCTTTTCATCCAGATCTTGAGACAGTTTTTTACTATGATATTACTGGAATAAGACATTGGGATGGTGTCGGGGAGGCACAAAAGGGACGTTAGAGAGGAGGAGCCACATGACGCAACCTCAATCAGCAGCCACGGTGGAGGCTGATTGTTTATGTGATACCAGTGCAGTATAGATCGAATGTTAGCGGCCAAGTAATATGGATGGGTTGTGTCTCTTTGGTGTGTCTTTCCGAATTCTGGGAGGTTTTTTGTTCCATATGAACTGAGAGATCAAGCTGTCATATAGTTTTACTTCAGTCAACAAATCTCATCTGCAGACCCAAACCAACAATGAATGTAGTGGCTAAAAACGTGTGTCTCACAGCCCGAAATATCTTCATCCTCAGTGCCACAGAGCACCATTGTTGTCTGAAAACTATTTTAACACATTGGTAAGTCACAGTGACGCAGTTGGTTGCATGTTCCTTCATCACCATGAACAAAAACAATGCTGTTTTAGACTCAGTAAAATACATCATCCTGATGCCCCAAACACTCACTAGAGCACCAAAATCTGGATTCATCCACTGCTTGAAACGTCTACTGCCTGAGATAACCTGAGATAAGATAAATTACTTTAACAAGAAGAAATAGCACCCCACAATGGTGCCATTTCTTCTTGTTAAAGTAATATTTCCTAAAACCTTGACCAGCTGTTTAAAAACTTTCCAAGCCTCTCTTGAAACAAATTTACGTATCCAGTGGAAGCCAGAGGGCTAGACTGCCACTGGGAAGTCTGAAATTGTACCCTGCTCTCCTGCTGTGCTACTTTAAAATACGTCAGTGGTGTGACAACATCATAAAAGCACCATTGTGTTGTACTTACATTACTCACACTCATGTCACAGTCACAGTCTATTAACTGGCTGTGTGTACATATATTTGTGTACATGTGTGTGTATGTGAAAGATAGGCCAAGAGGCTGATGGGAAAAGACTAGATCAATTACAGAGATAGAACAGCATATGAAGAGACAGACCTGCTGACCTTTACCTCCCCTCTCTTCTCCCAACCCTCCTTCTATCTCATTTACTCCACTTGTCATCACTTTTATTACTCCTCTCCTCATGTTCTTTGTCTCACCTCCTCGCATCTTCTGTATTTTCCTCCTCTCTTCCTCATCTCCTTGCCTGTCCCTCCTGAAGCATCCCCCCTCCTCCTGTTGTCATGGCCACCTTCTCTTCCTGCCCTCCACATCCTCTCCTCTTTATCCTCTTTTTTTGTCTCGTCTCTTTCCACATGCTCTTTCTCTCCATCCCTCTTCTTCTATCCTTTCCATCCTTACACCTCTTCTTGTTATGTCTCCTCTTATTTCCTCCTGTGCACTCTATTTTCTTCTCGTTGCCATGGTGACACCTCTTCCTGCCCAATTGCCATGAAAATGTAAGTCCCACCATCCAGCTTCCCTCCATATCATTTGTCATTTATCTTTCCACTTGTCATCCTCTAACTACCCTTCCCTCCTCTCCTCTCTATTCTCTTCTTTGCTCCTCTCTTCTCAATCAGCCTCTACATCTTTTACTATGCCCCTCACTTCCCATTCTCTTCTTCACCCACCCATTAACCCACTCAATTCACCTCTCCTTTCCTCTCTACTTCCTCAGCTGTTCTTTTTACCTTTCCTCTAGTCTCTTCCTCCTCCTTCTGCCTCCTTTCCTCTCATTGTTTTTTGTCATCCCTCATCCTCTTGTACATCCCCATCCTTTCATCTACATCCTTTCCTCTCCCTCCCTCTTCTAAATCCCTTTCTTCCTTTCCATCTCTTCCCCCTCTGTCATTGTCCTGTACGCAGTGTTGGGTAACAATAATTTCAAAAGTAACTTATTACATTACAAAATGACTGTAGGTACGCTACGCATTTAGAGTAATACAAAAATGACGGTTAAAGCTTGTTGGGACTCGTTGTGCATGTAGGTAACATTGTCCAGATGGTAAGTAGCCGTCACTCTGTAGCCTACTTTATTGGTAACTCCTCAGCATAATAACAGGAATGAGAGATGCAACATAACACTAACACCTTTATTCTGCTAGCAATCTGACAGTGAAAGTATTAGGCACAGCTGTTTTAATGAAAACAATACAACAAGCACTGTGTCCTTTTTTGCTGCAAATTCCAAATAATGGGTGTAGTGGCAATCTATCCACAATATTGTCACTTGAGGAAATTTGAGGTAATTTCAAACGCGTTGTTGTGCAAACAGATGAGATCTGCCATGACGTATGCCTTTACCATTTATTAAATTCAGAGAAAAAATATTTACAGAAAACCAGCTGTGTTGAATGACTAACCTGAAACCAACGTGTAAATATGACAGAAAACCAAAAAGACTAATGTTATGATTATAACAGAAAAAACATCTTGAACAAACACACACACACACACAAATGAACAGTTGACAGTTGTCTCTATGATCCCAATGCCCTCCAGCTGTTCACAGTGATTCCCTGTCTATGCCTCCTGGTGAGCATGTGGATCAGCAATCATTACTTTTTTTGTGACTCACCAAACCCACACACTTCATATCATATTCATACATCAAAATTAGCTACAACAATGGAAATACTTCCATTAAGTAAAGACTGTCCTCTCTACATTGACTTAGCTAGGTATGCATCCATATTGACACAACTGTAGGTTTACCTTTAGCTGGCACGCACCCACCTGCTGAGGTGCAAATGCTTCTGGGATCTTTCACTTTTGTGGTAACAAATGTAAAAGACAGCAATTCTTTGATTTGCCCTTACATTTATGAAAAAATATCTAAATGATGGATGACTTGAATTGCAGAACTAATGCACTAATACAGATACATTTTGTCCAGGAAAGAGAAACTGTGAAATTACTGCTGGTGAGTAAGAGGGAACTCTAGATCTAGTGTTAGGCATTCTGTGAGGAAGGTTGGCTGTAATATTTAATCTTGTCTAGATACTTTTTGGGTGAACTGTTGTGAAACTGTTGAAACTGAGTCTTCACAGGCAGTTTGGCCCCGGTCAGCTGTGACCAATAGACTTGATTGCAGGGCGAAACCAAGCCTGCATGAGGTAAATCTAGCACATAAGGGCTAGTCACCACAGCATCAGCTGCAGCGTCAGGACAGTCGAATGAAGACTTAGGGAGTAACACGCTGTCCACCGCCAACTGTAGCCATGAACTTTACACAGTCCCAGTCAGGACATCAAACCGGAGAAGATTTCACAGGAGACACATTGCTCGAGGCTGTAACCCACCCAATCTCTGCTATCCCACATTCTCCACCAGTACTGAACTTTTGAAGTACTGGGGGGCTATAGAACTGCCAGTCTGCAGTCAAGAAGGCAGACTCCATTTCACCCTATGCCTCCCTGCAGACTCTCCACTTCCTGGCCCTTACCCAGACCTGGATCACCCCTGAAAACACTGCCACTCCAGCTGCCCTCTCATCTGCCTACTCTGTTTCACACTCCCCGAGACAAACAGGAAGAGGAGGAGGAACTGACCTCCTCGTCTCCCCCATGTGGTCGTTCCAGGTCCTTCCCCTTGACCACCTTCCCAGATCTGCCTCTGATCTATCACCCTCCCGGTCCTCTCTGTGACTTCGTTGATGAGATGGATGCCCTCCCGAGCTGCTCCCCTGATGATAGCATACTGCTCATAGTCTGACCACCACACTTTCTCTCTCCCCCCCTAAAATACACCACTTTCCTCGCCCCAGACCTCACATGGTCACCACCCGCCGCAATCTGAAATCCCTCTCTGCTGTCTCCTCTACTGTTCTTTCCTCACTACCATCCACAGACCAATTTGCTCTAATGTCTACTAAAGAAGCCTCCTCCACTCTGCTATCCTCCATCTCCTCTTCTTTAGGCGCTCTCTGTGCCCCCCCATCCCCCCCCCGGATGTCTAAATGACTGCGAACCAATTGATCAGTGTTACGAGCAGCAGAGAGAAAATGGAGAAAATCACATCGTCCTGATGACCTTGCTGACTACCACCACCTCCTTTCTGACTTCCTCTCAATGGTATCAGCAGCCAAATCTGCCTTCTACCTGTCAAAGATCAACTCCTCTGCCTCCAACCCCAGGAAACTATTCTCCTTGTTCTCTTCCCTCCTTACCCCTTTAGCTCCTCATTTACTCCCATGCCTCACCTGCGTCAGCCCTCTCTCAAACCATGCCACCACCTGTTCCCTGGACCCAATTCCCTCCTCCCTTCTCCAAGACATCTCTCATGACATCTGCCATTCCTCACTACTCTGATCAACTCCTCCCTCACTTCAGGAATTATTCCAGCTCCTTTCAAGACAGCAACAGTAATGCCACTCCTAAAGAAACCCAGCCTAGACTTAAAGCTGACATCTGAAACTACAGACCTGTATCTCATCTTTCATTCCTCTCTAAAACCCTGGAACGTGCAGTCTACAACCAACTATCCTCCTATCTCTCACAGAAATGACCTCCTTGACCCTAATCAGTTAGGCTTCAGGACTGGTCACTCCACTGAGACGGCCCTCCTCATGATGACTGAGTTGCTCTGTGCCACCAGAGCCTCATCCTCATTCTCCTCGATTTATCCTCTGCGTTCGACACAGTCAACCATCAATCCTCCTCTCCACTCTGGTTGAACTTGCTCTAACTTGGTTCACATCATACCTGACAAATCACATCTTTCAGGTCACATGGAACGGCTCCTTGTCCAAACCCTGCTTTCTAGATACTGGTGTCCCTAAAGGCTCAGTATTAGGACCACTTCTGTTTTCACTATACACTAGATCACTATGCTCTGCAATCACATCACATGGATTCTCCTACCACTGTTATGCTGATTAACACCCAACTGTTCCTCTCTTTTCCCTCATCCTCCTCCAACACCCAAGTTGTGATGCGCATCTCGGAATGTTTGGCAGACATCTCCGCTTGGACACCTGCGCATCACCTAAAACTCAACCTTAGTACAACAGTGTCACCAGAAAAGCAGCCCCACACCATCACATCCCCTCCTCCATGCTTCACAGTGGGAACCATGCAGGTAGAGACCCTTCGTTCACCTTTTCTGCATCGCACAAAGACACGGTAGGAGGAACCGAAGATCTCAAATTTGGACTCATCAGACCAAAGCACAGATTTCCAACTGGTCTAATGTCCATTCCCTGTGTGTCTTGGCCCAAACAAATCTCCTCTGCTTGTTGCTTTTCCTCAGGAGTGGTTTTTTAGCAGCTATCTGACCATAAAGGCCTTTTGTGCAGTCTCCTCTGAACAGTTGATGTGGAGATGTGTCTGCTACTAGAGTCCTAGAGAGGCATTCATCTAGGCTCTAATCTGAGGTGCTATTAACTTGCAATTTCTGAAGCTGGTGACACGGATGAATTTATCCTCAGCAGCAGAGGTGACTCTTGGTTTTCCTTTCCTGGGGCAGTCATCACATGAGCCAGTTTCGTCGTAGCACTTGATGGTTTTTGCGACTGCACTTGGGGACACGTTTAATGTTTTGGACTGTCTGTTCTCTTTACTCAGCTGATTGGTTCTTGCCATAATATGAATTCTGAAAGTTGTCAAATAGAGCTGTCAGCTGTGTACTAACCTGACTTCTGCACAACACAACTGATGGTCCCAACCCCATTAAGAAGGCAAGAAAGTCCACAAATGGAAGGAATCTAATATCTAAAATATGAAACACATTTAGAGTTATTTCAAACGTTTTTGTTTACTACATAATTCCATATGTGTTCATTCATAAAATAAAGAAAAATCATTAAATGAGAAGGTGTGTCCAAACTTTTTACTGGTAGTGTAAATGCCAGTGAAAATGTACATCATACTGACTGCACGTGTTTTCATCCTCTCAATATTTTATATTGTTTTTACTCTCAGAAATAAGAGTCATTTCATATATGTAATGTGAACATGATATGACACAGAAATGCTGATTCAAAAGATATGAGGCAAAAAAGTGTCTAGTTGGTGTTTCAAAGTGGAGACATCAACTCTACAAACAGTACATCTCCATCAGAATCAGAATCAGAAATCCTTTAATGTCCTGCAGACGGGGAAATTTGTTTGTCACAGCAGCAACAGAATATTACAAGAACAGAAACATATTACAAGAACAGAAACAATAGCAAAAATAAGCAATAAAATTAAAAAGGGAAGAAATAGAATAGACATATATACATATACACAGCAGCTCCATCTATTCAAGCATTGGCTGCTTGAACAACAGCTATTAATACTCCTGTTGTTGCTAGAACTACAGTATATTGCTACTATTACGAATGCAAATGTTAACATCTTATTACATTTCTTATGGCTACTAGTGCTGTGTTCATTGATTCATTCAATTACTATTCCGATTGATCAGGATTATAGTAGATATTTTCCAGACTTTCTCTGTATTGAAAGTAAAAGTCATGTTTCTGGATTAAAGGGTCAGTTTGTAGAATTTTAACTTCTGCAGGAAGAGATACAGAGTTGTGTCATCATGCGTGCCACAGTACTGCACGTGCTGTGATACAGTATATTACTGGGAGCAAAACATCAGAAACTGAAAAAAGGAAACAAAAAAAAATTCATACAAAATATTGATATAAAAACAAATACAAATTAAAACTGCAAGCAGTGATGAACGGTCCCTCGCAGTCCGCGCGCGCGTCGGGGCGTGCCGCCGTCCAAACGCGCCGCGGCTTAAGCCCCGTTGCTCGATCGTTGTTCACGGAGGCGGCAACCGCCTGCATTTGGGACGGTGCACGCGGGGGGTGAATATCAGCCTCTTCTCCCAACGTGTGTTTGTAACGCGGTGGGTTGCCCCTGCCAGTATCAAGCGCTTTCAGGTGAAGTCAGAACAACTTCCTGCAATCCACAGAAATCCAAAGGGACTGCACGTGAATGATTTCTAAAACAGTTAGTAATCAGGTACGTTTTGACAATCGATTCTGCACCGTTACATTGTGTGAAGTGTTACGGCCTTCTCTTTGCCTTTGTCTGGAATTCAGGCATGGACACCTGTGTTTTTGCAGGGAATAGATTGGAAGTGGGACAGAGAGGGGGGGGCTGTGGCTTGCAGTAAACTTCCTCCGCCCTAAATTCGAACCCGGGTCCACTGCGTATGTGGCATGCACGCCAACCACTCGACTACCGGCGCAGATAAGACACTGCCTTCTGTTGTCACCATGAAGGCAGGAAGGCAGCGCATCATAGAAGATGGAAGTGGAATGCCACAGATTAAGATAGGTAGTGGAGTGCAGCCAGAGGTGATTCTTCCTTTTGAAAAGGGACAGCGGTCAAGTGACCAGGTTTGACGAGCGTCCTGCAGTAGCGGTGTTTAACCAAAGAACCCACTCAGTTGTTTCATATCGCACTGGAATCCACTTCGTTCATCGCGGAAGAGTTGGGCAGAATCACAACTACACACATCTTGTTGTGTGCCACCTTGACAAGGCAGACACAACACGCAAATGGCATTCTTAGCAAACTGGCTTATTTGAAAATTGTGTGATGTGGCTTACTACCACTGACTTATCCATTATGTGGCTCAACCCATTACCCTTCAAATATGCCCTGTTGTAACGTGCAATTAAGACAAAACTACCTGCAAATGCCATGTACATCTGACTATGTTTGTCATCACTGCACATAAATATGTGTAGAATAATGCTTCATTTGCCTTCTTTCAAAAAATGTATTTATGGCTGTCTATCAGTGTCAAGCTTTTGATCTAAGTTCTGCTTTGTTTACTAGTTTTTATCCCAAGAAGTGCATGCTGCCACCTTTTGAAGTTTCAATAAAATCTGATGAATATGATACATGTGCCTTGAAAGACAACAGTGCCATCTAGTGGCGACTTGCATCACCTACACCATCAATTCATGTGCTTCTAAGCAAAATTGACCACTTCCTGTTTGACTGAGAGTGTGGGTGTAAATGAGTCATTTGTGTGTCTTGTCATGACACACATGCGTGCCACATTTCA
This sequence comes from Sparus aurata, assembly GCF_900880675.1. Taxonomy (NCBI): domain Eukaryota; kingdom Metazoa; phylum Chordata; class Actinopteri; order Spariformes; family Sparidae; genus Sparus; species Sparus aurata. The sequence continues at coordinate 1,095,707 of NC_044198.1, forward strand.
TTCATGTACATGCATGTAGGACGCCCAAAGTGCCTGAAATAAAACTTGCTTCATGTTTCCAGTGGGTGGCGCTATGGATATGACACAGTATTGATGCACAGATCTATTCAGGGCCACTCCCTCTAGATTCCCTCTAGATTTGGCCGAGCTAGGAAATAGTATGAAGGAGATATCAGCACTTGATGCTTCATGATGAAGGATTGTTATGGCAGGCTCCACAACTGCCAGCAGGTATGACTTAGGATAAAGATTTTAATAACTTTTCATTTTCAAGGTCAGAGGATGCTACTGAGTGACTTTGAAGTCGGTGGTGTTACATCTGTAGGAGGAGATAATTTACGTACAAAGATTGGCATAATTCAACATGGCGGCCAAAAGCAAAATGGCAGACTAAGTATTGATGCTGAAATTCGTTCGGGGAGACAGCCTCTACAGTTACAAGCAGTTTGGTGTGGATAGGAAATTGTATGTTGAAGTTATGAAGCCTCGATGCTTGACAGCGTGAGGACAAAATGGTTTCCACCGCACCGCCCACTAAACCTTGGCGCAGCTGAATGATTTTAATAACTCTTGTTCTTCAAGGCATGAAGAAAATTACTGAGTTAATTTGAAGACTGTGGTGTTAAGCTCTAGGACAAGATAATTTTCAAATTAGGCATGAATTTGTCAAAAATGCGGCCAAATTTCAAAATAACTGACTTCCTGTTGGACTGAGAGTATGCATCCAAATGGGTTTTCCGTGCGTCTGGTCATGATGAATATGCGTACCAATTTTCGTCCTTCTATGTTACAAGTAGGAGGCGGGGCATCACAATAGGGGGCGCTACAGAGCCCACGCGTCACGGCCACGCCCCATGACTACACAGATCTCATCAGGGCGACTCCCTCTGCATTCCTGAGAGATTTGGCCGAGATAAGACATTGTATGAAGAAATTATGAGGACACGATGCTTCACGGCGAAGGATTCGAATTGCCTGCTCCACTGTGGCCAGCAGGTATGACGTAGGATAAAGATTTTAATAACTTTTCATCTTCAAGGTCAGAGGATGCTACTGAGTGACTTTGAAGTCGGTGGTGTTACATCTGTAGGAGGAGATAATTTAAGTACGAAGATTGGCAATATTTCAACATGGCGGCCAAAAGCAAAATGCCAGACTAAGTATTGATGCTGAGATTTGTTCGGGGAGACAGCCTCTACAGTTACAAGCAGTTTGGTGTGGATAGGAAATTGTATGTTGAAGTTATAAAGCCTCGATGCTTGATGGCGTGAGGAAAAAATGGTTTCCACCGCACCGCCCACTAAAGTTTGGCGCAGCTGAATGATTTCAATAACTTTTGTTCTTCAAGGCATGAAGAAAATTACCGAGTTAATTTGAAGACTGTTTAAGCTCTAGGACAAGATAATTTTCAAAGTAGGCATGAATTGGACAAAAACGCCGCCACACATCTAATTGGCTGCCTTCCTGTTGGACTGACACTAGTGGTCCAAATGGGTTGTTTGTGCGTCTGGTCATGAGGAATCTGCGTATTGAATTTCGTTCTTCTACGCACTTGTGGGAGGCAGGGCTGAACATTAGGGGGCGCTACAGAGCCCGCAGGTCACGACCTCACCCAACGACATTAAATTATCAAATTTTTCGCCAGATGTGATGTATATTCCAAATTTGATGAGTTTTTGGATATGTTCAGGCATCCAAAACTGCAGTCAAAGCGCAGAAGAAGAATAATAAGAAGAATCTTTCCAATTTCAATAGGGACCTCACAGGTCGATGACCTGCTCGGGCCCTAATAAATTCCATAGGCTGTTTTCAGTACTATTGTCAGTAGAGCAGTGGACAGTAATATAATGTAACCATCTGCACTCGTGTCTCCTAATGCTGCAGACTTTATCTCTTTTTATGGCCATGACCCCATTTTTAGCGGTCATGTGACGTTTCAGACACAATCAGCAAATGACTGAGAAAACTCCAGATGGATTGTAAAATGATTTCTCTGGAATATTTTTACATTGATATGAGTTTTGAAAACCCTGAAATGCATCTGCTCTGCTGTTGATACATGATGAGCTCAAAGACAACTGATACAACCAATTAGTTCTAACAGCTATAGACAGAGATAGATAGAGACTTTATTTGTCATTGTATAAAATACAATGAAATTTCACTCAAGTACTGGACTGAAAATACTTAATAAAATAAATAAAATAAAAATACATTAATGCTTTCATTCATCATCCATTTTCCTCACTTGTACTCTCATTCATGCCAGCTTGCCAAATATGCAAAACACATGTTCCATGATGGTGAAGTGCATTTGTGATGATAAATTATTGCATATCAGTGTTGATGTGTGTTTCGGGAAGTGTTTTTAGTTCTGAGTCCAGTATGGTGATGGCTTTGGCGTAGAAACTGTTGATGAATCTTGTGGTGCTGTTTGGTAGACCTGTAGCGTTTACAGGAAGGCAACAGTTCAAACAGGTGATGGGTGGAATGATTCCTTTAGGATGTTGTGAATTTTCTGCGGGCAACGGGAGGTGAAGATGTCGTCCAGGGAAGGTAGCTGTTGGTTTATGATGTTCTGGGCGGTTTTAATGACCCTGTGCATGGACTTTTTATCTGCTGCAGAGCTGCCACCAAACCACACTAGGATGCCATATGTGAGGAACCTCTCAATAGAACAGTGGTAGAAGGTCTCCAAAAGCTGTTGTGACTGGTATACTTTCTTTAGCAGTCTTAGAAAATACAGTCACTGTTGTGCCTTCTTAACAAGCGCTGTGGTGTTTGCTTTCCATGTGAGGTCCTCAGAAATGTGTGTGCCCAGGAATTTGAAGCTGGCCACTCTCTCAACCTTTCCCCGTTTATGTTCAGTGGAGAGTGGACATCCTGCTTCTTCCTGAAGTCAATAATGAATTATTTTAATTTTTTGAGTGTTAATTGTGAGAATGTTCTCTGTGCACCACTCAGTCAGCCTCTGTACCCCCTCTCTGTAGGCAGACTCAGCCCCACCAGTTGTATCTACAAATTTGACTATGGTGTTGGTGTTGTGGGATGGAATGCAGTCATGTGTATACAGAGAGTAGAGGAACAGGCTCAGCACACAGCCTTGTGGGGCACCTGTGCTGAGTGTCAGAGTAGAGGAGAGATGCGGGCCCGTCCTGACTGACTGTGGTCGGTCTGTCAAGAAATCCTTAATCCAAAGGCAGATGTTGTTTCGTACACCCAGGAAGACAGTCTGCAGGGTAGAATGGTGTTGAACGAGGCGCTGTAGTCCACAAACAACAGCTGTGCATATGCCTCTTGTTGTTCCGGTGCAGTACAGTGTTGAGGACAGTGGAGGTGGCATCGTCCATTGACCCGTTTGCTCTGTATGCGTATTAGTGCGGCTCCAGGGTGGGCGGCAGAGCAGCCTTGATGTGTTGCACGACTAGCCTCTCCAGGCACTTCAAAATGACAGGTGTCAGTTCCAAGGGCCTGTAGTCGTTGAGGGATGTTATAGTAGTCTGCTTTAGAACTGGCACTATTGTGAATGTCATCAGGCAGGTGGGGACTGTGCACTGTGACACAGAAAGGTTTAAGATATTTGAAAATACCTTGTCTAGGGCCTGGTGATGTGATGTATCCCCTGCCATGCCCGGCGGGGGTCCGAGTTGCCAAAGTGGTCCTTGATCCTCCGCTTGTAGGCTACCTTAGCATCCCTGATGCCCTTTGTCAGGTTTTCCCTGGCGTTGCTGTAGTTTTGCATGTCACCAGACCGAAATGCGGTGTTACGGGCCTTGGTCATCCACAGCTTGTTACTGGGAAACACATGGATCTGTTTTGTGGTGGCAACATTGTCCATGCAGCATTTTATGTAGAACAGCACAGATGTATTTTTCCTCTTGAGGGACAGTGGACATGTTGGTGGAATTTTGGGAGTGTAGTTTTTAAATTTGCTTTGTTAAAATCACCAGTTATTACAAAAACCCAGTCAGGATGGTCCCGCTGTTGTTTGCTAATGACAGATTGCAAATAGCCCATGGCTGTTGTGGTGTTAGCATCCAGAGGTATGTAAACAGCCGTGATTGTGACAACTGTAAACTTTCATGGCAGATAGAAGAGGTGACATCTTACTGCTAAGTACTCCAAGTCCAGCGAGCAGTAAGTGTCAGTCATCACTGTGTTTGTCCACCAGTTGTTACTTGTGTAAACATAAGGTTGGGCTGAGCCACATCTCTGTGATTACCATAACACAGCAGTCTTGGATGTTTGTCTTTGTGTATATGGTGAGGTCCAGGTACTTGATCTTGTTGGAAAATGATCTTGCATTTGTGACGAAGAGGCTCGGCAATGAATCCTTGTGTAGGTTTCTGCCTAGCCTAGCTCTTATCCTGGCTTGACAGCCTCGCTTCTGCTTACTCTCTCAGCGCCGCCTCCGCCGTTTCCCAGCTGGGTGAGTAATTCACGCAGACTCTGGTGGTCTGACAAGCTCCAATGGGATGTCAGGTCTGGGGTCTTCCTTGTTGAAGATACAGTTTATGGGCATCGAACCTATGTCAAGCAGTTTGTGCTGGCTGTATTTTTCATTTGCCTGTGCATACGTGGCACTCAATTAGTGGCAAAGTAAACTAATTACAGAGTACCAATACGTAGAGTGCTAAGCCGCTGCATGTATGTGCACCACCATGACATACCTTTAAAGCCTTTGAAGCCAGCTGTGTCTGCATCAGGTTTGCAATGGCAACCGCTACAGTAAAAGGCAAACAGATGATGATGAGCAATAAATGAAGAACTTTAAATATATTTGTTTTCCTGTTACCTAATACAATATATATATCAAACTAAAGAATATACGTTTATGTAAATCACGTTTTTTTTTTTACTAGAAACTGTGATCTTAGATATAATATTAGATGTTACTAATTAAATGACTTCCATCTGGTTATGTAAAATAAGCCATAATTTGCATTGCAAACCTAAGCTTTGGATAGTTATATTTTGTTTGCTTTGAGTTCAGAAACCTCCACAGACTGAAATTTACAATGACCAATGTAAGACTGAAGCAGTTCCAATGTCTGCATGCTTCAGCCCAGTGATGTACCTGTAATGTCAAATCAAATCAACAACATGTACTAAAACATTCTCTGGGGGCGGAACCGAGAGTGCTACGGAGTGGACTTGTTTGGCAAGAGCTCCAAGAAACTTCAAATTGAAACCACCTTTTTTTCACACCTTTTTGACTTATCAAAACCACTGACTTGAAATGTTTTCAAAGAGAACATGGGGAAGAAAAAGGGCATTCCCACTGCTTCAGAAGGCGGTGACGAAAGTCCTAGCCATGAGGAGTTTATTAGTGAGAATGAGGCTGCTAACGCTACAATTCAAGACATGCTAGCTGCCATCAGCGCCCTAAGTGACAATGTGGACAAGCGATTTACAGAGTTAAATGCCACAATCATCAGTCTGAACGATGACATGTCGGATATCAATACCAGAGTGACCACTAAGGAGGAAGCCGCTGTCTCGCATGAAAAGCGTACTGAGGATTAAGAAAGGCTATGCGCTAGCCTAGTCCAAGAAACAACAAACTAAGCTAAGTGCCATGGAGGACCGCGCTCATCAGCAGAACATATGTATTGTGGGCATCAAAGAGAAAGCTGAAAATGGCAAACTGACTGAAATGCTGCCCACCTAAAAGAGTGGGAAGCAATAGCCGTTTTTAGACAGAGCACCAAGCCGCCAATTGGCCCGTCCTTTTGGCGGCTTGGTCCGCGGTTTTAGACATAGTGCTGCAAATTGGGGGTCTGTTTTGGCATGCCGATTTTCTGCCTCGGAGGGTACACTTACTTCCGCCTCGACTGCTATCTAAAAATGAGGCGGAAATGTGCCGGCCTCTGCGTGAGGTGGGCGGAGGTGTCGATGACCTGCACTGTTGTGCACCCACAGCCGGGGAGTTTTAAAACCAAGAAACATCTGATCACAGCAGTCAGTCCATCATTTCATCCGCGGACATTAAGATGAACAACTGGACAGCCGCTGAGATCCAGGAGATGCTAGCGTCTCCTCGGTCTCTGTAGATGTTTGGTTGTGTTAGCTTATTGCTGTGTTGGCAAGCTAACACCGGTCGCTACTTTCAAATTAAAAGCCCCCCCACAAAGAACCCAGTTCTAAACTCCAATGGGGTGCAATGTAAAGCTCTTATTTTGAAGACAAATTCTATGTCACTGCCAACTTCGAGCTTCACGTCACGTCACATGTATACGCCTACCTCAGAGGCGACTTGTGGAAAAGGAGGAATATTACGCCTCCGTTTTAGAAAGACAGGCCGGCACATTGCCGTCCTTACCTTGGAGCAAATGTGCCACCTTTTCTATCTAAAAAGGGCTAATGTTGACACAACATCAGTGTGCCTATTCGAAGTGACAGTGCATTTCGGAGCACACAACTCAGGATGGACTGTAAGCCTCGGCCCATCACAGTGAGATTCCACCACTTGGCGGTTAAAGAACTTGTGCTAAAGCTAGCTAGAGAGAACTCCAAGCTACAATATCAGAAATCAGAATCAGATCAGAATCAGAAACAGATTTATTAAAAAGAAGGATTTTACACTAACGAGGAATTTGTATTGGTGAATAAGGGGCATGCATTGAAGACAATAAACAAACAATGACTATTACATATACACATTGTAAAATATACAATATAAACAAACATAAAGAATATAAACACACAGAGAGAAATAAGTGTGGGATGATTGATACATTAAGACAGGAGAGCTGTACAAGGAATGACAAAATAGATAAAATATAAAAGATTGTTAAAATTAGAAAAACTGTCCAAATTCTGCAAGGATTAAAGGATGGTAGTGGTTGAGTGCAAGAGTCCAATGGTCAGTGTCAGTATCAGTGGGGGTGGGGTCCAGGGACCTGTCCCAACTGTAGCAGAGACTGCCAGAGGGGAGAGAAATACTGCAGAACATGACACTGATTGACAATAATAAGCAAGCCTGCCATCATACAGTAATGTTTAATGGACTCCCTACTTAGTTTTGCATGGGTTTGATAGGACAAAATTAACACTTTGACAGCCTGCTACTGTGGTAGTCTTGCCCTTTTTTCTTGTTTAATGAGCATCACTGCTACTTAATATGTGAGGTTTCTTATGAATTGACTCGATACAATGGTACCAGAAATTTTCTTTCATTGCTAACGTTAACCTTTAGAAGATGGAGTTTGACAGGGGAGTGGTAGAGTGAATGAGAATGTTCCTTTCTCGTATTAGAAGCGTTTTTGTTCTGTTTTTCCTTTATTTTCTGTAGCACAGACATGTTAGTGACTGTCACACTCTTTATATACACTTTAGTTATCACTTATTGATGTAAGGTGATCCAGACAGATGCAATATAGGAGCAGTTAGGCTAGTCAGTTGGAACGTGAGCGGCATGAACAGCCCTGTAAAAAAGGGAAAAGGGTTTTGCACCCTTGAAATCACTTCAGCTGATATATGCTTCCTCCGGGAAACACATATTAAAAAAAGTGCAGCAAAGGTTTTGAGGCTAATACAATCATACATCTTTCAGTCCAATTTTTCAGTCAAGGCAAAAGGGGTTGCTATCCTTATACATAAAAAAAGCTACATTTCAACATGAGCAAAAAATTACTGACCAGAACGGTAGACATTCAGTTGAGGTTTACTGAATTAAATAGCAGTGACACTGATTCATGTGTATGGCCCTAATTCCAATGAAGCTGGATTCTTCCAAGCCCTTTTTAGGGTTATATTCAGTCTCTCTGGATCTAAGGTGACTAGTCCAAAAAGTAGCTTGATTCTCAACAGCTTAAAGGAGAACTTCGGCCGATTTCAACATGCAGCTTTATCGCTCAAGCTACCCTTGACTTGCCAGTACCGAAAACGCTAACACTTTTGGTCCACCTCTTACAGGGCTCCTTGAACAGAGAGTTAGCATTGACAGCTAACAGCATGGGGTCAGAACTTTACACTGTGTTTTAAGCGTCTTAACATGCTCCAAATCTCAGCCCAAAAGTTATGCAACATCAGCAGAATCCTTACAACACAGCACTGTAGCGTGTCTGACTCAAAATGAATAAAAAAGTGGTTAAAACAGTGTGTTTGTGCAAGCAGCCACATACCGTTTGTTGACATCCCTGTCGTCCGGTAGACCAAACTAGTCGATCCGTCGAGCGTGCGCTTACTCCCTCACTGGCAGCGACGGAAACTTGGATTTTGAAGACAGAAATGTAGTCCAGCATTTTCGTTTTTCTGTTCATAACGTACATGTTCATGTTACAGCCTGTCATGAGTCATTAGCCTTACAATAGCCTGTTATGAGTCTATTCGCTCTGCAATGAGAGCTAGCTTGTCTGCTCATGCTAATGGTTCTTGCAGAGAGCAGAGCAGAGCAGAGAGTCTGTGATGATCGAAGCAGCGCTGTTACCGAAAATGGTAACTAGCGGTAACTAGTTTGTGCAATGCCCAATTGAGGTAATAGAATGAAGAAATATAAGAATATAAGCTTCCACCGTTTGCCTCTCTACGACCCCAAAACATTACAGTTGTGGCTGGTCGTTGTGGCTTCAAATAGACGTGCAAACTCTGTTTGAACTCTGCGGGTGACACACTGTGCGCTATCCTTGGAAACATTAGGCCGTATGATGTCCCACTCCTTACAGCATAGGCTTTCCTCTTCTGTATCCATTTGGACACAACATCCACAAGAGCACCACCAGGTCGCCGATGTCCTTGGCCGTGAAGCCGCCTCTGCCTGTTCCGCTCTCTGCGCCTCTCTCTCCAGTCTCTCGTTCTCTAGTGCAAGTGACTCCTCATCTGTATACTCGGGTTTGAACAAATATGGTCTACCGTCGAATTCAAAAGGTTCGTCGTCGATGTCTTCCACTTCGACATCAGACAAGCTCTCAATTGTGACTATTTCGGAAACAGCTTCGATCATCACGGACTCTCTGCTCTGCTCTCTGCAAGAAGAATTAGCATGAGCAGACAAGCTAGCTCTTGGTGCAGAGCGAATAGACTCATAACAGGCTATTGTAAGGCTAATGGCTCATGGCAGGCTGTAACATGAACATGTACGTTGTGAACAGAAAAACGAAAATGCTGGACTACGTTTCTGTTGGCAAAATTCAAGTTTCTGTCACTGCCAGTATGGGAGTAAGTGCACGCTCGACGGATCGACTAGTTTGGTCTACCGGATGACAGGGATGTCAACAAACCGGTATGTGGCTGCTTGCACAAACACACTGTTTTAACCACTTTTTTATTCATTGTGAGTTATAAACACTACAGTGCTGTGTTGTAAGGTGTCTGCTGGTGTTGCATAACTTTTGGGGTGAGATTTGGAGCATGTTAAGACGCTTAAAACACAGTGTTCTGACCCCATGCTGTTAGCTATCAATGCTAACTCTCCGTTCAAGGAGCCCTGTAAGAGGTGGACCAAAAGTGTTCGGTACTGGCCAGTCAAGGGTAGCTTGAGCGATAAAGCTGCATGTTGAAATCGACCAAAGTTCTCCTTTAATGCAGGGCTATAACCTTGTAGATGTCTGGCAATTGCTTAATCCCTCTAAAAAAAGATTTCTCATTTTACTCATCAGTGCATAAATGTTATTCAAGAATAGATTATTTTCTTCTAGATTCCAGCTTGCTCTCAACTGTCTCTGGGTCTTGTTATCACAATATTGTTATATCTGATCATTCCCCTGTTTCAGCAGATCTTCAACTTGACACAGCTAAGGGGAGTTACAGCTGGCAGCTAAATAATTCTCTATCAAACGATAAGGGTTTCTGTAAATACATTATTGAGAAATTGTGAACAGTGTTCATTAATACAAATGATAGTGGTGATGTTAGCAACTACACTCTATGTAAAGCCCTGAAGGCAGTTGTTAAGGGGACATAATATCATATGAATCTGCTGAAAGAAAGCGTTCAAGAAGTAAGTTAGTGGAAATACAAAACAGTCAGTCACCCAGGGACGTGCACATGATTATTGAGGGGCAGGGGCTCAAAGTCAGGGCAGTACCTACAATTTTTTTTCAGATTAATTAATGTAAAATTAATAAACAAAGTACTTATACAAAGCTAACTTCTTAGCTGTGTATCCTGTGTAGCTGTGAGTGATAATGCAATTGCCATTTCTTTTGTGTCAACAAATTATTGTCAACACAGTTTTATTCACATTATCATAATACTGAGGTTTAGAAGACATGCAATTCAGCTGCAATTCTTAAAAAGCAATAAAACACTGGCTTATTATTAGGCTATTTATTAGAGGGCAACTGCAAACTAGAAATACAGGCTACACACCTAAAAATGTGACAAAACCAAGAAATGACTACTGTGACTGCTACTGTGAATGTTAGTAGGAACAGCAATGTTTTCAACAGCAAAGTCACAATAAGCTCAATATCTGGAAAAAGCTGAAGATTTGTGGCAGATAAACAGCCGATACAGACAGCTGTCATATTGGATTATTCTTAACTCTCATTAACAAGCAGTTAGCTTAACAAGGACAAATGGACACTCATCTGAAATATGATTCATATTTTGCACGTTGAATAAGTGGAAGTTTGACTTGTTAGCCCCAACAAGGAAGTTATGTTAATGGATTTATAACTCACAAAAGGTTCAAGTCGCTCCACTGTAACGTCGCATCTACGTGCATGGTGGGATTCTCGATGAGGCAGCGGCTTCTCTCTCTCTCTCTCTCTCTCTCTCTCTCTATTTGTCTTCAAAATAAGAGCTTTACATTGCACCCGATTGTAGTTTAGAAGTGGGTTCTTAGCGGGGGGCTTGTAGTTTGAAAGTAGCGTTTGTAGAGAGAGACAGAGCTTAGCCGCAGCAGACAGAGAAGCGGCTTTATAGGCTCAACACACTCACAACACCATATGACGTACGAAATGCTTACGGTAAATAACAGTGGTGTTTTTATACTGCCTTTTTTTGACATCCCTTTGCACAACAAGATTTTATTTATTCATTTACAGAACACACAAACAGAGCACTTTTTAATAGGAGGTAAAAAGGGCAGGGGCTCTAGCACCCCTTGGGCCTTATGTGTGCACGTGCCTGGTCTCACAATCTAGAAAACAGTTACATGATTGCAGCTGAACTGCTAAACAGGATTGTGGCCCTAAGATATGAGCATAACGACCTGCTTTCAAAAGATGTTATCAAGTTACTAACACGCATGAGACAGAAACACTTTGAACTGGGGGAGAAACTGCACAACTTTCTTACCAGGCAGCTAAGACAAACGCAGTCCTCCAGAGCCATATTTCAAATTAAAACTAGCTCAGGCTGTATACTAACTAACCCTAAAACAATAAACGACAGATTTATAGAATTCTACTCACATGTGTAAGTCACAAGGCAATGTGGACAAATAAAAAATAAAAAAAAGAGTTTTTTGCTGGACTACAATTGCCTCAGCTTTCTGATGAGGCCATCAAAGCACTAGATGCCGACCTGAACTTAAAAGAACTCAATGCAGCTATGTCATCATTACCAACTAATAAAGCCCCAGGGCCCGATAGCTTCAGCATGGACTTCTTTTAAAAAATTTGTAAGGACCTAACACCCTTACTGTTGCAATGTTTAACCACTCTAGGGAAGCTTCAGTACTTCCACCTACATTATATAATGCCAGCATCAATGCCAGTTATTCCAAAACCTGGTTGTGATCCCCTATTAGTATCTTCCTACCATCCAATCTCACTGCTACCTGCTGAAACTAAGATCATAGGGAAGATTCTTGCAGACAGGTTGAAGAAATATACATGTAGTATTGTGCACCCAGATCAAACTGGATTTATGCCAGGGAGACAACTACATTTTAATTTATGCTGTCTTTTCAATAGTTTGCATAGTAAACACTCGTCAGAGTCATTATCTCCTTAGATTCACAGTGTGCATTTGACCAGGTTGAGTAGCCTTACATGCAGGTAGCACTAGAACAATTTGGGTTTGGGTCTATGTTTAGGCAGTGGGTAGAGATAATATACACTCAACCCACAGCCTCTGTCATAACCAACCAAACAGTTTCCCCACCACTCCAAATTCATAGGGGAACCCGAGGGGTACTGGATGGGTGAACATAACTCCGCACATAATTGGTTGCATACTGAAATGTGCCCAATATTTCATTAAATTTTTATGTTATTCTTATCTTGTTTAACTATTGTTAAACTAAAACGGGCCCAAGTTTACATAAAACAAGTTGCTACTGACTTTTCAGTATCAGAAAGCACTGTCCTGGTTTACATAAGACATGTTATTAATGTTCATGCACTTTAATGTGTCCAGCTCAGGGTTCTCTCCAGACGGTGGAACAGCGGCGCTGCGCCGCTATACTCATTTTCAATGTAAGCTGCTTTATAGCGGGTGTTAGTGGGCTGCCGCGGTCTTCTCGTTAAAAAAAAGCGCCCGGACGAACGCTACCCCCCCCCCCCCCCCCCCCCCCCCGCTCGTCTTCTTCACCGGCCGCTGCTTATGCCTACTTTACCCTCATTTACGGGATTAGCGCCCCCACAAACGGGACAGGATAGATTAAGTACTGACGGTGACAACGGGGTAAATCCATAATGTATGTTGTAATAAAATATCGATATTTGCCGTCAGTGTATCAATTATTTATTGCGACAGAGAGCACAACAATATATTGCGATATCAATTTTTTTTCCCACCTCTAATCACAACAATAATAAATTAAAATACAATGATAAGATTTGGGACCCTCTACTGCCGTACATAAAGGGCCGAAATCTGACTAACTCCTAATGCTGTGCACTGTTTTATACCTTGATCAATGTTTTCTTTTGGATTTTTTTTTTTTATACTCTGTATTTAACTACATTACATTCAAGATCATGATGACTGTTTTATCTATGTGTGCTATGTTCAGTCCATAACTAAAATAAAAAATATATTATAAACAAACAAACAAAAAACATTCTCTCCATACAGACTTACATTAGCAGCTGAATCCTCTGCTGGTTTCAATCCTCCCTCCTCTGGCAGGTCTGGTGCTGTAGGGACTGAGACAGGCAGCAGAGGGGAGCGAGCTTTACCGGCCTGACCCAGAGAGGCTGTCTTTACCTGGGGCTTTTGATGGCTTGTACCTAGGCAGGACAGAAAGAGGTCTGGTTTCAAAAATATTACATAGACAGTTTACACTGGAAAACACTTTGATGCTCATCATTTGATACCTTGCTTGGTTTTTGATATTTGGATCCTATCCAAATATGCCTGTTGCCCCTACCATGTAGCCCTGAACCTCCTTTTGTGTGTTCAAACCTGGGGGTAGGATGTCCTGATTCTTTCTGTGATAGAAGGTCAGTGTGAAGTGTTAGGGCTTCATTCTCCTCTAAATGGCAAACCAAGGATTATGAGACCTCTGTCATATCTTATAATCCATGTTTTTTGAAACAAGCATAAATCAACAGTTGTTAAATAGCTAGCTAACTAACATTATATTGTTTTTTGCTGAATTGTGTAGAATTTTGAAAAATAACTCTTTACATGGTGACTACTGGTGAGATTTAAAAAAAAAAATTTCATTTTCAGAAATTTCAGAATCACAATCTAAGACATGAGACAAAAGAGTGTAGAACTTGACATTGCTGCTTGAAAATATGTGAACCTCTTGAGCATTAGAGAACTTTTTTAACATTATTTTCTTTGTTATTTTATATTTTTTATGGAAACATAATCTGTTTCAGAAGTCAGTGGGCAACACATAACATGGAAGCTATTGAGAACAAATAAAAACAATAGAAATAGGTGTGTCTCATTCGTCCAGTTTACCAATACAATTTGCAGCTGGATTGGAGTCACTGTGTCACATGACATGGAAGATATAAAAAAAACTGCAATTATTTTGAATCAGTATATTTATACTAAGTAATTTAATGACGGTCCCTAAATCAGTTTCCAGCGATTCAGCACGAGGCTCTGGGAGGTGAGCTAACCGTCCTCCTGCTGCTAACACTGGGTGAACCTCAGTAAAGTTGCGGCTGTACCCGAGCGAATATCTGCCGAATATCTAACATAAAACTAACTTCACCCCGGTTCGATGAGTCGCCTGTTGTAGCCTTTGAATAGGATGACAAGGATTTCACTTCGGACGATAGCAGCATTGTTTAATAATCAATAAATAGTTCGAGTCGACGTGTGTTAATGGTACTCCACCTTAAATTCATCAGGGACGTTTGGAAAGTTAACGTTAGGCCTGTTCAGGTGTTATTTTACAGGTATCTTTACTGCTTGTATGTTAAAATGCTATTAGTTTTCCATCCCCTTTGTAATAGTGTAGTTGTAAGCCTTTGGTATATTGTGTCACAGTATATGTTTGTTAAAGTGTACATCAGTATTAAAGTTTATTACTGTTAATACTCCACATCTTAGCTTTCCCATATCATTCATAGGCTTAATGAATGATTAATTGTATTGCAATGACAATAAACTGAATGAATCTCATCACATGTTCATTATTAGTTTTATGTATAGCACACATCAAGCATCTGTTTTTGTTTTTGTTTTTTTATTAAAATGTGACATGCAGTGGTCACATATACTTCTCTTCTCTCTTCAGATGCAGTTTTAAAATATTTCACCACCAGCCCAGTGACACAGCATCAGGACTAAAGGCTGCACCAACAGAACATACTGACTGGACATCTCTTCTGACTAGTTCACACAGGACCAGTTCAAATAAAAAAGCAGTTACGCATTTTCCAAAAACAAAGATGGGAGAGTGTCAACATGACTTTTGTAACAGAGTCTTAGTCAATGCTGAAAAAATCTAAAGAAGCTGGCTGATGTACTCAAACTGAAATATAGCTTGCACTGCTTCTGCTGCTAAATGTTTTCTCCAAAAGAATACAGACTTAATAAGGAAGGACTAAAGGACTGGAACAATGCAAGCCACTTGCTGAAGGTTCATGAGGATAGCCAGGAGCACAATACCCACATGGCAACATGAAAGGAGTTGGAGGTCGTTTTGCAAAGTGGCTGACAATAGATAAGAGAGAGATGGCACGCTGAGGCTGAGAAATAATATGTTTGTACAATGCCTTATTTATATTGTATTTTATCACTTGTTTCTTTCTTCTGTTTTCATTTGGTGTGATATTTTTGACTTAAAATAAATAAAATCTTGAATACATACATGCAGTTTCTGTGTGAGTGTATGAACATTGATTGTCAAAATTGACGGCTAAGATCTTGACTAGGGCACCAAATTACTCAGGGGTGGAGCTGCCAGCTCAGGTGAAGCATCACAGGTAAAGTCAATAACATATATATCCAATATTTATTTCATAAAATTGTACCATTTCAAATAATATACAGTTCATGGACTTACTTACTGCTTTAGCTTGCAAGCTAAATTGACATAAATCCGTCCATCATGTAAGTCCGGTTTCTGTTCCTCTTTGCTAACCCTCCTCTCGGTCATGTGCATTTGTCTACAAGGAAGCCAGCGGGAAATCAATCAGTGGATCGATGGATTATCATACACACATTATGACGTGTATATTGTGTAGTTGTATCTGTCATAAACAAGAGATTACTGGTTACGGGGGGCGTTTGTGTCGCGGTGCTGCAGAGTCGAGAGCTGGGACACCGGGTCGGAGGCTCCATTCTCCATGTAATAAGTTACAAGTCGTTAATTTAACCAGCACTATTACTCTGAAGCTGTTTAATTAACGCAAAAATTTACCATAAGGCAAATGTCCCGCATAGTTAATTTTTAGCCTCTTTCCATCTGTGCTACACTGATCAGAGCGGCGTCTATAACAACTGTCTGTTTTACAGAAATTGACACCATTTATCGATAAAGTCGTATTTTGATCAACATTATGTCTCAAATTAATTATTTCATATTTTGCAGTTCAGTGCTAATTAACTAGCACAAGCCAACTTCTAATGCTAGTAATAGTAGCACTAATTTCACGTCACCGACATGTCGTTAGCTTGCAAGCTAAAGCAGTAAGTCTGTAAGTCCATTAACTGCATATTATTTTAAATAGTACAATTTTATGAATAAATACTGGACATACACGTTATTGACTTTACCTGTGATGCTTCACCTAAGCTGGAATCTCCACCCGGTCCACTGCTGTTAGCCAAGGCTTTGGCACATGTGCTTTTGGAGTAATCGGAATTCGATTATTTTTCTCTGTGACCTGCCTGTGACCTACGTGACGTCATTTCAACACTTTTCTACCCAAAAACTTGAATTCGTGTTCACAGTGAAGACTTCGTAGTCGGAGAAATTAGAGTCGTGCTCACAAGACTTTGCACTCACAGCTTTTAGATTCATACTCACATAAAAACAATCCTAACCCAAACAATTTCTCAGACTTGTGTATATGACAGTAGAATTTTGTGTACAACAATTTTATTTGCACACAAATGTTTAACATTACGAATACGAATGTTAGAATCATGGACACGTCTTTTTGACAGCGATCTTACTCCATACATAGCCACCATAGCCACGTGCATAACAGAGCCAATCACTGCACACCACAGCCACGTGCGCACCAGAGCCAATCACTGCAGCGCCCACCCCCACGACATACCTTAAGAAATAAGCGGATTTATACCTGCAGCGGCGCGAGCTGGACCAGGATTTTGCTGGTGGTTCAGTCCCTTTCTGTGCATCTAAACTGACTGTTGTGGATTAATGAGACTGAACGAGTCCAGACCGAATCTGGACTGGTCTGAGGAGATCCGGATACGGGTCTCATTGTCTTTTTCCAGACATGGCAATAAGTCTCTCGGTTGTTACCAACTACTGGCCTAAGCCAGTATTTGAATCTCGAGTCTTCTACCCAGAGGTCTGAAAAATTACATTTCCCCATGACTTCGCAAATAGTAGCAAACGTTTGGAAACTTTTGGCAGCAAGTCCAGTCCGTGTGCTGTCCAGTTGGAGCATAGACTGAGGCGCTAATAGTTTTAACGCGTTGCACACTGTCCAATGTCACATCATCGATACCTCTCAGGTCCTACTCCTACACATGTAATTTATATAAATAAATTAAAGTGATTTTTAGGAGATAGGCCTGCACTTACCACAAATGGAAAAAAAAATCATAGTTGGATAGTGGTTCGAAAATGTAATACCTCGTCAGATGACGTTTATTACTTTTTAATACTTTCTAATGGCCTTAATTTTTGCTTATTTCATTGACTACCTTTTAATACCTTTGACAACCCAGCGGACACCCTGATGTTGGAAATGTAGATTCATGTCTGACATAAAACAGGTGTGTTTATGTATATTTGTATATAGATGATGGTCTACATGTTCTGTTATTTGTGTAGCATGAGAGAGTTTACTTAAACTTTTCTTTTCTCTAGCAATTTTCCGTTGTGTAATGAAGTATATATTACATGGTACCTTGTACCTTGATGACGTATGAGGGTCTAGAAGCTGGTTCCATTTCATAGCGAATGATTTAAACCATTACCCCTTATATCTCAAAAACAAGGGTAAGGCATACAAATTGGAAATGGAATGAGCATTGGTGTTATTATAAATGATTTCCTTATAGAAGTTAAACAACAAAGTTCTTAGGCTAACAAAAATCAAGCTTACAGTGGTATGCAAAAGTTTGGGCACATCTCTGAGATTTCATGATAATTTGCTCTACCTTTATAAGAGAAGATCACAGCAACAAGATTTCTTTTCCTACAGAGATGTAGAAAATTGAGTGTTTTCCAGAAAGAAATTCTTGGAGTAGCATCACTTAGCTTTATTATAATTAATAACATTTTAAAAATGTGATGTGCAAGAGTTTGTGCAACCTTTTAATCACATTTATTTCAAGACATGTAGGGATTTATTGCTGATAGGTTGCAGCACAAAATTGCTTCGATTAGCTTGTGAGACCTTCAATTACAAAGACAGGTAGAACCAATCATGAAAAAGGCTGTTTAACATAGGTAATTGCTGGCAGTGCTTGTCCTAGATTCTTTCTTAGAGTGTGGCAACATGGGGGCCTCTAAACAACTCTCCACTGACCTAAAAACTAAGATAATTCGTTATTATGAATAAGGAGAAGGGTACAAGAAACTATATTGAAGGTTTGGACTGTCTGTCTCCACAGTCAGAAATGTAGTGCAGAAATGGAAGGCCACAAGAACAGTCATTGTGAAGGAAACATGTGGTAGGCCGAAAAAAAATACAGGAAAGGCACAGGCGAAGGATGGCTAGAATGGTCACAGACAAGCCACAGACCGCCTCCAGAGAACTACAAGAACATCTGGCTGCTGATGGTGTAGTTGTGTAGTCCAGCGCAGTGTAGTCCAGCGCATCACTCTTCATTGGAAGAGTGATGCGCAAAAAGCCTTTCCTGAGTGTTCGTCACAAGAAGAATCGCATGAGGTATGCAAAAACACATCTGGACGAGCCAGAAGCATTTTGGAAAAAAATACTGTGGTCAGATGAGACTAAGATAGAGTTATTTGGTCTGAACAAGAGGAAGTATGCATGGCGAAAAAACACACTGAATTCCATGAGAAGAACTTATTGCCTACTGTGAAATTAGGTGGAGGGTCCATCATGTTATGGGGCTGCGTGGCAAGCACAGGTACTGGAAACCTTGTTAAAGTTGAGGGCCACAAGAATTCCTCTCAGTATCAGCAGATTCTTGACAAGAATGTTCAAGAGTTGGTCACATATTTGAAGCTACGCCGGGTTTGGATTTTTCAGCAGGACAATGATCCTACTAGGCCGGGAGCCAGGTCAACCCCTCAGAATGTTTTTTGATACCTTTTTTTCACTATTATTTCCTGTTATCCCATACATTGGGCCATCACAAGTTGATAACCTCCACCCCCAACTGGGGGCCGTTTGGCCTCAAGGGCCAAAAAACCCTTTTTGGGAAAAGCTTCTGGCGAAATGATGTAATTGCATATATCAGCAACTGCATAAATGGTCCGATAAGTCTGAAATTTTGCATGGTGTATCCTGACACATAGGGGCAACTATCAGAATAATATTCTGGGGCTTACTGCCTTTCTATTTTCAAATATCACCCTCAGTTTATCCTAAAAGATAAAAAAATGTGTGTCCACTTGACAAATTGTCATCAAAGGTCAAGCATGTTATTATATATATCAGTGCCTTACATGGATGTGAAAAACTTCTCACATTTGTAGGCTTCAATTTAAGTCCAAGATGACCTTTCTATCTAGAAGATTACACCTGCTATGACCAAAGTTCTTCAGTGTACCTCAAATCGGAGAAAACGGAACTTTCAGCATTACCCTCCAAATGGGATTACTCATGGCTGACAGCTTCGACACAGAGCAGCACAGAGAGGCTGCAGATAATAATTAAAATTACACCAAAACATTTAAAAAGAAGTACACATAAGCTTATAAGTGATAGACTGGGATGTTTTTAGTCTATACATTGTTTTTTAGGAAAATCCTACTCTTGCCTTTAATGTAACCTTACCTCTAATATGGGCGACGCGTGAGAACATGACAACTTCACGTCATGTCACGTTTCTTTCTTTCTCCGTGCGTTCTGTTTCTTTCTCAACGTATGCCAGCTTGCTGAAATGATGTTTGAATAGTACTGGGCAAGTGTGCATTTATTATTTCATGGCTCTCGAAAGACCGATACAAACTTTAGTTAGAAAGTGAACAAGAGAATGACTAATGTGCAAGATGTAAGCTTTGCAAAAAAAGCTTTGATGTTAGCAATATGAGGGAGGCAGCCCTCACAAGTCATGCTAAGAGAATGCAGAGCTGCCAAGCGTCACGCTTTGAGTGTGACAGTCACGCAGTTTGACCCATTCTCACACCACACGCCACACTTGACATTTCTCACGCTTATATTTCCCCATTCAATACTCTATATTTATTTTTTTATGATAATAAACGTTGGTCCTCGCGGATTGCCGTAGTTCGAGTAACTCTGATTGACTACCGAGATAACCAATCCCAGACCAATCCATCAGTCCTTTGTGCCTAAATCTAACCAACCACGGAAGGCACCACGCAATATAAACCAATCAGAAGCAATGTAAGGCGGGTCTTGGCATCTCTAACTATCTTTCACACGCAACAGCGCCAACATTTAAAACCCACTCGACGTTCTCCAGTGTGTGAGAGAGAGAGAGCGTGGGTGAGTTTGTGTGTGTGTGAGAAAAAGAGAGCGCGGATGAGTGTGTGTGTGTGTGTGAGAGAGAGTGTGTGCTTCTTTTTCTTGCATTTCTAAGTTGCAGTGCGCTTTTTAATTAATATGAAATTAAATATGCTCTATTTGAAGGCAAGTTTGCTTTTTGCCTGTTTATGTTACTGAACTCATTGTAATAAAAGGATTCTTTCAGAATGTATTTGATTTAAAAAATTTTTGGTAATGCGTCGTGAAGGCATTAAATGAAAATGTCTTAAAAAGGTCTTAAATTTGACTTACTGAAAACTGCTAGAACCCTGATAAATGTATTTTGTCAAAATTCTTGTTACAATTTTCATTTCTAATTTCTGGTTAATAAGGCTAGCATTAGGAGGCCACAGTGCAGGGAGAGCCTGCACTAAAAACAGGCCAAATTGATGTTAAAAAAGGCCACATCGCATGGCTAAAGTCTCACTCTTGTCATTTTCTGAAACTTGGCAGCCCTGGAATGAAACACATCCAACATGAGAAGATCGCGAGCAGTGCTGGGAAGACGTAAACTACACGTAGTTGAACTACATAGCTTGACTGTCATGGCCAAGAAAGCTGGCCGTGCTTAGGTGCCTTGTGTATTGTTCTATGGTTTCCTGCCTTATTTTGAAACTCCTTCTCTCCTCTTGTTTCAGGTAACTCGCCCTTCCCCTTGTGTCCTTCCCACCAGCCTGAATGCCTTCCCCACCCTGATTGTCTCCACCTGTTCCCTGTTACCATGTCTATATCTGGTCTGCGTCTCCCTTTGTCTGTGCCAGTTCGTCTTGTCTTGTCAGAGAACCAGCTCCAAGCCCTCGTCTTGCTAAGGATTGCCAAGCCCTTTGTTTCATGCCCCTGCTTCGCCAGGTTTTGTATTTTCGTTGTTACTTTGTCTAGCCTTTGCCTTTTTGTAGATTTTTCCCTCTTTAGAGTGTTTTTTGGTTATTAGCTGTCGTTGTGTTTTTTCCCTCCTAGTGAGTGCTTTTCTGTTGTACTTTGTAATAAAGATTTGTTCATTTGTTCACTTTGTCTCCTGAGTTGTGCGTTTGGGTTCAAGTTTTAGTTCAGTCGTAACATTGACTACAATTTGCTGTAACTTGCTGGTAGTTAAACTAAATTCATATTTTGTGCTGCGTCAAGTAATTCAACTACTTTTTGGGTCACTTTTTGTAGTTTAACTACTCAATTTACAAACTACAATTTTTGCAATTTTTTTATTAAAAAAGACCTATATAATATGAATTTTATTTTACTTTTCTTTGGAAAAAGGCATGAAACATGTCATTACATGCTAAGCCAACGCTGCCTCTGATTGGCTTGCCCTGGCAGCACTCAAATGCTTCACAGAGTGGGTCTTTGTGCCAAGGAAGGCTGTGCTCATATGGCAACCCTCCCGCTACCGCCGATGCGCCCCTCAATGCGCCAGCCCAACCACGGCCATATTTGAGCATGTACATGTTGGATATACGTAGATGCATCTACAGACACGACCTACGTGTGCACGTGTTCGTACCTCTGAAGTTCCTGTGATGTTGACTAAAAATGTCGGCTTTTGTTCTTTAAAAAATAAAACTTGAGTTGACAGGCATATTTCTTTTTTGTAAGCTATCATTTTTTGTTTCATATACACCATATTTTGATTTATTCAACACTGCAAATGTTGGTATCGATCTGATACCAAGTAATTACAGGGCCAGTATTGCCAATGCCAATACTGATACTGAAAATTCTTGATCATTGAATGATTTTGTACTTTTGCCTTTAATTAGTTGACCATGATTATGATAACGATAAAATACAGGACAAAGATTTTTGCCAAATAGGAAATGTTCCTTCAACAGATACACAAAAGGGTTATTATATTCTGCCATATTCAAACTTCAGGTTTGAGGTAGGCTCTATATCAATATAAGTTTATATTTTTGTGTTCCAGTTACAATGAACCTGAGTGAGCAGAGTGAGAGAAATGAAGAGGAGCGCTGCGCTCACACAAAATACAATACAAGTGATTTGCTGAATTCATAGAAGAGAAACTACAACAAAAACATCAATCTCATCACGCTAGTATCGATCCGATACCAATACTCACCTTGGTATCGATACTATCGATATTTGGATTGATCCGCCCACCCCTATTTAACACTGAGTTAAAAAAGTATAATGAGTTTAAGAATTTGCTAAAGCTACTTTTTGTAGCAGTAGTTTTACAAACTACATTTCTACCCCTGGAGAAATGTAGTTTGTAAAACTACTGCCAGGCTAAACTACATGTAGTTTTACAAGCTACGCTTGCAAAGTAGCTTCCCCAACACTGACTGCAAGAGATGGCCTACCAATCCAGGCATTTTTCAACTCAACAAAAACCACGGCAAGACCGGCAAGTGGACCAGGGTCTGTCTCCAACATGAGTACTTTTGGCACTTAAGGTGGCGGATTCGCATTATTCATACAATTCCTGCAGCACTGGCAGGGCTGCCTATCTCAACATGTTCGTTGTTGCACCTTAATTTAAATCTCTCTTCATTAGAGAGATATTGAGACAAACTGGATATGTGATGATATTTGATGATCACGGAACCATGAATTGCAATGGAAACAGATGGACTTGCATGTTCGAATTTGGGATGGTGAAGAGGTGCGGACGCGGTATGTTGACTCTTTTTTTGGTCATGCAACTGCACGTGATGTGTTGGCAAAATGATTCCTGTTCTTGGTGGGACTGGAGTGAAAAATCTTGTTCAACTGTTGATGAACGGTCCTCATGTCAATTGGAAAATATTTGACATGTTACAGAAAAAAGTTCTTGGTGATGTGAACAAATCTCTTCTCAATATTGGATCATGTGGATTACATGTTATGCATTTTGCATTCCCAGATGGGTGCAAAGCAATGGGCTGGCACATTGAACATGCTCTGTCCAGCCTGTACTGGCTTTTCAAACACTGTCCTTCCCGTAGAGAGGACTACTCTAAGGTCACAGGCAGTAAAACCTTTATGCTGAAATTTTGTCAGCATTGTTGGATTGAGAACATCAATGTCTTCAGCCGAGCACTTCTCATGTGGCTACATTTGCAGACATATGTTGAAGCGGTCGCTCGAAAAGATTACCCAGAGCCAATGCAAGTCATATGAAGAAGAAAAGAAAAGTGTATCTGATCCACTCTTCCCTGTGCTGGTTAGCAGTGTATGAAAGCATTGCGAAGCAGGTCACTCCATTCTTGACAGCCTACCAAACGGATAGACCCATGCTTCCCTTCATGACAGACGACATGTTCAAGTTACTCAAAGTAAAGCCCACTTTTATGGACTGAGATCAGTCTCAATAATATAATATAATTTGTGATTTATATATAAATGTGTCTACACAAAATATTTTTCAATGCACAAAACTAGTTATCGTTGTTTATTAATAAAAAAAAAAAAATAGGTTCACATATGTATTTCTGATGTAAGCAGTGCATTTTTTTTTATTAAATGTAGTAGAAATCCACAGATATATGTATTCAAAAGTATTTGCAATTTTCATCATAAATGTATTTTGGTGTGGCATTTACATACCAGCTGTTGAACCTGCATTTACAGACTGCTTGTCATGTCATGTCATCGCGTTTGTGTGTGGGTTTTTTTAGACTCCCTGACTTGGCTCATTCATAAATGCATTGTTTTCAACAGGGAATTATCTATAGCCAATCAGAAGGCTCCATCCCTTTCAGCTTAGATTTGAGGGTATCATTTAGTGGGATCACTTAACATCTTAAGAAACCCACACAGAAATGCAGATAACACATGACAAGCAGTCTATAAATGCAGTATACAGTTTGTATATTAATGTAACAACATCCAAATCTGTTTTTGATGAAAATTGGAAATACTTTTAAATACAAATATTTGTGGATTTCTACTAAATGTATTTAAAACAAGAAACATTTGTGTGCATCTGAAATACATTTGTACATTTTCTACATTTATATACTGCACAACGATAAATATTTGTGTGAAAAATAGTCATGTGTCATTTGAATATAAACCCCCCAAAAAACAGTTGCGAATCCTTCTGTGTACATTCATAAATATTGAGACTGATCTGACACCATTCATTTTCAGTGGGACAATTTGAGTGAATTTTGTAGGGTAGGGTCATAGGGTCTTTGTCCTTGTTTTGTCTTTGTTATAAGGGCTTATGGAGTGGTTGATGAAGGCCAAAGTCCTGAAACAAGCCACCAACATGCAGAAGCTTCTCCTCCTTCTTCCTGATCAGGAACTGTGTGTGGAGAAGAAGGGTATAGCAATATGGGGGTATGAAGAGTCCTTCATACCCTGGTTGCTGCTAGCCAAGTGAGTGCATCAATTTAAGACACAGTGTTATAAGAATTCAGAGAATTCATTAAACCCACTGAGCTACAGCCACCCTTCAAACAAATCATGATGGTATATTTTGTTGAAACCCTTTTTTGAGTTGATAATGCATTAAGAATACATTTATTGAAAGAAATTTTAAGAAATATTATAAGTCTGAGCTTAAGCCTACCTTTTGCCACATCGTTTTTTAGACTTGCATTCAGAAATTAGTTCATAATCAAATGCATTGAGAATACACTAATAGTATGATAATTTCTGTTTTCCCTAATGCTTGAAAGCCAGTGCCAGATTGATGAAAGTGCTTGTAAAGCTTCTTTTTTAAATAAAGAACAATGCATTGACTCTGTCTGTAGTTTTAAGTATTTGAAGTGAATATGACCATAACCAACTATTTGAGATTAAAAAAGGTTTACTGTTTAGTTTTCATACAATAATTAACAGTTGGAGTAAAGTATACTATACACGTTGGTTAGAGTACTTGCATAGGTTGTGAATAGTCATGGATATTTTATTATGGGTCCTTGAAAAGTCATGGAAAAGTTTTGAAATTTTGGAGAAACGGAAGACGGAACGGAAGAAAGAAATGTGACATGACGTGAAGTTGTCACGTTTTCACGCGTCGCCCATATTAGAGGTAAGGTTACATTAAAGGCAAGAGTAGGATTTTCCTAAAAATGTATAGACTAAAAAAAATCCCCATCTATCACTTATAAGCTTATGTGTACTTCTTTTTAAACGTTTTGGTGTAATTTTAATTATCATCTGCAGCCTCTCTGTGCTGCTCTGTGTCGAAGCTCTCAGCCACGAGTAATCCCATTTGGAGGGTAATGCTGAAAGTTCCATTTTCTCCAATTTGAGGTACACTAGATAAATTTGGTCATAGCAGGTGTAATCTTCTAGATAGAAAGGACTTAAATTGAAGCCTACAAATGTGGGAAGTTTTTCACATCCATATAAGGCACTGAGGGTTTTCGTTTTCGTTCCGTTTTCTTCCGCTTTCTCCATGCGGGTCATGGGTGATGTTACTGCTTTATACCACCTTTTTTAAGGTGGAGCAGGGGTTGCTGGGGCCAAATCCAGTGACTCTATGGGCGAAGGCCAGGGTACTCCCTGGATGAGTCACCAGCTCATCACAGGGCCCTTACTGATGGCAGTGGCTGCCACGAAGGTGCCAACTGCACATCAGGAGCAATTTGGGGTTCAGTATCTTGCTCAAGGATACTTCGGCTCAGTCCGTCCCGGGCCAGGGATTTGAACCAGCGACCTTCCGGTCACTAGTCCTCAGCTCTACCCACTGAGCTACAGCCGCTCATTTATGCAGTTCCAGTACCATGATATATGCAATTACATCATTTAACTGGACGCTTTTCCCAAAAAGGGTTTTTTTTGGCCCCTGAGGCCAAATGGCCCCGAGTTGGGGGTGGAGGTTATCAACTTGTGATGGACCAATGTATTGGATAACAGGAAATAATAGTGAAAAAAAGGCAGCAAAAAACATCCTGGGGGATGATCTGGTTCATGCAGAAGCCCAAGTACAATATTCTGGAATGGCCATCCCAGTCCCCAGACCTTAACATCATAAAAATTATGGACTGATTTGAAGTAGGCTGTCAACACACAGAAGCCAAGAAACCTGACTGAAATGGAGCTGTTTTGTATGGAGGAATGGGCCAAAATACCACCTACCAGACTTCAGGGACTTGTCTGTGGCTATAGGAGACTACTACAGGCTGTTATAGCAGCAAAATGAGGCTCTACTAAATATTAATGGATTTATTTTTTTGGGGTGCCCAAATGTATGCACATGCCTATTTTTGTTAAAATGCACATAAACATGTTTCTGTTGGACCAATACAAATGATTTCACCACTGAGATGTTTCTGTTTCCATAAGGTATAACATATGTTAAAATAAAGGTGCTGCTTCAAAAGCTCAGCAAGTGACAAATTAATGCAGTGATTTTCCTAAGGGGTGCCCAAACTTTTGCATACCACTGTCTACTGTAATCAAGCTGCAAATCAAGATTTGAAAGACAATGTGTAACCAAGTGTAATCCAAGATTTTAGAGACAGTTCAGAGACAATGTATGCATGTTAGTTAGTTAATTTCAGAGACCGAATGGTCAGCACAATCTATTATTTAAGAGGCTGAATAATGAGCATAAGCACTGATTTTAAAGACAGAACATGTAAGCATTCTCGATGAATTTGGAGACAGAACTAAGGAGTAATCATCCTTTTGGTCACTACCTTCATTTTTTCAGTTGGAAACCTTTGATTTAAGACCAGTTAGCTGTTGCTATAGACCCATCACCTATTCAAAGACTAGGATTATTCTTGTTCTTTAACAATCTCTGTAGATTAAACTTCTTCAGATTGGTTTATTGGCATATATATAAACGCTTACAGGAATTGTTTCATCTGATAACACAAAGCGGCTATTAATTGATCTACATGGCAAGTTAACATGCAACTAAGTGAACATTTAAACAGGTCTGAGATTACATCCATCTAGCCATCCATCTCCAATCCTATTAATAAATGTCATTATCTAGTAATGCTGTGAACAACCTGTCTATCAATACATTTGACAATATATTCATTATGATAAACTTTTCCTGAAATAACTAGAACAAAAATGCAACACATCAACAAACACGAAAATAAATCAATGAATACATTAGCTGCTGCTAAATCTCCTTTCTGATTCCATGAACAGCCTTGTTTTGTCTTAACACCCCTTCCGGCACTCCTTCACTTCCTGATCAGTAAACATCCATTCTTCCGCCTGTGCAAAAAAAACCCACCTGGAATAGCCTTGACAGCAAAAGATTGGACCAGCAAATATAAAACTTTTACTTCCTCACTGTCAAAGAAAAAACAACCTCATTTTTTTAATAGCTTCAAAACGAAATCCATTCTAGTTCCTCTAATAGCTGTATGTATTATTACAGTATAGCATTCCTAGTCCACAAATCCAATACAGAAGTAGAAGAAGCAGTACTTTAAGACTTTTACAAAAGAGAACACGTGTTTTTTTTTGTTCATTTCCTTCATATAACCCAAAGGTTTTCTGATCTGACATCTCTCTGATTAAGGTTTTGCCAATTTCAAGGACATACACTACTAGTCTACGGTAAGAGAAATATGGTGCTCATTGTTTAAATAACCCAATGTTGACTGAAGAAAAACAAGAACAGTGGTCTCTGGTGCCAAAATAAGAGAATTAGTTGGCCCATCCATCCATGACAACCTCCTGATGACCATCATGCTCCTTCCTCCATCACACCTGGAATGACTATTCCACAATTCAAAATGAACAAAGATTTTGTTAACAATATTTGTTTGTCTTAAACTCAATATTTTTAATGGACACATTTGTTTGCCATGGTGGGCATTTTAATTTTGACTCACTTTGAGACACCAGTGGAGAGAGTGAGCAGTTTTAAATACCTCGGAGTGCACATTTCTGAGGATTTATCATGGACTGTACACACGGACACTGTGGTGAAAAAGGCAAGACAATGCCTTTATCACCTTAGACAGCTCAGCAGATTCAAGGTCTCCCAACGGATCCTGATTTCCTTCTACTCTGCTGCTGTACAGAGTATACTGACTGGAGCCATATCTGTCTGGTACAGTAACCGGTCGTCCTGTGGGGACCAACGAGCCCTGCAGAGGGTGGTGAGGACTGCTGAGCGGACCATGGGTACCACACTTTCCCCTCTGCATGACTTATTCACCAGACGCTGTACCAACAGAGCTAGAGGGATTATCAAGGATCCCCATCACCCCTGCAACAGACTGTTTTTCACCGTCAGGTCAGGCAGACGCCTGCGCTGTCATAAAACACGCACAGAGAAGATGAGGAACAGTTTTTTCCCTGCAGCAATCAGAGCCCTGAACTCTGCACTCTGATCAAAACATGTTTTTACTGTATTGTATTTTATTGTACTTATATTTATTATATTCTATTGTATTTTACTTGCACTGCATTATATTTTTATATTTACTTAAATTAAGCACAGAAGTACAGTACATGTCACAAAAACATTTCACTGCGCATCCTGTGTGAGTATGTGACAAATAAAACCTTTGAATCTTGAATCTTGAATTTCTTGAAAAAGCTGAGCATTGTAAGCTTCATACAGGTAGTTTGTGTTGCAGGATTTTTGGTAGTTATGTTTCTTTTGGCTGGTGGTTGGATAAGCTATAAGCATTTTATATAGCAGTTGGTAACACTGCTTCAAAGTTAGACACCATGCTATTGTTTAACTTGTCAGGTGCAGATGCCCACAGGCGGTGCAAACCCATTAATTTATAACTTATTATTTATACATCTTGTTTAGGTTACATTACTGGAATCTGAGCTTTTCGGACAGTGGTAGTATTGCAGTTAAAAAGTCCTCTGCAGCGAAAAAAGCATTGATAACCTTTATAAAAGAGACGTCTGTAAAACTGACAGGACGACTGAAACTGCAAATAAGGTCGATGTGTCCTCTTTTTAAGACTTTAATTAATTTTAGACCCATGGAGGTGTCAGTTGTAAAACTTTCCTTAAGCCATCACGGTGATTTTGAAAATCTGTGACATAATCACTGTAGGATGTTTGACATGATTTACTTATACTGGTTCTATTTTTATGACTTTTTTGAGTGTGCATCCTCAACAGGTGGTGATGGTGCCAGGGAGAAGGCAGGCAAGCAGATACAGTAATTGACCTCAGTCTATGAGCTTGCTGTGCATCATGTCTGCGCCTGTGAAACCTGCTTTAAACCTCTTGCATTTTATTTTGTATTTTATTTAATTAACAATAAGGTACCAGCAACAGTGAACAGTCAAACTCTCTTTCATTGGATGTTTTTTGGACACAAACTGCGAGTCTGACACTGCATCACCAGCATTCTCTAGGTAGTACAACACAAAAGAAATAGGATATACATTATATTGCCAACAGTATTCACTCGCCCATCCAAATCAGATGTTCCAATCACTTCCATGGCCACAGGTGTATAAAAGCAAGCACGTAGGCATGCAGACTGTTTCTACAAACATTTGTTAAAGAATGGGTCACTCTCAGGAGCTCCAAAGCTATAGACCTCCAAACTTCATGTGGCCTTCAGATTAGTTCAAAAACAGTGTGTAGAGAGCTTCATGGAATGGGTTTCCATGGCCTAGCAGCTGCATCCAAACCATACACCAGCAAGTTTAATGCAAAGCTTTCGATGCAGTGGTGTGAAGCACGCCGCGACTGGACTCTAGAGCAGTGGAAATGCATTCTCTTGAGTGACGAATCGTGCTTCTCCATCTGGCAATCTGATGGAAGAGTCTGGGTTTGGTGGTTGCCAGGAGAACGGTACTTGTCTGACTGTGTTGTGCCAAGTTTGGTGGAGGGGGGATTATGGTGTGGGGTTGTTTTTCAGGAGCTGGGCTTGCTCCCTTAGTTTTAGTGAAAGGAACTCTGAATGCTTCAGCATACCAAGAGATGTTGGACAATTCCATGCTCCCAACTTCCAATTTGGGGATGGCCCCCTCCTGTTTCAACATGACTGTTCCCCCATGCACAAAGCAAAGTCCATAAAGACATGGATGAGAGAGTTTGGTGTGGATAAACTTGACTGGCCTGCACAGAGTCCTGACCTCAACCTGAAAGAACACCTTTGTATATGAATTAGAGCGGAGACTGAGAGCCAGGCCTTCCCGTCCAACATTAGTTTGTGACTTCACAAATGGGCTTCTGGAAGAATGGTCAAAAATTCCCATAAACAACAAGGGTGGATGTCATATCCAGGGGCAGCTGCGCATGTTGCATCATACACCATATATAAGGGCATGCTAACCATGTAGCAACATATTCATGCAACACACCCACTTAATGGGAAGAAGCTCGGCTAAAAGCTCTTGATAACCATTTTCACCTAATCGAAACAAAACTCTGACACCAAGCAACTAAATGAGCACGTAGAAACAAACACACTAACGGCGCATGTCTGCAAAATCAGCACTAGCGATTACTCTACTATCATGCTAATGATACAAACCGCATGCCATATGAAAGCTGGTTTTGGGCTGCAACTGCATGATTCAAAGGGGATATTCACTCTAAAAGTGTGCAGTTTTGTTAGGCGGAAATTAAATCTTTCATTTATGCTGTGTTCCATCTTCATTTACTCTGACCCAGTAACATCTATACTAATGCTTATACCTTTTCAGAAATCTCACAAGTGTTACCTTTATTATGATACCAAGATTATTCATATAGCCCATGTAGCTGCAGAGATATACTCTATTCATTATGGGCATGTCATTTTTGAGCCAGAGGCCTAGGGCTTAAGAGGTTATTAAGAATTGGATGTCACTTAAATTCATATGTGAGTCAAGGCAGGTGAGCGAATACTTTTGGCAATATAGTGTATTTTTAAATGGTTAAAGAAAAAACTCTTTTTACTTTTTAAAACTGTTTGGGTGAGGAAGCACGTAATTAAGATGATGAGAAATGGTACCAGCCTCGGCAAACAAAGATCACGGCTGTCATGGCAAATGCAATGAAATTGATTTCAGCTATAGACAACCCCAGTTTAGCTGAAGTCACTTCCTCTCCCAAGTAGGAGGAAGAACCTCCCTTTGAATATACAAATGCTAATGTTGATAATGCCAATGCACGATCAGTCACGTCCAATTGGTCCGATCCATCCTCTATATAATTGCACATTAGTACAGTATCAGTACTAGTAGCTTTAATGGCCAAAGCCTCAAAATTACAAGAGAATCATGCAATTGAGGAACAGAAAGAAATGTTAAGAAAAAAGAGAGAAGAGAACTTTGCAATTGCATCATGAAATAGAAACCACTACTGCAAAAATCATCTGAAAGAGACTGAAACGACCAGGTTTAACACTGTTCAAATCTATTGTCATGTATTAGGTACAGATGCAGCTGAAGTCACAGCTGATGCATCAACAGCTATACCTACACAATTGGATGAAAAGCTTGACAGTTCACCTCAGCCATAAGATAGGACTGCCCCAGTAGTCAGAACTAAGCTAGGTGCTCGTGCTCAGTTTCCCGTTCTTGATTTGGGTCCGGATAGACATCACAGCAGACCTATTGTCCATCCTAGGGCCAGTAGCTATGTCTGGCCACAACTGCAATGCCCCTCATCTCAAAGCTTCCCTATGTCCCCCCTGTCATTATCTGGAAAGCGACATCTTCTTACCTCTTCCTGACACCTTCAGTCAAAAGGAAATGCCAGCAATCAATAACAACATCGTCAAGCAAACTGACTTAGCACAATGGGCGTATTTAAGTAAAATCAAAATAACCCCCAATTAATTCAAAGATAGAGCTGTTGATTGGCACAAATGCTCCAAATCTAATAGAACCATGGGGGTTGTTTCGTTTCGTTTCGTTTTCTTCCGCTTTATCCATCCAGGTTGCGGGTGATGTTACCGCTTTTATACCACCTTTTTTTTTCAAGGTGGAGCGGGGGTACTGGGGCCAAATCCAGTGACTCTATGGGCGAAGGCCAGGGTACTCCCTGGATGAGAGTGTTCACAGGATATCAGTGGTAAGACTGGAAGAACTTCTGATCTCACAGTATAATCAGGATTTCAATGAAATTGCGTCTGAGGAATAACTGAAAAGTCCATTGGGGACAAAAGATTTTAAAAGATGGCGAATGAGGCAGTTCTGAATGATAGACATTACAACCTCAACCTGCCTTTCAGGAAAATGTTTCATGTCTGCATGCCAAACAATAGCCAAATTGCAAAACAGCATCTGCAGAGCCTAAAAAGTAAAATTGAAAAAGGATGATCAATATAAACAAGAATATGTTGCATTTCTCTGTGACATGTTTGAGAATAACTATGCAGAGGAGGTCCCACAGAAAGAACTTACACAGTCACCTGCAAAGGTATGGTACCTACCACACCACGGGTTGTACCACCCTAAAAAGAAAAAAAAAACTCAGAGTGGTGTTTGATTTAACACCCACTTAACCAAGGTGTATCCCTCAATACAGAGCTACTTAAGGGTCCTGATCTAAGCAATTCTCTCACTGGAGTCATTCTGATATTTCGCAAAGAGCCTATAGGAATCATGGCTGACATCAAGTCAGGCTAAGTCTGATGTGAACTACTTGCGTTTTTTGTGGTGGCCACAAGGTGATACCAGCCAAGAACCAAAGGATCACTGTAAGCTTGTACTCATCTTCGGTGCATTTCCTCCCCAAGTATTGCAACGTTTACATTGCAAAAAAATGCTGCTGACAATGAAGGCTGTTTTCCCCCTTGGGTAGCTGAAGCAGTCCGGCATACTTTTTATGTGGATGATTGTGCTAAGTCTGTGGCCAAATAATAAATAAATAAAATAAATAATAAGATCTCACTGCGGCTGTGCAATAAAGATGGATTCCAGTTGACTCAGTGGGTCAGCAATAGCAGAGCTCTTCTACCATCCATCCCCAAAGAGCACAGAGGAAAGGAAATTAAGACACTGGACCTTGACAAAGACAGTATGCTGGTTAAAAGAGCACTGGGACTGCAGTGGTGCATGGACTCTGACAATTTCCGGTTCAAAATCAACTTAAGCCAAAAGCCATACACACCCGTAGAGGCATGCTCTCTGTTGTCAGTTGAATCTTTGACCCACTCAGCTTTCTTGCTCCTCTCATTCTTCCATCCAAGCAGTTGCCAGACCAGCTTTTGATGGGATGAGCCTTAGCCCCAGCCTGTGTCAGACAGATGGATGGAATGGGCCCGTAGCCTGGAGAGGATCAAAGGCTTCAGCGTCTTACGCTGTTGGAAACCAAAGTGCTATGGAGCGACAAAATGTGCCAAACAGTCCTTAAATACATTGCAAATGACCATGCTAGGTTCAAGACGTATGTAGCCAACAGGGTCTCACTGATTCAAGATAACACAGATCGGTCTCAGTGGAGATATGTAAGCAGCAAGGATAATCCTGCTGATGATTCTTCAAGAAAATTGGGCACAGGAAAATTCAGGGAGCGAAGGAGATGGATACATGTCCCTGTAGTCCAGGCAAAGTAACTC
This sequence comes from Sparus aurata, assembly GCF_900880675.1. Taxonomy (NCBI): domain Eukaryota; kingdom Metazoa; phylum Chordata; class Actinopteri; order Spariformes; family Sparidae; genus Sparus; species Sparus aurata. The sequence continues at coordinate 1,129,292 of NC_044198.1, forward strand.
ATTGTGGAGCCAAAAATAAAACTAATTGTAAAAGATTTTTTTTCAGCATAGATCATATCTATGAGATGTCCAGAACAACATACTAAAAATCCTATGAAATCCTAGTTGAGGAAATATATTTAATTCTCATCAATCCAAGATTTGTGCCAGTAAGGCCAGAGAACAATACACCCCAATGGGGCAGTTTTTTTCCTTTACTCCTATCAAAATAAAACTTCATACAATAAAAGTATCCATGAAAAAGTAACATTTTTTGTATTGTGAGTTTCTTTGAAAATGAATTTCAATATGCAAATGAGCTATGCACTAATCGAATATAGGCTACCCAAAATACAGCCCCATATGCTTAATTTTTTACTTTACCCCTACCACAATAAAACTTTACACGATGAAAGTCTATATGAAAAGTAAAACATTTTGTATTAGAAGTTTCTTTGAATATGAATCTGAATATGCAAATGAGCATTATACTTATTAAATATGTCCAAAATACACCTTAATGGGCTTACTTTGATTGATTTGATATGCCTGATATTCTGAGAAACTTCATCAAAGCTGAGAGGACAGGCAACTGGAGATTGCACCTTCAGTGTGTTCATGATATGCTACCCTACTTTGCCACTTCTGGACACAGACTATATGCAAAGTCGGCCTCTATATACCTGCAAATGATGACAGCCCTACCTGAAACACATCCAGATGTCCACAAGAAATTTGAGGAGGGATTTCACGTAGTGAGGCGGAGCAACAGGTATTGGGCTAGACTTTCCACTGATCTCATTATTGAGCAGGTGCTCATGAGAAGTGTAAAAACACATGGAGGCTTAACAAGAGGAAAAGGATTTACAGGGACTCAATGCTTGGTGTGGGTCCTCTTAATGCCAGCATGTGCAAACATTAACAATGCTATGCAGTACTTCACGGGTGCATATGAGGCCAGCGACCAACATAAAGACCTGTCCAAGGCCAGGCAGACTAGAGATGTCAGTGACACTCTGGCCCTAGTCACCTATCTCAAAGAGAAAGACCCATTCACTGATAACCCTTTCCTGCACAACATTGCTAATGACAGCCCAGCACGGAGTCAAAATTGAGAAATCAAGGGAAATTGGGTGCAAGAATTTGGAGTCTATGGTAGGGAAACCAGTGGAGGAATTCGCCCTCAGGAAAGCTGACCAAGCAGTGACACTTGCATCTAGACCAACTGTCCAGATCAAACGAGAGACAGTGGTAGTGGATCCACAGCTGTTATTCCAGCGACTTTAGCAGTGAGAGACTGTTGTGAAGATTTGCCATCACAAGTATGAACTCTGCAGTCACCCGCCTGCTTTGTTTGAATCATCCTACCTCCCCCTCCAGGCCAACAAGGCAATTCTTGCCGATGTCCTCTGGAAATCTATTGAGCAGCAGCAAAGACAACCCAACAGTGATGTCCAGCATGTCCTTGATGGGGGTGCCTTACTACATAGTCTACCATGGCCACGAGGGTCCACTTATGACAGTATGTGTGAAATGTATGTCAGATATGTTCCACAGAAATATGGTACGGCTACTGTCAAAGTCTTTGATGGCTACAAAGAAGAACCAACAATGAAAGATGCCACTCAACTTCGTCAAACAGGTGTTACTCCCGGTGTGACTGTACACTTCTCTAGTGACATGATAATCCAACCCAAAAAGGACCAGTTCCTTAACAATAATGAAAACAAACAACGGTTCTTGGTTTATCTCAGTGATAAACTTGAGAGGGCTGGGTGTATCACAGACCATGCACAATGCAGATATGCTCATTGCCTAAACTGCCATTGCCTCTGCCAGAACAAAAGACACAGTCTTAGTAGGTGATGACACAGTCTTGTTTGTACTCTTGTTGCATCATGCTGATCGGAATGCACAGGAGCTGTTTCTGGCACCAGAACCAAAGAAAGCAACAAAAACAAGATAGATATGGTGCATAAAGCAGACGAAGGAGTTACTGGGTCCAAAGGTGTGTGACAATCTCCTCTTTATCTTTGCCATTTTCGGCTGTGATTTTAAGTTGAAGCTTTGGCATAAGAAAGGGAATGGTACTGAAAAAAGTAAAGAATGACACTAGCTTTCTCAAACAAGCTAAGGTGTTCAACCAGTCACAGGAAATGTAGGGAAAGGCATAATTGCAGCAGGTGAAAAAGCTCTAGTATCACTGTATGGGGGCGAAAAAGATTAATCACTGGATATGCAGAGATACAGTCGATTCTGTGATAAAGTAACTCAGAACTCATCTCCAGTGGAACCTCAAACTCTCCCTCCAACATCAACAGTCTAAAGTCTTCGGGTCTTTTAACAAATGATGGAGTGGAAAGGGGGAAGTGAACGTATGGACCCAAGAGACTGGGGGTGGCATGTTTTGGATGGAAGATTTATGCCAATAATGACCGATCAGCCTGCGGCACCACCAGAAATACTAGATGTAGTCCGCTGTAGTTGCAAGAAAGACTACAGCACAAAGAGATGCAAGTGCAAAAAACATCAACTCCCTTGCACTGCCATTTGCAGAGAATGTCATGGTAATAGCTGCACAAACTCACAGTTGCCTGATTTATCAGATGAATATGACCTGGAGGGGAAGAACTAAGCAAAGAACAAATCAAAAACTGATCTAGGGGGTGCTAGAACCAAGAGCCACAGAGAAGGGGTCGAGGATCCAGGCTGGATGAAAAATAAAAATAAAAAAAAATAAAAACATTTAAAAAATGAAAAACAAAACAAAACAAAATAAAAAACACCAAAAAAACCTCCCCTGTTGTTGCTACCTTGTCGTGGCGGGGAGGCTTGTGTTCCTCCGTGACCCTGAAGACCATACTGGCGGGGATTATATCCCTGGCAGGTACTACAAAGCCAGGCGGTTTACTTTAATTGTGTAAGTTTTCATTTTGATAGGAGTAAAGGAAAAAAATAGCCCCACTGGGGTGTATTGTTGCCTGGCCTTATTGGCACACATTACCGATTGATGAGATAAAACATATCTCCTCAACTAGGACTTCTTAGGACTTTTAATATGTTGTTCTGGACACCTTATAGAAAATGACCTAAGCTGCAAAAAATAATTTTACAATTAGTCTGTCGTAAAACGCTACTTTGCCTGGACTACTGAGTTCTTATGGAAGCATGAGGAAAGTTGGTGGTGGAAGCCATAGGCTCAGTGTCACAGGATGATCCAGAGGTGAGGAGAAGCACAGCTGTGTTGACAGTAGTGGTGAACACTGAAACACCCACAGACATGCTTATTTCATCTTTTCAGACTGGATGAGGCTACTTAAGACAGTGGCACGGTACCTCAACTTGAAAAAGGCTTTGATGCTGATGGTGAAAAGAGGAAAGGAAATTCTCTCATGTCAAATCAGCATCCTCTTAACCCTTAGGAGTAGATGATCACACTGGTGTGATCAAAACACGTGACTGATTTAAGATGACGAAGCAGCGAGACAGAGCCTCAGTAAGTTTCGGTTATGACATTATGCGTTAGTGTGGCCTTCAAACTATACACCAGTTTTTAAATTGTGTTGATAGGCCAAGTAAAACCGGAGTTACGATAAATAATGTCTGCTATGCTTTTCTGCGAACATTGCCATTACGTTTGCTGGACTTTTGGTGCAGGGAGAGATGGTAAAAACAGGCTTTTCTCACAAAAGTGTCTGCAAGCAGTAAGTACGCGATTTGGTTGCTGAGGAACTGGGGGAAGCTGTGGGATGGACGGCAGCAAAAGAGTGACAGCGACAGTGACGGTGATAGAGAGCGATAGAGATTGCAAGTTTTGAGAGTTGAGACATTTGTGACATACAGTGTGTTTGGAATGTAGACTTAGTGTGTTCTGTAGTGTTTAGTGTAGTGTGTTTAGTGTGCAGTTTAGTTGTTTTTTTGTTTTGTGAGTCAAAACAATGATGAGACTGCTGAATGTGGAGCAGGCAGGAAGAGGCTGAGGGAGCCCTGAGCCTGAGGCATTGCCTGAATTTAAATGTAAGTACTTGGTAAACTTTGTAAAATTTCGAAAAACTTAAGCACAAATTTAGCAGACACAATTTATATTTGCATTCTAAGTAATAAAAATGGTTTGTTGAGCATATTTGTGGTTTTCACAATAAAAAAAACTAACTTTTCTACTCTGATTTTACGTTTTTTTTTGTGATTTTAGGTCCATTGTGTTAATACAGTACGTCAAAATGAAAAAATAACTGTACAGTCACACATGTGAATGTGAGGTTGTGGTGAAAATAATGACACCAAACAAGGCAAGGTTAATAGTTTTTAAGGTAAAATATAATGGTAAAATCAAAAATAGTCAAAAACGGCCAATTATACCCCAGACCCCAGAGCAGTGGTGTCAAACTGATCCAGTAAAGGGCCGTGTGGCTGCAGGTTTTCATTCCAACCAAGCAAGAACACACCTGATCCAAATCAGGTGTGTTTCATTCCAACCAAGCAAGAACACACCTGATTTGGATCAGGTGTGTTCTTGCTTGGTTGGAATGAAAACCTGCAGCCACACGGCCCTTTACTGGATCAGTTTGACACCACTGCCACAGAGGGTTAAAAACCAAGCCCATCTTACCTCCAGGAACCTTCCTGAAGTCTGTCCTCTATGCCAGATGCCGCTGGAAACAAGTCCAGTACATGGCTGTACTTTTCTGGCAAAGCTTGAACAAAAAATATCATCTGCTGCTACGGGATGGGCAGAAATGGACTGCAGTAAAGAAAAACATGAAAGTTGGAGACACTGTCTTGGTCGTGGACCTAACTGCCCCTTGAGGGTCCTGGCCATTAGGAAGAGTTCTAGAGACCAGACCTGATGCAGGGGGCCTGGTCTTATCGGTGAAACTCCAGACAAAGACTTCAGTCCTTGAGAGGCCCATCAGCAAGCTGTGCCAAATCCTTGAGTCTAAACAGTGACCAGTGTTCCTAATCAGATTGCAAAAGAATGCAATGTATACATAATTTCATCATTATGCATTACATATTTTTCTGAAAGCATGAAGTGCTTATTGCCTTTGATGATAAATTGCCCCTCTTATAGCTCCTTTTTGTATTGATTCTATAAAGGACAATTAGGGGCTAGTGTCAGTTGTGAAACTTTCCTTAAGCCACAACAGCAACTTTAAAAATCTGTGACATAATCACTGTAGGATTATTATACATTTTTTTATGTTTTACATGGTTAACTTAGTCGGGTCGCGGGGGCAGCAGCTTTAGCAGCGAGCCCCAGACTTGCCCTTCCCCGGACACGTCGACTAACTCTGACTGGGGAATCCTCAGCACTCCCAAACCAGAGAAGAGAAATAATCCCTCCACCTGGTCCTGGGTCTACCCCTAGGTCTCCTCTTCAGGTCACCGACCTGTAACCCCTCCACACCACGACTATGCCTCGAAATCTGTTCATGCATATCACAAACAGGATTGGAGGCAAGGCACAGCCCTGGCGGAGGCCAACACCTACTTGGAACGAGTCTGACTTACTGCCAAGTACCCGCACGCAGCTCTCACTTTGAGAATATAGGGATTGGATGGCCCTCAGAAGGGACCCCCTCACCCCATACTCCCGCAGCACCTCCCACAGAACATCCCGGGAGAACCGGACGTACACCTTCTCCAGATCCACAAAACACATGCGGACTGGGAGATTGTACTCCCAGGCCCCCTCCAGGATCCCTGCCAGAGTAAAGAGCTGGTACATTGTACTACGACCAGGATGGAATCCACATTGTTTCTCTTAAATTTGAGGTTCGACAATCGGCCGGACCCTCCATTCCAGCACCTTGGAGTAGACTTTCCCAGGCAGGCTGAGTAGTGTAATACCTGTGTAATTGGCACACACCCTCTGCACCCCCTTCTTAAAGACAGGGACCACCGCACCTGTTTGCCACTTCTTCGGCACTGACCCTGACCCCCAAGCAATGTTGAAGAGGCATGTCAACCGGGACAGCCCCTCAACACCCAGAGCCTTCAGCATTTCTGGTGGTATCTCATCGATCCCTGGGGTTTTGCCACTGTGGAGACTACCACAGTGACTTCACCCAGGGGAATTGGCGATGATACCCCGTCATCCTCCAGCTCTGCATCTGTTACAGAGGGTGCCTGAGTGGGATTCAGGAGGTCACCAAAGTACTCCTTCCACCACCCTATGACCTCCTCAGTTGAGGTCAACAAGGTCCCATCCTTGGCTTGGATGGTTCCCCGTTTCCCCCTCCTGAGGTGCCGGACGGTCTTCCAAAAGCGCTTTGGTGCCGCTAGAAGGTCATTCTCCATGGCCTCGCCAAACTCCTCCCACACCCGCAGCTCTGCTTCTGCCACAGCTTAGCTGCTACCCTTCGGGCCTGTGGGTACCCCAAAACTGCCTCAGGAGTCCCCCCGGACAGCATGTCCGTAAAGGACTCCATCTTCAGTCGGACGGCTTCCCCGACCACCGGTGTCCTCCACGGTGTCCGAGGGGCCACAGGACACAACTGCAGCTTTAACAACGCAAGCTTTGAACATCGTCCATTCAGGTTCAAGTCCCCAGCCTCCACAGGGATGCTAGAGAAGCTCCTTTGGAGGTGGGAGTTGAAGGCCTCTCGAACAGGGGCCTCCCCCAGACCTTCCCAGCTCATCTGCACTACTCGTTTGGGCTTACACGGTCTGTCCAGGGGTTTCCCCTGCCACTGAACCCAACTCATTACAGGTGGTGAGCAGTTGACTGCTCTGCTCCTCTCTTTACCCGAGTGTCCAAAACACACGGCCTCAGATCAGATGATACGATCACAAAATGCATGTACACTTATGAGCATCCTTGTGTTCGAACATGGTGTTCATTATAGACAGACCATGACTATCACAGAAGTCTATTAATAGAACACCAATCGGGTTCAGATTGGGGAGGCCATTCCTCCTGAAGTCTCCCAGCAGGACCACGGAGTCCCAAACTGCAGCCCGATGCAGGGCCCCAGCCAGGACCTCCAAGAAGGCCGCATACTACGAACTGCTACAGTCAGGGTTTTCCCCTCAGCCCTTAGGTGTAGGGAGGCGACCCTCTCGTCCACTGGGGTAAACTCAAACACGACTTGTGAGCATCCCCACACCTGCCCGGCAACTCCGGAGAAGAATAGTGTCCAGCCCCTATCCAGGAGTTTGGATCCAGAGCCAATGCTGTGTGTGGAGGCAAGCCCCACCAGATCCAACCAGTAACACTCAACCTTTCGCACCAGCTCCGGCTCCTTCCCCCCAAGAGAGGTGATGTTACACGGCCCCAGTCAGCTTCTGCCGCCCAAGCCTGAGTTGCCAAGGCCCGTCACCACCACTGCCACCCATATGGCAGCTCACCCGACCCAAGTATCTTCTGTGGATGGGAGAAGTGCCATGCCCCAACCTGGCCACCAGGCGCTTGCTCGTGGGCCCTCCATCCGGCCCTGGCTCTGGATGTGGGCTTCCTCCGGGAAGGGTCTCTTGCCTCACACATCTAACTTTCATGGGGTATTTGTGAACCTTTTTAGTGTGGCCCCTCGACTTTGGATAAGTGGTTGACAATGGATGGATGGATAGATGATTAACTTATAGCTGTTCTGTTTTTGTGACATCTTCCCTTTTTTGAGTGTGCACCCTCAAGAGGTGGTGATGGTGCCACCAAGGCTGCTGGTAGAGCAGGACGGGGAGAAGATGGCCAGTAGATAGCGACATTGACCTCAGTCTGTGAGTCTGCTGTGCATTGTGTCTGCACCTGTGAAACCTGCTTTAAACCTCTTGCATTTTATTTTGTATTTTAGGCCTTCAAATCCTCTTTACGTTAAAGTACAGGCAACAGTGAACGGTCAAACTCTCTGTCATTGGATGTTTTAACAACACAATCTGCGAGTCTGACACTGCATCACCCGCATTCTCCAGGTGGTACAAACCAAGGAAGTTGGACATATTTTTAAAGGGTTAAAGGAAAAACTCTAAACAGTTTTTTGCTACTACAATCACAAATTAAAGTCTATGGGGTACTACTTGTGAGGCAAAATATGTAAAGTGTAAGTGTAAGTAGGAACCAAGATTGTGTTGTTTCTCCCCTTTCATCCATCTAAACCTTACAAAGGTCTGTAGGTGTCCAGTCTTTTATTTTCACAGTCATACTGACCTTGCATGGCTCTGAATGTGTGTAAATATGGTGAGAGAGACCCTTGTCAGCTTCATTTCAAAGTGAAGAGAAACCAAATATGTTTGTATGACTTCTCAGCATGCTCCTGTCAGACCAAATCTAAACTGAATTGAGCTTGATTTTGTGGAAAAACACAATGTGATTCAGCAGTAGAGAACTGAAGCAAAGGTTACACATCCACAGTAGAGATGCCATAAAAGACAGTTTCATGGTGCTTGGAAACCCTCAGGGGGTTTGTCAGAGAAGGATAGGGGTGTAGGAGAGAGAAGCAGCACGCTGCTCAGAAACGTGGATATATTTACCGGACAAGCTGGAATGGAGGTGAGAAATGCCCGCCAGGGGTCACATCAGCAATGTCCTTATCTGTTTCTGGGTCAAAGGAAATGTGAGGAGGTCAACTAATTTAAACAGCCAGCAGAGGTTTCCTCATTATTTTAAGCAATGGTTAAAGGAGCCCCCAGAGGGCGCCACCTGGTTAGTCTCTTTTGGTGCTGCCTGTGGCTGCTTTTCTTTGTTGGTTGTGGCCATCTTAGGTCACAACCTCTTGTCCTTTTCTGAAAGGTAAGCAGGGAGACTCAGACTCTCCAGTCTAAAGATAAAAAAAGGTATTGTTTTGCATTTTCCAGTTGATTTGTTCAGCAAATATGAATGCTAAGAGCTATATTGATGAGGTGAAGCCGTTATGTGTGTAAGAGTCTGCTGTGGATTTGGTTATTACCAATGTCGTTCGTTTCGTATTATTGTTCTCTCACGCGCAGACACGCATACATGTATTCACGCGCAGACTCACATGCAGACACACACACAGTCACACTCACTCGCTCATTTATACTCACACGTACTCACGCACAGACACACGCACACACATGCACACATAGTCACATTCACTTACTCATTCACACTGACACGCGTACTCACGCGTAGACACACGTGCACACAGTAACATTCACTCGCTCATTCACACTGACACGCGTACTCACGCGTAGACACACGTGCACACAGTAACATTCACTCGCTCATTCACACTCACACGCGTACTCAAGCGTAGACACACGTGCACACAGTCACATTCACACGCTCATTCACACCCACGTGCAGACACACACACACGCACACAAATAGTCACGCTCACTTGTTCATGCACACCCACGCATGTGCTCACATGCACACACACACGGTCACGCTCACTCGCTCATTTACACCCACACATAGACACACGCACAGATACTCACACTCACTCACCTCCACACACACACCTGGTATCTACTGGTTATGTTATTACTAGCCCTTTTTACACAGCGTCTCCGCATTATCCCCGGGGCGGTAGTTCGCCAATTCTCCGCCGATGGTGATTCACACAGAGTGAAGCATCTCCGCCTTCACGTGTGTAATTCACACAGAAAGCCGGCGCTGCGGCTCCTAAAGAGGCGTGACGGTACACGTCATGCTGATGACGTCGGTGTTTCCCAGGTGTTCCCCTGTTAATCCAAACCCGCGGACAGTTTATAATCATATGGATGCTGTTATAATGTGTAGTGATTGAGATCCTGACCCACCAAACATCCTGGAAAGTCACGGAGTTAAGTTTTTCGCGCTAAATTACATAATTATACATAAGCACCATCAGTAAACAGGACGCTGTCTGACTCTCTCGCGGGAACGGAGGCTGCTTTCTGGGGGAAAGTTCCCTGTAGTCTTGGTCCGGAGAGCTGACGGTCGCGGTGATATATTTTCGTCACAAACACTCCGTGAGTTTTTTTGCTGGTGACAGACGCTGTTTTTTGAGCAGAAATGTGAGGAAGAGTCAGTAGGACAGGCGGGAGGACAGACGCTTCTCCACGTACAGCTGTGGTATTTGTTTTCCTCATATAAGTTGCCAAAGACAGTTACAGTTACTACGTTACTTTTGTTTGGTCCTGTAACGTTGCTTTGTGGGACATTTCTCTGTATTTAGTTGAGTGAAGGACCTGTGCAGTTATCAGACTGCATGACCGACACGCCCCCGCTTCGCGCCTCCGGATTATCCATTCACACTGGGACGGCTCACCAATAATGCAGCCCTGATACTACCTCCAGAGGCGACTCAGTGCCGGAGCGAAATTTCCCCCCTCTCCGCATCTGAAACTTTCACACAGAGGGGGGTGCGGAGAATTAGCGCAGGATCCCCGCATGCGAACGGCAGTGTGAAAGAGGCTACTGGTTACTGGAAAAGACCATGGGAGAAGTTTTATGGCAGTGTGACATATTTTGTATTGTAAGACACAACCTCTTGTCCTTTTCTGAGAGGTGAAGCTTTGAGATAAAGACTGCTCAACCCAGATCCTGTGCTTCCTCATCTGTTTCTTCTCTCCGTCTTCCACCGTACAAACAAACAAACACATAATACACAACGCAGAGACTTTATAGGGAGCCCGAGGGCCTAGACCTATCTGTGCTAGAGGGAGCTGACATCAAGGGTTACAGAAAGAATGGAGAGATTTACAACCACAGGGGGTGAGGATGGAGGGGGAGGGGTTATTGATCCTAAGGACAGTTTGAAGTAAATACATTTAGAGATGAAACGCGTCTTTAAGGAGCCAACACGAGTCTGGAGGGAGAGAACCAACATCTCTGCTGCTTCACACAGGAGTTTGGTCCTTGTTTAATCTTTTTCATTTTATATCTGCCAATCTGTTTGATGTCTACCTGTCTGCATACTTGTCTAACTGAACAATGAGGTGCTCCCATATTGGTCGGAAAGACAGGTGCACAGACAGCATGAGTGGTTAGGGTTTAGTTAACCTTTAGAAAGCAGCTCTCAGAACTTTCCGAAAATGTTTCTTTATCGCAATACTTGTGCAAGAAATGTGAGCATAGATGAGTAGTATTTCCAACTAATCTTTCCATTGACAAGCTACATGGATGGCTCTGTGGTGGCATCAGCTATTTCCTATGGAGTAGTCTGCTGGAGCAGCAGCATCTCGGCAGCAGACAGGAGGACACTTGATAAACTCAAGAAGGCCAGCTCCATCCTGGGATGCCCTCTTGACCCAGTGCAGGTGGTGGGAGAGAGCAGGATGATGGAGAAGTTGTCATCGCTGCTGGTGCAGGAGTCCCACCCTCTGCAGGTCAGTCTCACAGCACTTCGCAGCTCCTTCAGCAACAGACTGATACACCCTAAGTGTGTGAAGGAGAGGTATTGCATGTCCCTCCTTCCTGCTGCTGTCAGACTGTACAACCAGCACTGCTCCCAGTAGATCTCACTCTGTACTCTGCACTGTGCAATATGTCTGTACAAAACTAATTTATATTTTTGCTGGACAATTTTCTGGTCAATTTCCTTAACACCCATATTTATTTATTATTCATATTTCAAATCTGTGTATACAGATTTGCTGTTAATTATGCACTATATCATGTAAATATGTATATACGTCTATTCTATTTCTTCCCTTTTTAATTATATTGTTTATTTTTCTTATTGGTTTTTGTTATGTAATATTTTGTCGCTGCTGGGACAAACAAATTTGCCTGTCTGCGACACACATGATTTTTGATTCAATACTTTTTCTCATTCATTGTAAATGTACACTGGAGATAATAATACGTTTAATTTTGGTAAGTCGAAGATACTAAATCAAAATCTTGGCTTCCAATGTCTAGATGACAATACATCGATGGAGACAGATAAAATTTCATAGTCCGAAAAACATTTCTGGAGCATGGCCTGAGCATCTCCTAAATGACTGAAGTAGTTTTAAAATGTTCTATACTACAAAACACACCATAAAATGGACCTATGGTTTACTTCAAATCTCCTGAAATCTTGAGATCCCAAATGTATTTGAAAAGACATTATTTACGCAGTTGACACACAATAGAGCTTGTGCTATCACTTCAGACTTGGTGCACACTAATGCTAGTTTTCAGCTTGAAAGAGTGTAACATCTTTTCAAATTAATTTGAGGGCCTCTGGCAACTTGAGGCAGACCTGGGATATGTGGTGTTGCACTTAGAAACTGTGGGGGGTGCAAAATCTTTCAAAATGCCAATTTCTAAATTATGATTTAGTTGAAATTTTGACAACTTCACAATTTTGAGAAGTGTTGCAAACTTACATTGTCATTTTAATGTATAATCTCATAATTGAGCATGTGCTCAATCATCAGAAGGGAGGATCGTTTTGGTTAACATTAACTTGGAATCTTCGTACCCATAGTTATTATTTATTGATAACAGTACACTGCCAGACTGTTTGTAATAACACTGTTTATATTGCACATACTATATATATGAGTATTTTTATTTCTTACCTTTTTATGTCTATTGTTTATTTTTTACTATTAGTATTGTTTATTGTGACACTGAACTGTCCTTTGGCTGCTGTCGCACAGACATTTCCCTGTTGTTTGTAGGACTAATAAAGGAATTCTAAATCTGATTCTGAAAGATGGCAGCTGAGGACAGGAGTGGTTTGTTGGGCTCCACTCAAATGGTCTGTCTTCTAACACTATATCATTTTTTGTGCCTTGACCTACACCATTCAGACAGTTCTCAACAGTGATGAGGACTCTAAGAAAGGAAAATCCTCTATCGGAAATTGTCTGAGCAAGGGAAAGTTTTTGTGTTGTTCCTTTTTTGTTAACCAAAGGATAACCTGGCCCAATCAACCTCAAAATTATAGTCAGTTACCTATGTTGGTCAAACAAAACTTTATTTATTTTGACATTGATATCTTGCCCTACATTTCATCTGCTCACTAAGGCGACTAATTAAAAAACAAATTTAAAAATATGTTTATGTTAGGCAATCCTCAGTGCATTGTGGCAATTGGTGTGTGCCAACAATTTTACTGGTTTTACTGCTAGTAGTGGATGATATACGTACAACTAAATCAAGGACCACCAGTCACTGAACAAACAGTGAGCTTGATCTCAGCACGAGTGCCTGATATTTGTCCAGTTAAGGATTTGATTCCCCAGGGCATGCAAGGTTGCTACGCAGATGATATCTAAAGCCATGCAAGGTGTGTATGGAGGAGAGCTACTGCACCTATTCGCAATGAGGCAGGTCTGGTCCATGATCTGCCTAAGCGGGACACACTACTGCCTGTAGTGGGGGAACTGTCTCTAGAAATAGGGTCAGTGTAAACCAGTGGTTCTCAACTATTTTTTGTCATGCAATTTTTTCGCGCCCCCCTGAATTGAAATACTATTGAATACCTGTTAATATTTATCTATTTATCTGTATAAACCACTGTATGAGTTGCAGCATTCTGCATACAATCACCTGATTATCAAAATGGTTTCATGCTGTCCTGCCAGAGTTTTTAGGCATAAAACACAAACAGGTCTTTCCTCATTTCCAACCGTGTTCACAGTAAACCCAAGGTCTATGTAGGGATCATCATATTTCCTGCTGCATAGTTCCCGACCGAGGGATTAGCAGAAGAGCTTGTGTTTGTCTCTTTTTAGAGGTGTCAACACAGAGTGTTTTTTATTTTGAAAAGTAACCGGATGTTATATTGTTATTTCAGCGCACAATTCAGCTTAATTGCTGTGTCGTGCTCCGGCATCCGCCAGATACATAGAAGTCCTGCGTATCTGTGCCGGAGGGCTCTGGACTGCCGAAGCTGGACGGAGCAGACACGCAGCGCAGCGGACCAGCAGCAAGTTAACACATACACTAAAGTGAAAGTGAAACTTATCAGCTTCGCTGGCGTGACGGAAACGTAATGCAGCGGACAGGTATCCAGTGGAAATAGACCTTTGCGTCCCGCCCTGCCTCTCATGCCTCCCCGACACCTCACCACCCCCCATTTGAGAACCACTGGTGTAAACTGAGAGTTGCGCAGCACAAAAAACATAGCGGCATCTGATTTTCCAGACTGTTAATACGGCTGAAGTACAATGGGACTCGAAATTGGAACCTAAATTCAATGTAATTTACAAAATCAGTCGAAGAATTGACACAGAATTTCAAATCTTCTACCACATCTAATGACTAATAAATGAAGCTATAGAATCATTTGACTGATTTGTTTCATGTTCAAGATGTCAATGAAGCAAAAAATTGCAGAACTATTGATAAAACCTATGACCCATCTCAATCATATCTCCATTAGGACCAGAAAATTCCCAAATGATTTGTAAAAGACTGTCATAATACCCGTCTTTCAAGCAGGAAATCACAATCTAACATGCAGCTATTGCTCTATTTCTATTCTACCAGTTCTGTACAAGGAACTTGAAATGGTTGTAGCAGCACAGTTCATCGAATCCCACCAACCCCTTCACCCGCACAATCTGGTTTATTCCAAAATACTCAAAAGAATAGCTATTAGTTGCCTCATTGAAAAAAGCATGATTTAGATGGGAATAATGTCATGGGGGTAGTGTTTCTTGTTCTGAAAAGGCGTTTGACGCTGTCAGCCATAGCATTCTCCTATTTAGGTTGTCTTTACTTAGCTGATTAGTTAGAGTTGTATCTTCAAACTACACAAGTGTGTGAAAGTTGACCAAGAAAAGTAATCTCTCCTAGCAGATGGGTATACCCCAAGGTTCAATCCTTGGTCCACTGCTCTTCAGTCTGTTTATAAATGACTTTCCTACCAATTGCTCAGGGGCCAGCAGCGAGCTTTATGCAGATGACACGGTCATACATGCTACAGTGAAGTCACCTAGCAAGGCAGCAGAAATCCTAACGACACACCCTGATGTGTTTCTCCATTAGAAAACAGGCTTCACCTGAAAATGTTTAAACTCAGCTATGAAATAAAAAAATACAGAAGGTCCATGATGTTAAGTTTTTAGGAAATATCTTAGATTCACAACTTAAATTTGATAAACACGTTAAGAAGATCTCAAAAAAAGTAAAGATTTTTTAAAAAAGGGATTTTTATGCTTGTGGTGATTTTTAAAATTTGTTCTTGCATGACAGTTCGGGCTCAACCATCACCGTCCACATTTCATCTCTATGTAATCAGTCCTTAAAAATAATGGATAAAAAACCCGTCTGGTGGCAAAACTGTGAGATTGTAAAAAGATACAATTTGCTTAGCTTTGAGAGCTTTAGACATTTCTGTTCTAAAATCAATTTCCAAATGTCTCAGTAGTCTAGGTTAGGCGTGCAATAAACCCAGCTTGCAATAATCCCCCCCCCAGAACTGAAGTGAGATAACACCCCCGACCACTAACACCCCTCACACATCTTTACATACTATTTATTTCGTTGTATATATTTTAATAGTACTATTATTTTAATAACTACATTATACCACTGTGTGTGAGTTGAATGGCTTAACAAAAGTATAAAGTTGTAACAAAGTGTAAGTGATTTATGGTTTCAGTGCACATTCTGACCACTTCACCATTTGTTTAACATTTTTAAGAATCTGTCTGATCAAACTGCAGACAAGAATAACTCTCCCCTTCCTCACCCTTCTCAACAGCTTGATCAAGCCTGGATGTTCAAAACCTTTTGAAAAATATTATTTACATTCCCAATCACACTGTCTTGACAGTGTTAACAGGTCATACGATTGAAATACAAATAAATCAAATGACAAACACACTGCCCTGCTCAATGTACTTAGCACAATGATTGAAAGATGTGAGCATTAGCAGATAGGGAGGGTCGGCAAACATGCTGTTGAGTTTCTTTTTTTTGTCATTCAACACTGTGTTTATAATGACAAATAGTTTACCTTATCAGCTTCTTGTTGGTATCTTAGTAATCATATGGCTGAGTTCCCTGACAATGCTGTTTTGTGTTTGTACTCTCTGTTTGACCAAGACAGTGGGTATTATTTTGCCACAAAGTCAAAGTCTGGAGATAAACTCCAATAACTTTGGTGGCTTCTAGACTCTTTCTATAGCGCCCCCTTAAGACAAAGTGGTGAGGCTTTTGTGTAGTGTGGGATAATGAGCACTGTAGCCTGTGGAAAATAAGCCAATTTTACAATTTAAGAATAGTTAAAAAAAACTCTGCCTCTGTCCTCCATGGTTGTTCAAATGCCACAGATAATCATTCTAAATGATCCTAAAGCTTTTCATTGGTAATAGTTTGTGTCCTATGAGGCAGGATGAAGACATATACTTTAAAACATCAATCACAGCTGGCTCTGCATCTGCCTCCAGCTGTGGCTGAAATGTCTTTTCCAAGTATCAGACATTGAGTCAGACAATCCCATTTTAGTTTCCAACAATTCAGGCCAATGTAGGTGACCAACTGGCCACCATCATACTTGACTCTGTAGATAGGCTTTTAAACCTCAATTTAAAAGGAGAAGAAGGTCTGGACCAGCTCTATACCCTCCGCAGGGTGCTCGAGGGTTCATGGGAGTTTGCCCAACCAGTCCACATGTGTTTTGTGGACTTGGAGAAGGCATTCGACCGTGTCCCTCGTGGCATACTGTGGGGGGTGCTCCGGGAGTACGGGGTCGGGGGCCCTCTGTTAAGGGCTGTGCGGTCCCTGTACTGCCGGAGCAGGAGCCTGGTTCGCATTGCCGGCAGTAAGTCAGACCTGTTCCCAGTGCATGTTGGACTCCGGCAGGGCTGCCCTTTGTCACCGGTTCTGTTCATTACTTTTATGGACAGAATTTCTAGGCGCAGCCACGGGCCGGAGGGGATCTGGTTCGGGAGCCAATGGATCTCGTCTCTGCTTTTCGCGGATGACGTGGTCTTGTTGGCTCCTTCGAGCCGGGACCTCCAGCATGCCCTGGGGCGGTTTGCAGCCGAGTGTGAAGCGGCTGGGATGAGAATCAGCACCTCCAAATCCGAGGCCATGGTTCTCGACCGGAAAAAGGTGGCCTGCTCCCTCCAGGTGGGAGGAGAGTTCCTGCCTCAAGTGGAGGAGTTTAAGTATCTTGGGGTCTTGTTCACGAGTGAAGGAAGGACGGAGCGTGAGATTGACAGACGGATCGGTGCAGCGGCTGCAGTAATGCGGTCTTTGTATCGGTCTGTCGTGGTGAAGAGAGAGCTGAGCCGAAAGGCGAAGCTCTCGATTTACCAGTCAATCTACGTTCCGACCCTCACCTATGGCCATGAACTCTGGGTCATGACCGAAAGAATAAGATCCCGGATACAAGCGGCCGAAATGAGTTTCCTCCGCAGGGTGGCAGGGCGCTCCCTTAGAGATAGGGTGAAGAGCTCTGTCACCCGGGAGGAGCTCAGAGTAGAGCCGCTGCTCCTCCACATCGAGAGGAGCCAGCTGAGGTGGCTCGGGCATCTGTTTCGGATGCCCCCGGGACGCCTCCCTCGGGAGGTGTTCCTGGCATGTCCCTCCGGGAGGAGACCCCGAGGAAGACCCAGGACACGCTGGTGTGACTATGTCACTCAGCTGGCCTGGGAACGCCTTGGGGTCCTCCCGGAAGAGCTGGAGGCAGTATCCGGGGAGAGGGAAGTCTGGGTGTCCCTGCTCAGGCAGCTGCCCCCGCGACCCGGCCCCGGATAAGCGGAAGAAAATGGATGGATGGATGGAAGAAGGTCTCAGTTTAAATATATCTATATATATACAGTATATATATATAGATCTCTCTCTCTCTCTCTCTCTCTCTCTCTCTCTCTCTCTATATATATATATATATATATATATATATATATATATATATATATATATATATATATATATATATATATATATATATATGTATATATATATATATATATATATATATATATATATATATATTAGGGCTGTCAAAGTTAGCGTGTTAATAACGTGTTAATGCAACATCCTCTTAATGCCGTTAATTATTTTTATCTCGCGATTAATGCTTGGTTTTTAAAAAAAAGAAACGCGCATTGTATG
The DNA here is from genome assembly GCF_900880675.1 of Sparus aurata. Classification (NCBI taxonomy): domain Eukaryota; kingdom Metazoa; phylum Chordata; class Actinopteri; order Spariformes; family Sparidae; genus Sparus; species Sparus aurata. The sequence continues at coordinate 1,147,224 of NC_044198.1, forward strand.
ATTTACGGCCGTCGGTGGCACTTGTAGTCTTGATCCAGAGGGTGGCAGAAGAATAAGAAAGGGAATCAGAAGAAGAAGAAGCAGGGTTCGCGGTTCAGGAAAAACACGGCGGACTGAAAAGCGGAAGTGAAAGAAAATGGAGAAAGGACTTATGAACGGCAAATTCAAATTCAAAACACTGCCAGATGGTTCGGTCGATAGGATAAAAGTTATCTGCACGTACTGTCGACATGAAATGAGTTACCATTGAAGTATGTCGAGTCTCAGATATCATTTGCAAGCCAAACACATGGCAGATGCAGAGAGCCCACCGCCAAAAGCAGACATCACCATGTTTTGATCCCATTTAGGGTAAGGGGATATTTTTTGAGCCTTTTATTTTCCTGCATGATTTGAAGTGTTGAATAAACATTTTCATAACAATTTCTATAGTTCCTGAAGAAGAATCAAGAATAAATCTTTTTACCAGTTTAAGCCCAGAATTTTTATTTTTTTTTGTGTGTCATGGCTCATGTTTACTAATGTATACCCTGTCTCCTACACGATATTTATATTGTATTAGTAAGTTTAAGAGAAAACATGCAAGGCTCATTATACTTTGATGCACAATATGACATGTTAAGATAAAGAAAGCTCAACACTTTGGCACCTGTGAAGGTTTAGACGATGTGCTCGTATCATGCCATGATGATGATGACCAAAATATTAACTGTAACTATTAACTGACACTATTAGATCTTAATTTAAGGAAATTTGCCTGACAAAATGTTTGCCCTGGATTTCGTGGAACTCATGACCTGTATGTTGCAGCTTTGCAGACTCTGCAACAGTATTAAAGATGAACTATTTTGCCTCCCTTAATTTGGGTGTCTCAAATGAAAATCAGTTTCAGACGATCAGTGCCTATATGCATTGACCTCCAAAAACACTGGATCCTATACTTCCTATAGCGTGATGCAACAAAATCGTTATGGGACTCTCCAAAAGTCTTAAATGCTTAAAACTCTCAAACACCAAAACTCCAATTTGTAATGTAGACACTCACTTAAAATCAAGCCAAAGCAGAGATAACACTGATGACATCATCATGGTTAATGTTGTAGTTCTTTTGGGTATCAATCTGTTTTATTTACAGAATGTTGTACAACACAGGCAAAACCTAGCAGCTGGCCACTAGCACCACATACTACTCTATCAAACACTACATCTGCACTACGCAATTGCAAAAGATCATCAGTAATGGACTCTTATCTGCTGTGAGTGGTGGGTGGAAATCATTGGCAGTGTTGTTTCTATTCATTTGTTTACTACAGTATGTAGTAAAAATCAAGCAAATAAACAGAAATGTAATCTGGCTGTTTGCGGGAGTGCAAAACATACTCAATTATTGTAGTCTACTTTGAAAAATAAACTATTCCACTTGAGTTGGCTGACTAAATACCAGCACACCTGTAGTTCAGTCTCCTAAAACCCGCATGAAACAGGTAGTGGACAGCTTATAGCTTCAGCATAATATTTCCTGCAAAACAGGCAGCCAGGGAGAGACTATGAATACTGATTTGCATTAACAGCAGCTAAGTAAGTAAGTATTTTTCAGATCATTCACCAAGTGCTTTGAGTTTCCTCAACAGTTGCCTAAAAAAGTTACTTTTTGATGTTCGCTATTTTAGTATTGTCAAAAGCTAATAAAATAATCAGTTTATGAAAAATAAAATCAAAATACTTGGATCAGAACCTAGAAGTTCTGGTTTTACATCAGCTTTATGTAATGGACTTTTTCATCACCTGATCCAACAACAGGTATATTAGAGGAAGAACTACTGTCAGTTACATTTCTGACCTACAGTTTTCGAGACATATTTCAAACTTGAGTAACAATCCTGAGTTTATTCACCCCTTCTCTTCTCCCTTCCTCTGCAACAATCCAATAAAACCATTATAGCATCTCATTATTTTCAACAATGGAATCATTCAGGCCAGGATAAAAACACAAACATGACCAACAATAAACATCAAAAACCATCCCTCTTCTGTTTTTTCTCTTGCTTGATAGAGAGATGGAGAGGAGGAAAGGAGGTAGCATTGCCTGGCTTGTTGTAGAGTAAGGGAGGTGGGGGGTCACAGGGTGAGTGGAGAGGGGGAGTCGAGGGTTGCCGCAGGCTTGCTATTTCTGAACAAAAGTTTCCAGGAGCTGAAAATCAATGTTAATCTGAGGCCACATGGGCATGTAGACACACACACGCACGCACACATGCTAGCATGCACACACATACACACACACACACACACACACACACACACACACAGGTGTGATCCACATCTACAAACAGAATACACCTACATCTACACATACTGACCAGGGATCATACTGTAGGCTAGTGTTTTGTAGGCTAGGCAATCAGAGAGAATGACAGTACGAGCCACAGAAGGAGAGATTGATTGTGGATCAGATTTTACGACCACACTTTATGAGAAGTATGGGATCACATAGCTGACAAAAGTATTGAGTATAAACTTCAACAACTATTCAGTTTGCAAGTCAGCTTTTGAGAGCAGGTACAAATGTGTCAAATCAGAATGTGTTTGTAGTGCTCTAGTCTCTTTGTCTGCGTTTTTGTGGCTTGTTTGTGAGGGTACTCTGTCATGGTCCTACTGTGGCAGTCAGGGTTTTTGTTGTTTTTGGGTTTTTCCTCTTGTCTGCCTTCCCTATTTCCTTCTTCCTTATCTGCTCCTTCGCCTGTGTGTATCTATGTGAGTAGCAGTGGTGTCGGCTGTAGCGGAGAGGCGCACCTGCAAGCCATCTACTTGTCATCATCTGCTATTTAACCCTGGTCTAATCTCCACTCAATCACCAGATTGTTTCTCAATGCTTGGTGATTACATCAGTGCCGAAAGCTATTGTGTTTTGCTTCGTTCAAGTATATTACTAGTTTCAAGATTCCTTTCTTGCATTTAACTCAGTGTGCTCATCCCTGTATGAGCTTGTCATCTCACATTTGTACTTGTACTTGCTTCGTGTACAGAACCTCCACCGCCTCTCTACTCTGCTTCCTGCTCCACTGGCTACCTTAGTTCCTCCCACACTGTTCCTAGACAATTCTGCCTGCGTGTCTGCCTGCCCTACTGCCTGCTGGCCTGCCCAACTTATCCACTATTTTGCTATTTGGACAACTCATCCGCTATTTCGCTGTAACCCAGCCAAATTCTGTTACCCAACATTCTCCATCGCTAGTGAACTAGAAGTGCTAGGGGGGCTATAGAACTGCCAGTCTGCAGTCAAGAAGCTACTCCAGCTGCCCTCTCTATGACCCTCTCTCTCTCTGCCTACTTTTTATCAAACTTTTCAATACAAACAGATCAATGAAGAGGAACTGGACTCCTCATTACACCCATGTGGTCCTATCGCACTCCCTGTCCTCTCTGTGACTTCTTCAATAAGTTGGACGTCCTCCTAAGTTGCTCCCCTGATGATAGCACACCACTCATTGTCCTGGGTGACTTCAACATCCAACCAGAGGAGCTGCACTCATCTGAATTCATTGAATTCTTCTCCACATTTGACGTCACACTCTCCCCATCACCATCCACCTACCGGGCTGGGAACCAACTTGACCTTGTCTTCACAAGGTCCTGTAGTACCTCGGCACTCTGTAACCCAGCTCACTGTGTTAGACCACCACTTTGTCATTTCTCTCTCCCCTTGAAGTCCACCATCCCCCTCGTCCCTACACCTCACACGGCCACCACTCTCCGCACCCTGAAATCCTTCTCTCCCTCTACTCTCTCCTCAACTGTTCTTTTCTCACTACCCTCCACATAACAATTCTCTCTAATGTCCACCGAGAAGGCCTCCTCCACTTGGTTTTCCTCCCTCTCCTCCACGCTCTCTGTCCCCTCACCTCCCAACGAGCACGATTACTTGCCATTCCTCACCACCCTGATCAACTCCTCCCTTACTTCAGGCCTTATTCCAGCTCCTTTCAAGACAGCTCCGGTAAGCCACTCCTGAACCCCGGAACAAGTGGTTGACAACTGTGACGGCCCCCTGCTGTTCTATGGCCTGCTTTGTGTGTCCCTTCCTTCCTGTCTGCAGGTATCTAACCCCCAATTTCCACTGGATACGTCTCCGCTGCGTTGCGTTTCCGCCACGCCAGCGGAGCAAATACGTTTCACTTTAGTCAATGTGTCTCCACCAGGTCCGCTGCGCTGCGTATCAGCTCCGTCCCAGCTCCGGCAGTCCGGCGCCCTCCGGCACAGATACGCAGGACTCCTATATCTGGCGGATGCCGGAGTGCGACACAGCAACTCAGCTGAATTTAGCACCGAGCAGACAGGAAGTCAAGCGCTAAAATAACAAACAGCATCCGGTTACCTTTCAAAATAAAACACTCGGTGTTGACACCAGCACATAAATCTCAAAAAAAGAGACAAACACAAGCTTTTCTGCTAATCCCTCGGTCGGGAACACTTCGTGTTCTTGATTTTAATAACACAGACCTATAACTGCGGTCGCGAGTGATCATGTGATTATCGCGGGAACTCCTCTGCCTCGTGAGCCAGCTGTCTACCGTACTGCGCTGCAGCGGACTCAAACCGCAACCGGTGGAGATTGCCGGACGGCGGACGGCGGAGCAAAACCGGATCGGAGCTGCAACGCAGCGGACACGTATCCAGTGGAAATTGGGGGTCAGTGGGCGGGGCTTGAAACCAGGAGCACCTGGCCAGTCTCCTGGAAGTTTTAAGAGCAGGCCGTCTCAGTCGTTCTCTCTCTCTCTCACCAGAAGGACCTGGTTTTCCTCCGGCGCCATTGTATTGTTTTGTTGGCTGTGGCCTGGTTTCTACACTTTACAACACTTCGCACTCATCACGCACATGCACCCATCGGCAGACACACTGATAACCACACGTTCACACCTCATGGCATTATTATGATTTGTGCACTTTATTTAAATAAATATTGTTAATTGTTACGCTTATCCCCGTCGCTCTATCTTTTGTCATGGCTTCTTGAGCCGGTCATGACACAACCAACTGTCCTCCTATCTTTCCCAAAACAACCTCCTTGTCAGGCTTCAGGACTACTCCCTCCACTGAGACAGGCTTTCTTTCTTTCACAATGATGGAGTCCCTCTGTGCCATCAGAGTCTACCACCTTCTTCTCCACTCTGGCTAAACTTTGCTGACTCTGCTCTAGCCTGGTTCACATCATACCTGACAATTTGCACCTTTCAGGTTGTGTGGAATGGCTCTGTGTCCTGCTTTTTGGAGACTGGTGTCCCGCAAGGCTCACTACTAGGACCACTTCTGTTTATACACTAGATCACTAGGCTCTGCAATCACATCACATGGATTCTCTTACCACTGTTAGGCAGAAAACACCTAACTATTCATCTCTTTTCCCCATCCTTTGACAACCTTCATAAAACTGAACTCCTCTTTATCCTGGGGAAAAACTGCCCTCTCATGGACCTGTCAGTCACTGTCGAGGATGTCACGGTATCGCCTCCATCGACTACGAGGAATCTGGGCGTAAACCTAGACGACAGACTATCCTTTAGCCCTGTGAAACATGACCCATGAGCGGCTGGATGATGCCGAAGAAAAGTAGTAGACTCTAGTCAGGTTTCCCAATTTTCAAGTGTTTTTTACTCAACTCAAAATAGCAGCAAAAGAAGAATTGATAATGAATGTCATAGTTCTAATGGGCAACACAGACCGAAGACATGCAATCACCTGCGGTCACAAGGTCTAATAAAAAACTCATTAAATATTCAATAAACAGAGTAATCTAAATATCTGTATAAACTATGCAAAAAAAGTAATGTGCACTGTGCAGTGTGCAAACCTTGGCAATTAAAGTGCTACTGTGACTATAGTGCACAGTGCCGTTATGACTGTACCTTTTAAGTTGTCGTGCAAGGAACATAATTAACCACATGTGCAATATGTACAAACAACGAAATGCGCTTCGTTACAAACCCCAACATCAGTGCTGTGGCCTAATCCTGCAGATTTGCCCTCAACAACATCCGCAGGATCTGTTCTTTCCTCACAAAGGACGAAACGCAAGTCCTGCTCCAAGCACTGGTCATCTCAGAACTTTGCATCTACATCAGTGGGCCAGCTGGTACCACCATCGCTGATAGCATTCAGAGGTCGCTCACTGAAGTGACATCTCTTCTCTGTTCTGGTGCCTTAGTGGTTAAATTAACTTCCAACCAATGACGGGACAGCAGAGTCACTCGCTGCTGCAAAAGATGCAAGCATGACCCCCCCCCCCCCCAAAAAAAAAACAAAAAAACACTACTACTATGCTCAGACGAGGGCTTGAAAATTGAGTCTTATTTTCCATTCTTATTTTGTTGATGGTGATATGTTGTGGTTTCTTTGGATTTCAAAATGAGTTTGCCTCCTCCTTAAGGTAACACAGCCATACTAACTATTGTGGACATATTTTTTAAAGCTGTGCATTTTGTCTCTCTGACCAAACTCTCATCTGCCCTAAAGACAGCCAACCTGCTAGTCCTTCATGTATTTAAGCTCGTCTGGATTCCAGCGGACATTGTGTCCGACAGAGTGCCATAGCGGATGCCCCCAGCCCAACTCATACGTTATTTCTCTCTACAATATCTTTTGCAAAAAAAATTATTTTACACCCTGTCTTCAGCTTTTGATCTCTGCATATCGATCTAGAGAAGAAAAGCAACATAACACACTCAACAACAATAGTGGACGTGCAAGCTTCAACGGGACCTGCCCACAGATCGAATAATAGAGCAGGCCTACCTCACTTTCCTGTTGCCAGAACAACAACAACCCCTTCTGGGTGAAAGCAAGTCTTGGTGCCAAATTAAATAAAGCTCATAGCACCCAGCTTAAAAGTAACTGTGTTGCATTTTGTATGACACACAATTAAAAAGCATTACAGTAAAGGAAGAGATCCGTGACTTAAGGCCATCTGTGGACAGGATGAAAACTGTCAACTAGGACCCAGCCAGTTAATAAGTGTCTGTACCAAACACTACCTTACCCTTTTTCATTCATTATTTATTTAATGATGCTAATCATAGATTAAGAACAACATAACATGGCTTTTTGACATAGGATTTGAGCTCCATATGTTATGCTAATAAATTAGGCAAGTCCTAAGAATGGGCATTCACTGCTAGTCAACTTAGACAGGATGTTTCCACACAAAAGGGGGTGGGCTGGTAATGAATGGGCAAAGTACCATTACAATGAATAGTGTGTAATAAAAACAGTGACTTTACTAACTATAACAGCAAGCTTTATAAATCCTGTTAGGAGTGGTCCTGAATAATGAGAATTATAGTACCTACTTCCAAGTTAAATCTAAATGCACCGATATTTGGTGATTAGCATCTGACACCAAGCTAGAGAGTGGGAAGTGAGGTTGATCTAAGTTGTAATTTTTCTGTTTTCTGCTATGTAGAATTTGTTATTACTGTAATAACAAAGCTTTGCTTGTCTAATTATTGCAAAGATGTGGGCAGTAGCTTAAGGTCTACAATTCAGGCTTTAGTCATAAATGACATAAATGACTGTTCAAGTGCTTAGTAAACTAAACACTTGAAAAGTTTGACATTTTAATTTGTTGCTGGTAAGGAAAAGTCAGGGGAACAACATTTTTAAGTTCTCAATTTGGGAACCATGTTTATCTATATCAAAGTTGCAGGCAAGCCATCTAATATTTGTCAAGATTGCTGTCTGCAGTGGTGAAATGGCTGTGATCGTCATCACTAGAGCCGGCAACCATGGCTAGACAAAAGACAACTGAGGAGAGTATATAATGGCTCCTAAAGGAAAGTGTGTGTGTGTGTGTGTGTGTGTGTGTGTGTGTGTGTGTGTGTGTGTGTGTGTGAGAGAGAGAGAGAGAGAGAGAGAGAGAGAGAGAGAGAGAGAGAGAGAGAGAGAGAGAGAGAGAGAGAGAGAGACCGAGAGAGAGAGTAATATAATGAGGGGGAGAGAAACCTGAGAGAGGTCAGTCCAGATCAGATCCAACCCTCTGGCTAATGTCAAAGCCTGTTAAAGTATATCTTTCTAAAAACACACACAAAAACGTACACCGTGTAGCAGCCTGAGGCTACCACATTTAGCTTCATTGAATAAAACATTAAACAAAGTGCAACTGCAAGCAGCAGAGAGAATCTAGCTTAAACAAAAGCTCTTTTCAAACAGAGACCCTGCAACACAGGTGTAAAGACCCGTTGTTAGCTGACTTGGCCGTTTTTTTTGTTGTTGCACTGAACCAACCAATGTGTGATGTTTGATTTCATGCCAGTGTCTGGAAGCAATATCAGCATGTCGTGATGCTGATTTGGCTGTTACTACTTCTGTTGCTGGCTTAAAGGTGGAACAACAACACTCCTCCATTTTGTGTTAAAATTTTCATATAGATAGTGAGGCAGAATAACGTTGCAACATTCCTGAATTGGAGGGGCTGTATGAAATGGGCTGAAGAGTCCCTATTATCCCGTTGCTTGTGATGAACCTCATCAATTGTCTTGTTTTCCTTTTGCAGGGGAGTGAGATCAGACTGTAAATTCTTCATGAAATATGCATTATACTGAATCACTGTAATCATGTAGGCATTCATGACTCATAACTTAATAGATAGAGGCTTCTTTGGTCATGTCAGGTTTTATCATGTCACTTTACACCACAACAATATAATCACTACAATCACCATCACAATCATTGTTGACACACACCAACCATCAAAAACACCTTGTGTGTAAAACTGGAGGCCCCCATGATGTGTCAACTCATGCAAGGTCTCATCACATCACTTTACAAATTGTCAAATCAGGTCCTATTATGCGGCATAACCAATCACATTGCTATGACGCCATATCTGCTGCATCGCGTCAAGTTAGATATATGTCAAGCAGTGTGATGTCACGTAAATTAATGCCACTTTATGTCACATCATGACACCTATGTTAAGTCTTGTCATGTTGCGTGTCACGTCACTACAAATATTGTGTTATGTAACATAAAGTAGCAATCGATGCATTGACATATTGGTTTCAGCCTTTATCTACTCAGGATCAAAGACACAATTAGACACAAATACACAATTAGCTGTACTCACTGGACTGCGGCAACATGGAGGTGTACACCTTTGGGTCAATGGTCCCCATGGGTGGTGGCAGCAGTGGGTTTGTGAAGCTTCGTAGCGGGTGCGTGGGCCTTACGCAGGCAGTCGGGATGGTCCGGCCACTCCCAGCCTGGGCCTCTTCAGCTGCAGCTGTGGCAACAGCTGCAGGGGCCCCTGGGACCGGGCCAACCCCGGGAACATGCTCCCCGGGCGGGGCAGAGGCGCCGGGGAGAAGGGGAGGAGCCTGCTGGGCTGGGGGCTGCTGCTGGAGAAGAGGATTGGTGGAAGAATCTGAAGGCATCGCTGAGGAAGGGGGGTGGTTCGGGGATTGGAGGAAGAGAAGAATGGGGACAAAGAGATGGAGGGACAAAATATATTTTTGAATCACAGTAAAATATAAACAGAATATATTGAAAGGAAAAAAAAAAAAAAGCAGAACTTCAAGGTAAATATTTTGCAACAGAGCTCCATTGTTCTGTCAGACAGTTTTATGCTTTAAAGAAGGCAGTATAATAATGAAAACATGAGCCACCATTGTGTAAATTTCGGCTGTTGCAGGAAGGTCAGGAAACAGACAAGGTATATCTGTCAAAGATATAAATCTAAATATACATTTTGCAACAAACATTCTGCTGTAGATTGTGCATTCTATGTATCTGTGGTCCTAAAAATGTTCAAACTCTACTATCTACATAGATGATCTACATGTCATGGTGATGTTTGTCCACATTCTTTGTTCTTTGCTGTGTTTGTCTTCATATTTTGTCATTTACACAGTGAAGTGCTCATGGATCTTTAAAACCTGTATGACCTCAACTGAATAATTGAATAGAAAGCGTGAGTTCTGCCGGCTCTGTAGCTTTATTGTATTTCCTTGATAAGTGTGAAGTGTTTTTCTGGCTTCTCTGTGTTGGCTGAATTTCTTCACATTGAGAGAATACCCGGTTTAATCTTGTCAGAGTTTCATGTGAAAGAAAGAGCAGAAGAGAAGAAGGGGAGCTTCCTGCTGAAGAAAAAAGAAAAAAGAAAAATCTCAGAATTTTTGCAGAATGATGCCTCTGATGTAATATAAGAGATGAAACTCCTCATGTAGCTACAGCCAGTCTGATCAGAGGGAGAATGTGAGGAGGAGGCAACCAGTAACTCCATGTAGAGTTGCCGTGTGATCATGAACCAGCAGAGACAAGAGCAAGAAATAAGAGGAATAGCTGAGAGAAAGAACATGACAGCCACTTGAAGACTGAGGGAACAAGGAGGAAAGTGGATGACGGGAGGGTAAAGAGAAAGAGACGGGAACTGAAGAGGAAGAAGTACAAAGGGAAAGAAAGTAACGACAACTTGCATGTTTGGCAGCAAAATTGCAAGCCCTGGAGCTTTTTGTATTTCCCCCTTTCTGTGCTTTTTTGCAGTCAAGAGCTGAATGAAAGAAGTGAAGTAAAACAGCATATCATTCTGATTGTTAGGCTAAGATTTTACAGTATCCTCAACATACAACTACCATAGGCAAAGCATACATTTGACCGGAGAGGATTTTTGCTGTTTTTTTTTCCTCTTTTACCTCCTCTACCTTAATATTCCACATAAATCATTTTTTACTTCCTGTAATGGTTTTGGTTCAGTCAGTTGCCTATGAGTGGAAACTACATGATAACAGATCACAATGTATAAAAATTCATGGTGTTCATTTTGATATTTCATAGATTGTTATTATATATTGTTATTGTTTATGTTGTTAGGGTCAGTGTTAGGTCTAATAATCCTTCCAACTTACACAAAACATAGTATCCCCTTTTCCAATTCCAAATCTTCTTCTTCTTTATGTGATTGATTTACTTTAACACAAACTACATAATCATGTTAGTACTAAGTTAAGACATTATTCAGATACTTTTCAGCAGGGCCACTCAGGGTAAAACGTTTAAAATAAATATGTGCATTTGTATAGAGATAATGCCTCATTATAAATACTTTGGTATCTGACTGGGCAATAACCTTAATTCAAACTAGGGCTGTCAACAAATATTCTAAATTCGAATATATATTCGAATATTTAAAAAAACGGAGATTCAATTGTAAAAATTGACTGGGGAAAAAACACATCAGCGTCTGCTTTGCAAGTAGGTGCACTGCATGACGGGTCAGGGACAGGTCACAGGAGTCACACTTGCAAGCGTCACTCACTGCTGAAAGTGAAACGCAACAAAAACCGTTGCAGAGAAATGGCAGAGAGTTCAGAGCCCAACTCAGCAGCAGAGAGAGTGGCTTGGATTCCAAGCAACCTCTAAGCCCCATTTGGAAATACTTTACGGCAAAAATGTGAAGCCTCGAGATAAAGTTGTATGCAAGCTATGTAAGCTACAGTTAGCTTACCATTCCACCACTAGCACCATGAGGGCCAACTCGAAAATGTGCACCCAAATGAGCATGCCAATATGTCTCGATAACACGTCTCGACTCGTGTTTTTCACCGGCCGCCACAAGCTCTTTGTCTGCAGCATGACAAGAAGCGTGCACGAAGAAACTTGCTTCGTTCATATGCAAGGACATGATCGTCCTTGTCAGTATCGTGGATGGCATGGGCTTCAGAGAGTTTTGTCAAGAATTGGAACAGAGGAACCATATCCCGAAATTACCTATACAAGTAGTTATGTCTCGTATTAATTTGTCCTCCTTTTATTGACATAATACGCAAATATAGACGTTAAATGGGTTGAACCATTGTTTCTTTTTAGAGCGAAAATCCAAACGTCATTTTGGAGCAATTTTGACAGCCCAATTCAAAAATCACATTAACATACCAGAGACCAGCGAAAATATAACTCTTCAATCTTTAATTGTATTTAACTATAATAACAGTGTCATAGATCAAAAAGCTACTGCCTGTACATTGTATGGTTTTGTGGTGATCCCTACAGCACCCACCACTGCCATCTTTACCAGAAGCATGGCTGGCTACCTTAGCAGTGAGATGGAGCCACCACTGCTTTGCACCATTCACTAACAGAATGGTGCTATTCCACATTCCTGGAATTAAAAAAAAAATGCAACTGCAATTTAAAGGTGGTATATTCTGCCAAAGCAGGCATCGGAATGTCTAATTTGATCAATTACTCATGTTTTGACGGTCTTTCTGCCAACCGTGCACCCCCTTCAGTCTGCACTACATGGACTATTCCATGTTATGCATCTCGGTCATCACGCTGCACATATGCGGAAATGATTACGGCATAACATCCAAAACAGTAAATAGCGGTAAGAGAGAGAGAAGAGCAGGGGATAATTTGTGCTGGATCCTGCCGGATCTGACGCAAATTAACCCCTGCAGGTTTTGGTCTGTCTGTGTTTTGGGACTTATTTGGGCAGATCCGGTACCTCTAGTATAGAAAGTAAAATAAAAATAATGACATATAAAAAAAGTTAAAACAAAAAAATTACAAAATAAAATAATAATATTCATATATTAATTTACAGAACAAATCCCAAGAATTTCGTATTGTTTATTAAAGGTCACATTATTATACTGTATTTCATCAATTTCACATAGCTGTCGGAGGTCCAACAACTCTGTATACGATATGCATTGCTCCAAACCCATCCATGGTCCTGAATTTCAGCTGTCTAAAAGTTGTTCAACTGAGCTCTACTGAGCTCTACTGAGAGCAGGCTGTTTCTGTGCCTGCATCTTCAAATGCTTATGAGCTCCGTCTGTCAACGCCTTCTTGGAAAGCCTTGCCTGCAACACGTCACTCTCAGGAAGACGATGCCTCTTACGCTAGCGGTAGCATGCGCTAATGATTTACGGTGGAGATATATATATATATATATATATATATATATATATATATATACATATATATATATATATACATATATATATATATATATATATGTATGTAAGTATGCATCACTATGGCTTGCAGTGATTTTTTGTTCAACCATACCTGTTTGACCCAGAATCGGACCCAGAAGGAGGCTCCTGAAGAAGTACAGATTTGCGGCTGCAGCAGGACGTTTCATAATGGTTAGTGTGTCTGAAAAATGTTAGTTTGTTTGTATGTGTTGTTACAGATTTAGCTAATGACTAACAGCTAGCGAAAGCTGTATTTGTCTCCAACACAGTCTCCAAACTCTTGAACACTGTTTGCATCGTCTCTGTCTGCATGTTTCCAGACTTTTAACTGTGACAATCAAGCTCCATCGTAATATTATTAACATTTAACTTGCTTCAGACGCTATTGTGTAGCAGACCAAAGCGGCGCTAACTAGTTAGCCAATTTTCAGCTGACTTCACCATACTCGGAGGCAACTGTAAATACAATCAAATCGCAGTGACACTTACCTGAGGCTCGGGTGCAGTTGCTGGGCTGCAGTTGGTATGGTTGGGACTGATCCTTTTACGAGGGTCGGTGTCGAGGCAAAGCCAGCTTTGTACTGACCCTCGATGTCCTTACTGTCTGCAGTAAGGACATTGAACTTTTAGCTGTTAATATGAGGCCGTACTACCTCCCGAGGGAGTTCACACAGGTGATTGTGTTCGCTGTGTATATCCCCCCCTCTGCTAACACTGATAGAGCTTGTGCTGTTCTTCACTCAGTCACAAGCTCACTGCAGACACGGCACCCACAGGCCCTCATCTTCATCTCTGGGGACTTCAATCATGCCTCTCTGTCCTCCACCCTGCCCACATTCACACAATATGTCACCTGCCGCACCAGAGACAATAAAACACTGGACTTATTTTCATGCCAACAGCAATGAGGCATACGACTCATCCCCCCTCCCTCCCCTGGGAAGATCTGACCACAGCCTGGTGCATCTCCTGCCTGTTTACAAGCCCCTTGTTAACAGGCAACCAGTGCAAACCGCTAAGTTAAAGCATGGACTAAGGAGTCTAAAGACACTCTGAGGGACTGCTTTGACTCAACTGTGTGGAAAGAGCTGTGTGTTTCTCATGGGGAGGACATCGACAGTTTAACAGGCTGCATAACGGACTACATAAACTTCTGTGTGGATAACAACGTACCCACCGGGACTGTACAGTGTTTTTCAAACAGCAAACCTTGGATAAATCGTAACATAAAGGCTCTCCTTAGGAGAAAAAGGGGGCCTTTAGGTCAGGAAACAAGGAAGAGCTGAAGGCTGTGCAGAAGGAGCTGAGGAAGAAGATCAAAGCAGGGAAGAACAGCTACAGGAGGAAGATGGAGAACCAGCTGCAGCAGAGGAAAGTCAGTGGAGTCTGGAAAAGCCTTAAAACAATGTCAGGGCAGAGGACTTCAGAATTCTTGCCCTGAAGCTTGATTTCTCCTATGGTCAATCTCCCACAATTATAGGTTGTTATCGACCTCCCTCTGCCTCCCAAGAAGCTCTTGCCTCTCTTGCTTCTTACATGACTGGGTTTAATTCCAGTGAGCTTCTCTTGGTTGGTGATTTAAATCTTGACTGGTTGACTGCCTCGTCTGACAATCTTTAAGCTGTTTGTGATTCACTAAATGTAACTCAATTGATCAACTCATCAACTTGACCCAATACTAAAAACCCATCAAAAATCATTTACTTGACCTTATCTTAACAAACGCTCCCCATAAGTACATGGATACATGTGTATTTGCCAACAACCTGAGTGATCATTGTACCATTGCTACTATAAGAAACTCCAAGCTTCCAAAAACAAAGCCCAATATTATATGCAAAAGAGATGTTAAAAACTTTTGCATCTCAGCTTTTATGTATGACCTAGCTGCCTTTGAGTGAAGTAGAGTTGCTCTATTTGATGATGTAGAGTTGGCTCTTGAATACTTTTATGATGAATTCTGACGTATGGTCAGCTCCTTTACGAAAATTTAGGGTAAAGGGCCGAAATAATCCCTGGTTTTCCTCTGAGATTGGACATCTCCTCAAAGAGAGGGACATTGCTTGGGCCAGGGCCCGAAAAACGAAGACAGAGGCAGACTGGCTCAGCTTTCGCCAGCTCAAAAACAAATGTACCTCCCTTATTAAGAGTGCAAAGTCTAGCTTCTATTTGAATGAATCCATAAAAAACATCAATGACCCAAAAAAGTTTTGGCAAGTCATAAAATCTTCTTTAAATCATGGGACAACTAACGACTTGCCAAGCTCTTTAATCACTCAATCTAGTACTCTGTCTGATAAATCGGCTATACTAAATTGCTTTAATGATCATTTTATTTCTGCTGGATCCTTGTCTGCGTCGCTAAACCCTGAGCTGACAAATATTGGGCTAGCCAGTGTTAACACACCCTTGATTTCACAGGCTGTGAGTGGACCCATCACTTGCCCATTTGAGTTTATGTCTGTATCTGTCTTTGAGGTAAATAATGTACTAAAGAAAATGGACACAAGTAAAGCAGCAGGACCTGATCAAATTGTGCCGTTTCTCCTAAAGTTGGCCGCAGATTTTATTGCTGAGCCTCTCTCACATATTTTTAACCTGAGTCTTATCAGCAAAAACATCCCTAAAATCTGGAAGTCTGCCTTTGTTACCCCCCTGTTAAAAGGGGTTGAACCCACAAATGTAAACAACTACAGACCAATCTCTAAATTGTGTATTTTAGCTAAATTGTTCGAGAGGATCATCAGTGACCAACTAAAAGAATTTTTAGAATCAAATAATATTTTATCACTCCAATCTGGTTTTAGAAAACAGCACAGCACTATTCCAGCTGCACTGAAGGTCCTAAATGATTTAATTGGGGCAATGGACAGCAAAAAATACTGTGTTGCTCTGTTTATTGATTTGTCCAAAGCATTCGACACAAACTTTACATCACATTGGTTTATCTAAACATGCAGCTGCCTGGTTTGCCAACTACTTATCAAATAGAACACAATGTGTTCAGGTGGCTGGATCTACCTCCTCTTTTCTGGACATCACCAAACATTTTATTTTCAATTTATATCAACAATCTTTGTAACAACTTGTCAAATTCAATGTATCATCTCTATGCAGACAACACCATTGTTTATTGCTGTTCAACCTCTCTCACTCAGGCTCTTGAGTTTTTACAAGTTGCTTTTAGTGTTATCTAGTCTCGTTTAGATGATCTTAAACTGGTTTTAAACACGGATAAAACCAAGCTCATGGTTTTCTTTCATGCAAAGGTGCTACCACATAACATTACAAATATTTTTACAACCAAAGGAAAACCTATAGAGCGGATTTTGAACTACAAGTATCTGGGCTTTACCCTAGATCAGGAGCTTTCATTTAAAGCCCATATAAACAAGCTGGTCACTAAACTTCGGGTGAAACTTGGGTTCTTTTTCAGAAATCGAACCTGCTTCTCTCTCAGGGTCAGAAAGAAGATAGTCACAGCGACCTTCTTGCCCATTCTTGACAATGGGGACGTGCTTTATTTGACTGTGTCATCCAAATGTCTCCAGTCTTGCGATACTGTTTTTCATACGGCACTGAGATTTGTCACAGGGTGTAGTCGCCTCACCCACCATTGTGAATTGTACTTGAAATCGAACTTGCCTTCTCTGAGTGCACGCAGATATGCACATTGGCTGACATTAATTTATAAGGCTCTCTTAGGCTTGATACCTTCTTATTTGTGTGTTTTATTGCAGAAAACAAGCAGTTGTTATGCCTTGCATTCCTGTTCAACCCTTGTTTTATCTGCTCCCCAGGTAAGGACCGAATTTGGGAAAAGAGCATTCAGCTTTGCTGCCCCTTTGGGATGGAATAGTTTACAGACTGAGTTAAAACTCTCTAAACTAATTCCACTTGGAGCCTTCCGCTCACTGATCACTGATCAGTGCCTGTGTTTCAAATCTTAAATTATTTGTTTGTTGTGCTACTGTTGCATCTCTAAAATTGTATGTTTTATTCTATCTGTAATTTGTGTTGACATGTACTGCTGTTATGTCTCGTGCTGCTGACCTTTTTGGCCAGGTCACCCTTGCGAAAGAGATGCTGATCTCAATGGGCTTTTATCTGGTTAAATAAAGGTTAAATAAATAAAAAAAGACTCCCAGGGGATCAGACGTGGGTGAACGACATGAGACTATTCTTCAACAGGTTTGACCAAACACCCACCCCTCCCCTGGCCCAGCCATCTCTGCTGCCCCCCACCCCCTCTTCCATCCCCCATGTTTACTGCCCCATTCTCACCTCTACCTCTCTTTCCACAGCTTTCATGTCAGGGTTTCATGTCAGCCGTTTTTAAACAGAGCACCAAGCCGCCAATTTGCCCGTCCTTTTGGCGGCTCGGTCCGCAGTTTTAGACAGGGACGGCAAATTGGGGGTCTGTTTTGGTCCACCGATTTTCCGCCTCGGAGGGTAAACTTATTTTCCACCTCGCTCGCTATCTAAATACGAGTCGGAAATGTGCCGGCCTCAGCTTGAAGTGGGCTGAGGTGTCGATGACGTGCACTGTTGTGCGACCCACAGCCAGGGAGTTTTAAAACCAGGAAACAGTTGATCACAGCAGTCAGTCCATCATTTCATCCGCAGCAACTGGACAGCTGCTGAGATCCAGGAGATGCTAGCGTCTCCTCGGTCTCTGTAGCTGTTTGGTTGTGTTAGCTTATTGTTGTGTCCGCAAGCTAAGACTGGTAGCTACTTTCAAATTAAAAGCCCCCCGCTAAGAACCCAGTTCTAAACTCCAATGGGGTGCAATGTAAAGCTCCTATTTTGAAGAAAAATTTGTTGTCACCGTTCACAGCCCAACTTCGAGCTTCACGTCACGTCACATTTTTACACCTACCTCAGAGGTGACTTTTGGAGAAGGAGGAATATTACGCCTCGATTTTAGAAAGACAGGCCAAATGTAATGTTATCTGTTTATCAAACTTGTATTTACTTATCTTATTATATTTTAAACCTCATAATTATTTCTTCTGTTGTATTATTGGCTCCATAACATAGTTATTTTTTTCTATATTTTAACTTTTAACTCTCATACATTGCTGTTTTTATCATTGGCTGTTTTGTCTGGAAGCATCTTAACATCATTGTAAGAGTAACAAGAATGCCTTAGCAATGGTCTTTTGAGGTAAAATAATCCTTGTCAATATTCCTAACCAAACTTTTTCTTGGTTTCCCCAAACTCTTGAGGGAATTACAGTATGTGTCTCTTTGGCTGCCAAATGCTCCCAATATATTCAGCTGCTTCTCTCTCCCACGTCTGTTTGCTGTTAGGTGCTAAGCATAGTGTAAAGTGGGTTTATCACAGCTCAATTGCTGAATTGACAAATGGCAAATGTGCCCAGAATATTATGAGCTAAAAGAGTCTCTAATGCTTGGGACAGCTGAGGGGAAACTGAAGAGTTGTTGATGATTCTTTGTGGGTTTGTCACTACAAGTGAAACATACTATTACATCATACTTCATATTACACTGAAATATTTGACCTGTTGTTTTATTAAAATACTGATACATTTGCAGACAGTATCATATATATTGTATATCATATTGTTTGACTTTACTAAAGCAACTATTTTTGATTCATGCTCTGTTTTTATGGTTACAGCCCAAGGACTTGGCTCGATGACCTCCACCTCTTTTAGCCCCTTGTTATACATCGACACCCACTTTCATCCTGCTCAACACACTGCAGCTAGCTGCCTCCCGTCTTTTGTTGTTGCATCTGTAGGGATATCATCCCTGAGCACAGCATTATATCTCCATCTCAACACCTGATGCCATCAGCATGACTCAGCAGTCCCTTGCACCACCTTAGAAACATTTCACCAAAACTCAGCCAGATATATTTGGTATCAGTCTCTATCATCCTAACCAGAATTCAGTTCTGTGGGTTTGAATACATTTTGGATGTAAAAAAAACATGAGCAACCCACCAGAGAGTCATACCAGACACTGAGGGACACATTTATGTACACAGGCATGTCTTTAACCGTTTTTTTCTTGCTCTGGCTATTCACAATGGAGCTTGCATGAAGAGTATAAGCAGTTGGAACAAACAAATATGATGGGATGTGTGTCCTTTTGTAGATGTACAGCTCTTCACCTCTTTTTCACCTATTCATACACACACACACACGCACAAACAAACACTATTTTTTTTATTCAGAAAGCTTTGCTGCTGATTCTGTCCAAAAGGAATTAATTCAAGTTTCTGAATTCATCGAACTGATTCTACATCAAACAATGTCTGACTTCCTCCAGTTATTAGCCACATGGAGCTCCATCATTGGATGTGTGTAATAGAAATACTATTTAGGACTCATGGCTGACTCCTTATGGACACGATCTTGTACTCTTTACATTTCAAACTGTAGAAGTCAGTGTCCCACTGTTTGTATAACTTTAAAGTTTAGATTATCTTTCACTAGCAAGGACCACACTTTCAACAAGATACGTTTAAACGATTTATTATGAAAGAAAGAGAAAACGAAAACGTTGAAGATCTTGGTTCTTCGAGCTCTTCGAGTGCGTTGTGGGGAAGCTCTATAGAGAATCCGCCGCCGCACTCAGACAGCAACGGACCCCCAAAAACCTCCAGTCATTTGAGATGAGACTGTGCGGATCTGAGATCTTTGAGATCTGAACGGATGTATTGGTGAAACGTTTGGAAGGACCAGCGGTCCATGGGTCGCATGTAGTGTTCTGGGATGCCTTTACGGGAGGCTGAAGTGGCCGCTCCGATCCTGAAGGAATGTCCGGAGTAGTTAACGCGTAAATTACCAGACAACGAGAGCACGTGGCGAAAGTGATGGTGGAACGAGAAACGAGTAGCCATTTGTCTGAATTCGGAGATGAAGAGACAATCTGTCATGGTTATGCTCTGACATTTGCAGAATTGCAAGAAGTTAGCAATGGTTTGAAAGGATTCGGTGGTGATTGGACCTTGGATTAGAAGATGGGTGTAGGCGGACCAGATCGATTGCTTTTAGTTAGCTTTAAATAGAAAACAATGGTCTGAAAAGCGAGACGAGTCTGAAATGCATGCATGGCGGCTTTAGTCGATGTGAATAGTTGAGGTGGTGAATTCGGAGCACCAGGAAAGCGAAAAGCAAGCAAGAACGTGGCTTCCAGGGTTCGGCGACCCGAGGAGTGCCGTACCCGGAACGGATAGTGTGGAGGCAGATTAACTGCAATCGGCGGTGGGAGGAAGACGGTGAGGGCTTGATGAACTGTTAACGAACTACCGGTTATTGTCTTAGAAAAGAAGCTGATACCCCTAAGGTAAGTTTGATGATGTGATTAATTGTCATGGTGGAATGGGCGTGAGTACTGAAAGAAGTCGCGGTGATGAGATCGAATGACGAACAGGTTGTGTTGTATTGGTCGTGAAAGTGATGGAAGTTTTTTCCAAGCTGACCAGTACGAAGAGAGGGTTGAGGGTGACGGGCTCTGGGAGTCGCTTATCAGAGATATTAGGGCTGGATTTACGAGTTGAATGTCGACGCCCGACTGGCGTAGGGAAGGTATCTGCGTGAGATGCCAAGGTTTTGAACTTCTGGCATTCATTAGCGACCTCCGGGGGCGATTCTGCTGCAACTATCTTCCATTGTAGAGACCCCCAAAACTGGCCTAAGGAGCAGCATCGATGTATAGATGGATGCTGTGCGGGTGAGTCGGTTGGTCGTCGTAAAAGAAAGCGATTCCATTCCAATTGGTGAGGAGGTTAAGTCACGGACAGATTTCAGCAAGGCTCGAGCTATCCAGGGAGATGGAGGTCAAGAGTGATGGGACGGAAGAAGCGATGGATGGTAAGTTGGAGATAAAGGCTCGCCCTTGGGTGATGTGCGTAAGGCGAAGTTGAGGTGGCCCAGAAGGGACAGAAGTTGATGATTGGTGTGTCACAGGGCGCAGAGGAAGATTTGTTTGAGCTTTCCGACCGGGAATGAAGCCTAAAACTTGTTTGTGTCAAGAGCGATTCTGAGGAACTCAAGGGATGTGGAGGGGCCCTCTGTTCTCTCTGCGACGATGGGACCCCGAGGTCGGAGGAGACTGAAGTCAGGGTAACCAGGCCGGATGCGGGTGGTGATGAGGTGGGGGGAAATGATGAGAATTCTTCCAAGGATGGACGAGTAATGGAATCCCATGGTTGTTAGACTGAATCCAGCCGAGGGCTTCAGGTGGGGTGTTGAAGAGTTTAGGCTGCTTTGCATCCAAAGGTGAGCCTAACGGCGAAGTAATATGTACCACGCCAGTGGATGCTGAAGAGAGCCGCGACATTTTCACAGCGAGTTTGATAAGGGCGATGGCCTGGTTGATGGTGGTGTGAAGGGAGAAGTCCTCACTCGGGTTAGCTCGGGCCAAGCTATTGATGCGGGGGTGATACTGCCGAGGGGTGCTGAAGGATCGATGATGATGCGCTTCTCTCCGGAGAATTTGCTGGTTGCGATACCGAGGGGCTGATGTGGAAGTTAGGAAATGGAGGACGGGCAATCAGTCCGATCATTAAAACTTCCCTTAACTTCCTTAGCGAGCGTGTGGTCGACTGAAGATTTTTTGATTTCGAAGGAGATGGATGATTGTGTGGAAGTCCGGGTTGAAAACCTTCTTAAAGTCCTTTATGAGAAACTAGCTTCGGCGAGGTAGGTTGTACGGGCATGTAGGGCGGGCAAGGTGGAGGAAGCGGCACTGGGACACGGTGCATCCGATACTGTTGAAGCCATTGTAAATCAAACGACCTCCTTGGTGCATGCGAGCCTGCCTTTCTTATCTACCCCCTTTATTACAGGAAAGATGACAGAAGGGGTAGATGACACCTGTTTTGGAGGTATGGGTGCTTGTGGAGCTGCCGACGTCAGGCGAGTGAAGGCTGAAGCTCTCGTTTGGTTTAGGTGCAGCTCAGTGTGGGTAGCTGTGTATAAAGTGAATTAGTGGTTGCCTGCTGGGGGGGAAGAACGGGTGCTGGCATCCCGGTGCCGACGACCCCAGCCGACATGAGCTGCTGGGACTGATGGAGACTGGAGATGGAAGCTCCCTGCATCCAGCGTAGGGCGCTGGCACCCGGTGCCAGGTGCTGCGGTTGATGCAAGCTGCTGTGGTTGCTGGAAGTAGGCGGCGGAGGGCGCCCCGGCTACGGCAACCGCTGTGATTGCTGGAGACGGGTAGCAGAGGGCGCTGGCATCCCGGAGCCAGAAGCCCCGGTTGAAGCGAGCTGCTGTGGTTGCTGGAAACAGGAAGCAGGGGGCTCTGGCATCTCGGTGCCAGGAGCCCCGGTTGAAGCAAGCTGCTGTGGTTGCTGGAAACAGGAAGCAGGGGGCTCTGGCATCTCGGTGCCAGGAGCCCCGGTTGAAGCGAGCTGCTGTGGTTGTTGGAAAAAGCAGCGGGGGGCGCTGGCATCCCGGTGCCAGGAGCCCCCGCAAAGGTTAGCTGCAGTGATGGCTGGAACTGGATGGCGGTGGGCACTGTGGCGTTTGCCCTTGAGGTTGTAGGTTGCTGTAGCTGATGATGATAATCCTGATAGAAGTTGGAGGGTCCTGGAATGCATCTGGGCGCTCCCTCTGGAGTGTAGTGATGCGAGAAGTGGTGGCGGAAACTCTGGAGTTGTTTGATCTGGCAGAGGATCTCTGTCTCTGCTTTTGCTGGTGCTCTTTGTTTCCTTTGGGCTGTGTTATTTGATTGTACTGTCCCTTTAACAAGAGCGTAGACGTCACTGCCTGTAGGGCTGTGCGTGATGACGTCACCTGGGAGCGATCTGGTGTTAAGAGAACGAGCAGCCCTGAGTTTTGTTTTTTGTTTTTTTTCAAAGATTGGCTGTTGTGGTGGCTAGAACTGGATGGCAGTGGGCACCATGTTGTAGGTTGCTGGTGTCGATGATGAAAATCCTGATGGGGATTGGAAGGTCCTGAAATCCATCTGGGCACTCCCTTTGGAGTGGAGTGATGACGAGAGGTGGTAGCAGAAACTCTAGAGTTATTTGATTTGGCTGAGGATCTCTGTCTCCACTTTTGCTGCTGCACTTTCTGTTGTCTATTAGCTTTCTGCTGTCTTTGGGCTGTAGTATTTAATTGTACTGTCCCTTTTAACAGGAGCGTCGACGTCGCGGTGTGTTGCGTGCGCGTGATGACGTCATCCGGAAGAGAGCTGGTGTTGACGGAAGAAGCACACATGCGTGTGGAGAAAGTTTGGCTTTATAGTCCATTCGGTGAAACAGAATTCATTTGTCGTTTAAAGTTTTCTGGGGAGTGGCTACTGTCCAATCGGTGACTGTAAAAGATGAAAGCCGGTCGGGGGAACTCACCGGAGCGTGGAGACGTTGAGACCGGCGAGTTGTTCGGCTGGTGTTGGCGGAACGATGGCGGGAAGCTTCGCTTCTTGGAGGTGAAGGAGTCGGCGAACTGTGGCGAACTGCAGCGACGGTGACTTTCTGTTCCGGAATTTCCTCGTCCTCTCTTTGCTGCGGAAGGAGGTGGGCTGAGAGACACGGGAGAGTCGTCGGACGAACTATGATAATCTTGGATGTTGAGGAAAGATGAACCAGGCGGGATGCGAACCATGGATGAGACAAAGTTGGTGCTCTTCGGACTCGCTCGCGCCCTAGGGCCACTGGAATCAGGGTCTCGGGTACGGAGGTGACAGGAAAGTTGTCGGCTTCGGATGAATGGTGATCCTGATCTCGTCTGAAAGATTGTCCCACGGGGATAGTGATACGAAGTCCATGATGAGGTGAGAAGAGCCTGATGTTGCTCATACAAAAGTTTGGATGTGCTCGGGCGAGGCGATGTCGCGTGATCTCGTTTCTGGGTGCGAGAGCGCAGAATACAAGAGCGAAGACGAGGAGAGGGTCAGGTGGTTATTTATAGGAATATCGAAAGTTGGCGCTGTTGAGGTGTGGTCCTGCTCCTGAAACTTTGCCATATAAGCTTCAATTCTGATTAAATGCCTCTGTATCTCTGGCTTATCAGAGCTGCCTCTCTGTCATTAGTTGCCCTACCCTACCCTTTTTTAAGCTCATTGTAAGTGTGTGTTCTGCCAGTAGTGATCAGCCCTCCCAGTGTGTCTGTTAATTCAATGACTCTAAAGCTCCTTCTCGTCTCTCTGCTGGTGTTAAAGCTGATACAAGCCGACCGGGAATTAGCCAATTACTGAATTACAGCTCCCTACCATGTCATTTAGCATTTAGCTCTGCAACAAAATTGGCCTTAAATACAACAGGGAAGAAAAGGGGTGGATAAGTGGAGAACCGATGGGAATAGGATGCTGCAGTGTAAGCCCTGTTGTATTTATCAAAGGTTAAACTTGTATTATTATTATGAGTACTATTATGTGTACTATGTGTTTCACTATGAAGAGTTGCAGTGGTCATAGCATATGCATCACACTCGTTATAGTAGAGAAACATGAACAAAAACCAAAAATATGATAATCATAGTGTATCAGTGGTACTTGCTAATTTGTCGGATGTTCCCACCGTCTCTAGTAGCATGTGCTACTTTCAGATTAATTGCATTGCATGAAAAGAGCCGGTATTCAACAGTACAGACCAGTCCTTTTTTCTGGTTTCTCCTATCATGCCAGGTGCACATAGGTGGAAGATTTCATTGCAGTCTGCCTGCGATCTGCAACAATCGTTTCAGCATCCCTTCAATCCTCTCTGTGTGCCATGAGTGAACTTGGAAAGACACTCATAACCTTTTAGAAAAAGCATAACTGCTGTTTGTGATTCTGTTCTTATGTACTTTTCCCTCATATTTGTCAGTTGCATGTGTCATAACAGAGAGAGAGAGAGAGAGAGAGTGAGAGATCAGCAGAGACATGCTTCAGCTGCAGGCATCATAGAAACCCCTCCATTGCAGATCATAACACAAAGCTATAGTCCCTTAAACGTCATTCTTGCAGAGTAAGCAATGTACCACTTATTCAGTGAGGGTTTCTATAAAGATCAACACTATAAGAAATCCCTTCACTCAAATAAATAAAATGAAATGTCCCACAAAGCAACGTTACAGGACCAAACAAAAGTAAAGTAGTAACTTTAACTGTCGTTGGCAACTTATATGAGGAAAACAATACCACAGCTGTACATGGAGAAGCATCTGTCATCCTGTCTGTCCTCCCGCCTGTCCTCCCGACTCTTGGTCACATTTCTGCCCGAAAAACAACGTCTGTCACCGGCAAAAAACTTTAACTTACCGAGTGCTTGTTATGAAAAAAAATCTCTGTGGTTGTCAGCTATCCGGACAGAGACTTCAGGGAACTTTCCCCTAGAAAAGGGCCTCCGTCCCCGTGAATGAGGGAGTGAGGGAGTCAAACAGCGTCCTGTTTACTTATGCCGATTATATAATTCTGTAATTTAGTGTGAAAAACGTAACTTTGTCACTTTCCAGTATGTTTGGTGGGTCAGGATCTCAATCACAATACATCATACCAGCCTCCACATGACTATAAACTGTCTGCGGGTTTAGATTGACATGGGGGACACCTGGGAAACACCGACATTATCAACATGACGTGTAACGTCACGCCTCTTTAGGAGCTGCAGCCCTGGCTTTCTGTGTAAATTACACGGCAGAGATGCTTCACTCTGTGTGAATCACCATCGTCGGAGAATTGGCAAACCACCGCTCCGGAGACTACTGTGGCTACCCCTGTCAATGCTTCTGTTCTCAAGGGGCATATATACAGTTTACAGTGATTATTGAGGTAGATTGATCATCAAAACTTCTTTGTAAATCATGAAACTTTGGCAGACATGCCAACCTTGAAGAAGTACCCATTGTGCCCATATATTTTGGTTAGTCTAACTAATAGGAAGGGAAGTGAGCTAATACATAGGCCTAAGTACTTATGTGTTAAAGATGTGAGTCAGACCAGATTAATACTTAGCCTTCTTCTGATTTCTGAAGGGAAATGAAGTAGTCTAAGTAACAATTCACTCTCAAAGCACCAACTTTAAATAGGCCTCAAGCAACTACTACAAAAGTAGAAGATTAAAGCCTGGCAGAGACACAATTATAAGCTAATAAATAACATGGGTCAGATTATTTCAGATAGGCTTTTAAAAGGGTGTTATTGCATTAAATGCCTATTGTTTCAGTTGCCATTACATTGGCCTAGCCAATAGGCCTATGCTATGCATCATTAACTTGAGCTACAATAGCTTGTCACAGCTGGACTCCCTGTTATAGATAGATAGATAGAATTACTTTAATGATCCCAGACTGGGAAATTATTAAATATTATTAATTATTATTAAGATGATGCCATGGTCATTTTTAATGTTCATAAATTCAATTAGGATACAAAAAAAAATAGCCCAACTGTAACCTAAATCCTGTTCGGTAAGTATTCTATTCATTTATCTTATGTTAATCAGCAGGGGCGCCGCCTGGGATTTTGGGCCCCATGAAAAGAAATTTAATTGGGCCCTTGCATAGGCCGGCGAAAAAAATGTGATGCAACACTATGCATTTTAATGATATTTTGGACTATCATTCCCATATTTGTGAATGGAACATCACAGTTACTTGGTTACTGCTCACTGTCTCCCTTGTAGTCCCGCATGCAGGTCTAGTTTATCTCCACAACTGTAGAATCACATGTTGTCGCATTGGATTTGGGGTGAATTTTCTCCTCTGTTCCTCCTGCAAAGCAGGGGGTGAGTGTCCCAAACTACTGAACAATTATTCTACTTTAGAGATAGCTGAATTTGAACTGTATTTTGTATACACACACGCTCTTTTTTATTTCAGAACTGTTTTGAATACAAAAAAATAATTCTGAAATAAACATGGATTATAGGCTATTTTTATTTTATAGGGGACTGACAGACAGCTGCTGCTGCTGCTGCTGCTGATGCACTTGACCTATCTGTTCGAACGACATGTTTGTTTTAATTATACTCATCGACCATTATTTGAGAAAATAATTTGTGTTCGAATTTCTGTCAATAATAAATATTTCCTTTCTTTTTTGTATTGTTAAAAAGAGCAAGAGAGACAGAGAAATCCTAACAGACTCCCTGCAATGATAACTGGCATGTCATTAAACACAATGTTGCTCACCTTCTTCACTGGGACAGGGAGGGGCACAATTATGGGGAGACTGGGCTGCTGCTGACTCATCTGTTGTTAAGTCTGCTAAAAGAGCAGGGGCAATGATTTGATATGAATATCTTGCTAAACGTTTCTGATTGGAAAGCTTTTCACTCCACTTACACGCAGATTGTTGAGGCTCAGCGGCAGAATCAACTTCATATGTAGATCTTAACTTGCATAGAAACTAAAACAGGCGAACTGCAAGATGCAACAAAATGCATACCAGGAGAGCAGCAATGCGTACAAGCGTACTTAAGGGTCAAAATGCGTACCGAATACGAAAAATGCATACAAGTTGAAAGGTCTGCCTATGGGTATTTTATTTCACATATACACAAGAGCAGACTCCTCAATTCTAGCTGGCAACTGTTGATTTTGCCAGCTGTAATGACAACGGTTGTTTGCTAACAAATTACTCTAACATGGGGTAGCTGTGGCTCAGGAGGGAGTGCGTCGTCCACTAATCAGAAGATTGTTTCCCGACCCCTGCAGTCTACATGTTGAAATCTTCTTAGGTAAGATGCTGAATCCTGTGGTACTCTTCCTGATGAGCGGGTGGTGCCTTGCATGATAATGTCTGACAACAGTGTAGGAATGTGTGTGTGAATGGGTGAATGCTGGTTTGTGTTGTAGAGGAGTAACCACTGTGGTCAGCAAATATTTTCTTTCAATACCATCAGGCCTGCTCTACTGGGTGACAAGCTGACGGCGATGCTGGTGGATCCCCCCGTGTGTCCTAGATTGTGGATTACCTCACTGGCCTCAGATGCAGTGGTCAGCAACATCGGGGCCCCACAAATGACTGTCCTCTCTCCTATCCTCTTCACCCTTTATACCTGGGGGTGTATATCAATAATAAACTGGACTGGACCTCTACAAGAAGGGACAGAGCCGCCTGTATTTTCTGAGGAGGCACTGTTCATTTAACATCTGCCGGACAATGCTGAGGATGTTTTATGAGTCTGTGGTGGCCAGTACTATTCTGTTTGCTGTTGTGTGCTGGGGCAGCAGACTGAGAGTAAAAGATGCGAACAGACTCAATAAGCTGATCAGGAAGGCAAGTGACGTTGTGGGGGTAGAGCTGGACACTGACAGCGGTGTCAGACAGGAGGATGCTGTCGAAGGTGCGGGCGATACTGCAGTATGGCTCTCACCCTCTCCACTACGTTCTGGTCGAACAGAAGAGCACTTTCAGC